>NW_027315934.1:0-505000 GCF_026437365.1 Eucyclogobius newberryi | reverse complement strand
CTCTGCCCGGGGAGGGGACACTCTGGCTGGGCATGGCCTCCACTGAGCACCCCCTGGAGCCCCCGGAGCACCTCCAGAGCCACCCCCCACTCCTCCAGACTCTGCCCGGGGAAGGGCCACTCTGGCTGGGCATGGCCTCCACTGAGCACCCCCTGGAACCCCTGGAGCACCTCCAGAGCCACCCCCCACTCCTCCAGACTCACCCCGGGGAAGGGCAACTCTGGCTGGGCATGGCCCCCACTGAGCACCCCCTGGAACCCCTGGAGCCCCTGGAGCACCTCCAGGGCCACCCCCCCACTCCACCAGACTCAGCCCCGACCCGGGCACACTCTTCCCCGGGTCCTGGGCTCCGGGACTCCGGGGATGACCACCGGGGACCAGGCTCTCCCTCCGAACCCGGGGACCCACCCTTAAGCACCCCCTCGCGGGCTAAACCCCTTAGGGGCAGCCGCCTGGAAGCCCGTGCCCTTGGTACTCTGACATGGAAGCCCGTGCCCTTGGTACTCTTAACCACACTTTGAAATTTTTCGAGTATAGTGTACTATTTCGGTTTTTACTCTAAGTCCCTCAGGGGTATAGTGTACTATACTATGATGGTCAGATCACCTCCAGGCCCCAGGGGAGTGCTTTTCTGGGGTCAAACAGTGCACTGATGATGGGGGATTATTTCATTTTGCTCATTTTGGTGTTTTTTCACATTTTAACCCATTTTCACCCCTTTTGCTCACAACTTCATACTACGGCCCGGAAAAACGACAGAGTCCCTCGGGTATAGTGTACTATTGCCGAAAAACGACAGAGTCTTTTCAGGCATAGTGTACTATTTCGGTTTTTACTCTAAGTCCCTCAGGGGCATATGGTGCTATACTCTGATGGTCAGATCACCTCCAGGCCCCAGGGGAGTGCTTTTCTGGGGGCAAACAGTGCACTGATGATGGGGGATTATTTCATTTTGCTCATTTTGGTGTTTTTTCACATTTTAACCCATTTTCACCCCTTTTGCTCACAACTTCATACTACGGCCCGGAAAAACTACAGAGTCCCTCGGGTATAGTGTACTATTGCCGAAAAACGACAGAGTCCCTCGGGTATAGTGTACTATTGCCGAAAAACGACAGAGTCCCTCGGGTATAGTGTACTATTGCCGAAAAACGACAGAGTCCCTCGGGTATAGTGTACTATTGCCGAAAAACAACAGAGTCCCTCGGGTATAGTGTACTATTGCCGAAAAACGACAGAGTCCCTCGGGTATAGTGTACTATTGCCGAAAAACGACAGAGTCCCTCGGGTATAGTGTACTATTGGCTGGAAGCTCGGTTTTTTTTCTAAGTCCAGCAGGGGTATATGGTACTATATTCTGGTGGTCAGATCACCTCCAGGCCCCAGGGGAGTTCTTTTCTGGGGGCAAACTGTGCACTGATGATGGGGGATTATTTCATTTTGCTCATTTTGGTGTTTTTTCACATTTTAACCCATTTTCACCCCTTTTGCTCACATCTTCAAACTCGGGCCCTGATTACAAGTTCTGACCAAATGATGACAAACACGGTATTTATTATGTATTTTTTTCATTTTTTTTATTTTTCCAACTTATACATCCATCATTGGTGCCAGGCAGGTTGTGGAGAAAGCAGTGAAGAAAGGAGAGAGCCATCACAGAAAAGATGTCCATCCAGGGTCAAGGTACCCTGCACTTTTACATATCCAAATGACAGCATTTAAAGTTTTTTAGCGTATGGTATCTCTCGTTGCATGGAACCGCACAGAGGCCAACGCCACACTGACGGCACCTGTACTTTGTTTGCCGCCTGCCTTTGGTACGAGAGCGGTCAGAGCACACGGCGCAGTCTGGACGTCCCTCTGCTTGACAAAGCCAATGACGCTCTGTGAGTCTCTGTGGCATTTCACCCTCCGGTCTTGAGCGCCTTTCTTGTTTTTTGGAGTGATCAGCCAGTAATGCATCAATAATGTTCTGAATGTAAACCTTTAAAGGTTTGTGTGGGCCTGGAGTGGATTTGGTGTATATGATGTGTGAGTTGACAATACTTATGCTTATAATGGCATTGAATATGCGATGATACCATTTCCGGGACCTGTGTGGAAAGAGGTATGTCTTCATCCTCTGGTCAGCAGTGTCCACTCCACCCATGTAGGCGTTGTACTGGTCGACACATACAGGTCTTTTGATGTCACGGAAGCCAGTGTCATCTGTCTTGGATCGGATCCTCCTCTGAACACAATCATTTCCATGGACTGTGGACAACATGGTGAGACGTTTAGTATCGTGCCAAGCACAAGCCAGGAGTTTTCCCTTTCTGCAAAAAACTGGGTCATCTCCTTTTTTCAGCTGTAAGACACTTTTACCAAGGCATTTTGGCATCCCCAACCTGGTAATCCTTACCGTCCCACACAGTCCAGTTTCCAAATCTGCTAATTCATTTGCAATTACAGGCGAGGTATAGTAACTGTCCATGTAAATCTCGTGTCCTTTGCCCGTAAAGGGAGAAACCAACTCACGGACAACTGCGTGTGTTGCACTGATGTTGCTTGCATTATTTTTGTACTGTCCAGTGTGCATTGACCAGCGCAAAACATACCCTGAACAGCTTTCACTCAGGGCATACACTCTATAGCCATATTTGTCAGGTTTATTCGGAGAGTAACATTTTAGTGAAGATCTCCCCTTGAAAGCTATTGTCATTTCATCTAAAGAAAGCTCCTTGATTGGACTGTAAACTGCTGCAAATTTGGGAATAATCAAATCTATTATTGGGCGCACTTTGAACAGTTTATCGTGCCCGGGCTCGCCTGTTCTCACATAATCATTATTGTTGACAAAATGAAAGAACGAAAGAATGATTTCAAATCTGTTTCTTGACATTACATTTCCAAATCCAGGCGTTTGTGTAAGCCAAAATGTTCCCCAGTAATCCTCGATTTCAGGTTTCTCAACAAGGCCCATGGAGAGATGCAAAGCAAAGAAAGCTTTCATTTCGGTGACTGATACATCATACCACTCAAGAAATCTTGAATGTGGCTTCAGAATCATAGGTGCCATACACTGATGTGCATATCTATTTGTCTCATCAGTAATGAAAGTCCAAAACTGATCGGTCAGAAAGAGTGACAGAATATCAAATGGATTAGCATCCGTCAGATCCATCTCTCCTGTGTAGCCAACTGGGTCTTCAAAAGGTTTGATCCATGCCTCAAATACCTCGACCTCTCTCAGCATGTCCCAGCTCTCATCCACCGGGCAAGTTTTACTGCAGCCACTGGTTCCACTGGTTCCTCGCCTCCGTCTGTCCTTTGCACCTGTCCGTTGTTTCGAAGTCCCTTCATCTCCACTTGGAAATCCATCGTCACTCTCGGGGAGATAATACCCTTCAGAGTCAGAATCTGCTGTAAATTGCATGCCACGTGTACTTCCTCCAGCCATTTTTTTCCTTACCGGATCTGCCCTGGATCATACCTGGCTAATAAAGGGAAGTTGCACCGAACCGACCAATGACTGAAGTGATTCATTTTCTACTATTATTTAATTAATTTCCTTGTACGGTAAAGTTGCATTTCTGCGACTTTGGCGCTTAAAGGGTTAGGTAACTCTCTTGTCTTTAAGATAATGGTCCAGCAATCAGCACCTAGTAAAATTGCATACTCATGCTGAACCATCAAGATGTAGGTCAAAAAGGGACTATGGTTACACATTTTGAAGCAATTTGAGTCTATTAGGTGTACAAAACCCCATAATTATAATGCACAGGACAATAGCCTCCAAAATCCCGTATTGTGGATTTCAGGTCCATGGTCTTATTGGCTGAACGACAAGTAACATACAAATCACGAGACTTTTTCCATTTAGAATGGGCTTCTTTCAATTACATGCAGAATCAAACACTTTTAGACTGGATTAAAAATGCTTGCTAACAAGCTGATTCCCCAAATATGCACTGTTTGGACTGTTCCTCAACTCTCAAACATCACTGAGGTCTACTTTATACTTCAATCATTTGCTTTGTAATCCTTTCCATATGGTCTAGCGGTTAGGATTCCTGGTTCTCACCCAGGTGGCCCGGGTTCAACTTCCGGTATGGGAACATCCTGCTCTTGGAAGACTTGTATCCACATTACGCACAGGACATGTTGTGAAAACAAGTGTAAAAACCTTTAATTGGTGTCCAGCGAGGCATAGAAAAATATCACGCATTTGGGCGCAGCTTTAATATCTAGTAATCGACCTTTAGCTTTTCCATGCAGTCTAACAGTGGTTGGATTTGAATGCATCCCTTCACAGGGACATGAACCTAAATCTAGCTCCTTAGACCACTCGGCCAGAATATCTAGTGGGGATCCAACACAAACTCAGAATGGCCAGATAGTGCTTCTTACCCAAAATGTTTTCATGCACTCAGTCAAATGCTTTGTTTGAAACAAAACAATATCTCAAATTTGAGAGCAAAATGAACTGTATTCAATATCAAGAAATACTTCTATTTAGCAAAAGCAAAATACAAATCACGAGATTTGTTGCACGTAGAGTGGGCTTCTTTCCATTACATGCAGAACCAAGCACTTTTAGATAGTAAAAATGCTTGCTTAAAAGCTGGTGCCCCAACTGAGCACTGTTCCTTAACCTCTCCAACATCCATGAGGCTTATGTTACACTTCAATCTTTTACACTTGATTCTTACATTTCCCATATGCTCTAGTGGTTAGGATTTCTGTCAACTGGAATTGAATCCTGTCAGCAACGTCTGTTTGGGAGCACAACTTTCAAGCTTTCGTTCCATTTTATAAACCAGCATGTTTCATTTCTCAGCATTTCTTTCAGATCAAGGGCATGTAGGAAATCCTGGGTTCAGTCCCCTGCAGCACCATTCAGTAGTCTGTTCATGGCACAAAGGGAAAGGTGTTGTCTCCAAACCTTGCTTGGAAAAAAATCATGACAGGCAGTAGATGGGGATGTAGCTCAGTGGTAGAGCAAAGTGCTTCTGTGCAAGATCCCAGTTCTGCATTACCTTTGAATCTAGATAACACATTTTGAAGCAATTTGAGTCATTTAGATGTATATAGCCCCGTAGGTATAATGCACTGGCCCCCTAAACCAGGTATTTTACGTTCAAGTCCCATCGAAGGAGAGCACTCAGCAGAGTGGCGCAGCGGAAGCGTGCTGGGCCCATAACCCAGAGGTCGATGGATCGAAACCATCCTCTGCTAGAATGTGTTTATTTGCACTGATGTTTTTTCTAATCAGGATTAACCAAGCTAGTCAGCAAAGTGTAGGTTTATTCTCAACTGATGCCGATATAGATGATTGAAGCTGAGTTTCAGCGCGAGCTCCCAGTTCCACCTTCCATTTAATTGAGCAGTATTTTATTTAATCCATCCTACATTGTCATTTCTTTTTTGGGGGAAAAAATAGCTGAGAAGGAACTCTTTCAAGACTATGTTACTTCACAAGTAATCAAAGTCAACGCTATGTTTAAGTAACTCTCTTGTCTTTAAGATAATGGTCCAGCAATCAGCACCTAGTAAAATTGCATACTCATGCTGAACCAACAAGATGTAGGTCAAAAAAGGACTATGGTTACACATTTTGAAGCAATTTGAGTCTATTAGGTGTACAAAACCCCATAATTATAATGCACAGGACAATAGCCTCCAAAATCCCGTATTGTGGATTTCAGGTCCATGGTCTTATTGGCTGAACGACAAGCAACATACAAATCACGAGACTTTTTCCATTTAGAATGGGCTTCTTTCAATTACATGCAGAATCAAACACTTTTAGATTGGATTAAAAATGCTTGCTAACAAGCTGATTCCCCAAATATGCACTGTTTGGACTGTTCCTCAACTCTCAAACATCACTGAGGTCTACTTTATAATTCAATCAGTTGGTTTGTAATCCTTCCCATATGGTCTAGCGGTTAGGATTCCTGGTTCTCACCCAGGTGGCCCGGGTTCAACTCCCGGTATGGGAATATCCTGCTCTTGGAAGACTTGTATCCACATTACGCACAGGACATGTTGTGAAAACAAGTGTAAAAAGCTTTAATTGGTGTCCAGCGAGGCATAGAAAAATATCACGCATTTGGGCGCAGCTTTAATATCTAGTAATCGACCTTTAGCTTTTCTATGCAGTCTAACAGTGGTTGGATTTGAATGCATCCCTTCACAGGGACACAAACCTAAATCTAGCTCCTTAGACCACTCGGCCAGAATATCTAGTGGGGATCCAACACAAACTCAGAATGGCCAGATAGTGCTTCTTACCCAAAATTTTTTCATGCACTCACTCAAATGCTTTGTTTGAAACAAAACAATATCTCAAATTTGAGAGCAAAATGAACTGTATTCAATATCAAGAAATACTTCTATTTAGCAAAAGCAAAATACAAATCACGAGATTTGTTGCACGTAGAGTGGGCTTCTTTCCATTACATGCAGAACCAAGCACTTTTAGATAGTAAAAATGCTTGCTTAAAAGCTGGTGCCCCAACTGAGCACTGTTCCTTAACCTCTCCAACATCCATGAGGCTTATGTTACACTTCAATCTTTTACACTTGATTCTTACATTTCCCATATGCTCTAGTGGTTAGGATTTCTGTCAACTGGAATTGAATCCTGTCAGCAACGTCTGTTTGGGAGCACAACTTTCAAGCTTTCGTTCCATTTTATAAACCAGCATGTTTCATTTCTCAGCATTTCTTTCAGATCAAGGGCATGTAGGAAATCCTGGGTTCAGTCCCCTGCAGCACCATTCAGTAGTCTGTTCATGGCACAAAGGGAAAGGTGTTGTCTCCAAACCTTGCTTGGAAAAAAATCATGACAGGCAGTAGATGGGGATGTAGCTCAGTGGTAGAGCAAAGTGCTTCTGTGCAAGATCCCAGTTCTGCATTACCTTTGAATCTAGATAACACATTTTGAAGCAATTTGAGTCATTTAGATGTATATAGCCCCGTACGTATAATGCACTGGCCCCCTAAACCAGGTATTTTACGTTCAAGTCCCATCGAAGGAGAGCACTCAGCAGAGTGGCGCAGCGGAAGCGTGCTGGGCCCATAACCCAGAGGTCGATGGATCGAAATCATCCTCTGCTAGAATGTGTTTATTTGCACTGATGTTTTTTCTAATCAGGATTAACCAAGCTAGTCAGCAAAGTGTAGGTTTATTCTCAACTGATGCCGATATAGATGATTGAAGCTGAGTTTCAGCGTGAGCTCCCAGTTCCACCTTCCATTTAATTGAGCAGTATTTTATTTAATCCATCCTACATTGTCATTTCTTTTTTGGGGGGAAAAATAGCTGAGAAGGAACTCTTTCAAGACTATGTTACTTCACAAGTAATCAAAGTCAACGCTATGTTTAAGTAACTCTCTTGTCTTTAAGATAATGGTCCAGCAATCAGCACCTAGTAAAATTGCATACTCATGCTGAACCAACAAGATGTAGGTCAAAAAAGGACTATGGTTACACATTTTGAAGCAATTTGAGTCTATTAGGTGTACAAAACCCCATAATTATAATGCACAGGACAATAGCCTCCAAAATCCCGTATTGTGGATTTCAGGTCCATGGTCTTATTGGCTGAACGACAAGCAACATACAAATCACGAGACTTTTTCCATTTAGAATGGGCTTCTTTCAATTACATGCAGAATCAAACACTTTTAGATTGGATTAAAAATGCTTGCTAACAAGCTGATTCCCCAAATATGCACTGTTTGGACTGTTCCTCAACTCTCAAACATCACTGAGGTCTACTTTATAATTCAATCAGTTGGTTTGTAATCCTTCCCATATGGTCTAGCGGTTAGGATTCCTGGTTCTCACCCAGGTGGCCCGGGTTCAACTCCCGGTATGGGAATATCCTGCTCTTGGAAGACTTGTATCCACATTACGCACAGGACATGTTGTGAAAACAAGTGTAAAAACCGTTAATTGGTGTCCAGCGAGGCATAGAAAAATATCACGCATTTGGGCGCAGCTTTAATATCTAGTAATAGACCTTTAGCTTTTCCATGCAGTCTAACAGTGGTTGGATTTGAATGCATCCCTTCACAGGGACACGAACCTAAATCTAGCTCCTTAGACCACTCGGCCAGAATATCTAGTGGGGATCCAACACAAACTCAGAATGGCCAGATAGTGCTTCTTACCCAAAATGTTTTCATGCACTCAGTCAAATGCTTTGTTTGAAACAAAACAATATCTCAAATTTGAGAGCAAAATGAACTGTATTCAATATCAAGAAATACTTCTATTTAGCAAAAGCAAAATACAAATCACGAGATTTGTTGCACGTAGAGTGGGCTTCTTTCCATTACATGCAGAACCAAGCACTTTTAGATAGTAAAAATGCTTGCTTAAAAGCTGGTGCCCCAACTGAGCACTGTTCCTTAACCTCTCCAACAGCCATGAGGCTTATGTTACACTTCAATCTTTTACACTTGATTCTTACATTTCCCATATGCTCTAGTGGTTAGGATTTCTGTCAACTGGAATTGAATCCTGTCAGCAACGTCTGTTTGGGAGCACAACTTTCAAGCTTTCGTTCCATTTTATAAACCAGCATGTTTCATTTCTCAGCATTTCTTTCAGATCAAGGGCATGTAGGAAATCCTGGGTTCAGTCCCCTGCAGCACCATTCAGTAGTCTGTTCATGGCACAAAGGGAAAGGTGTTGTCTCCAAACCTTGCTTGGAAAAAAATCATGACAGGCAGTAGATGGGGATGTAGCTCAGTGGTAGAGCAAAGTGCTTCTGTGCAAGATCCCAGTTCTGCATTACCTTTGAATCTAGATAACACATTTTGAAGCAATTTGAGTCATTTAGATGTATATAGCCCCGTAGGTATAATGCAATGGCCCCCTAAACCAGGTATTTTACGTTCAAGTCCCATCGAAAGAGAGCACTCAGCAGAGTGGCGCAGCGGAAGCGTGCTGGGCCCATAACCCAGAGGTCGATGGATCGAAACCATCCTCTGCTAGAATGTGTTTATTTGCACTGATGTTTTTTCTAATCAGGATTAACCAAGCTAGTCAGCAAAGTGTAGGTTTATTCTCAACTGATGCCGATATAGATGATGGAAGCTGAGTTTCAGCGCGAGCTCCCAGTTCCACCTTCCATTTAATTGAGCAGTATTTTATTTAATCCATCCTACATTGTCATTTCTTTTTTGGGGGAAAAAATAGCTGAGAAGGAACTCTTTCAAGACTATGTTACTTCACAAGTAATCAAAGTCAACGCTATGTTTAAGTAACTCTCTTGTCTTTAAGATAATGGTCCAGCAATCAGCACCTAGTAAAATTGCATACTCATGCTGAACCAACAAGATGTAGGTCAAAAAAGGACTATGGTTACACATTTTGAAGCAATTTGACTCTATTAGGTGTACAAAACCCCATAATTATAATGCACAGGACAATAGCCTCCAAAATCCCGTATTGTGGATTTCAGGTCCATGGTCTTATTGGCTGAACGACAAGCAACATACAAATCACGAGACTTTTTCCATTTAGAATGGGCTTCTTTCAATTACATGCAGAATCAAACACTTTTAGATTGGATTAAAAATGCTTGCTAACAAGCTGATTCCCCAAATATGCACTGTTTGGACTGTTCCTCAACTCTCAAACATCACTGAGGTCTACTTTATAATTCAATCAGTTGGTTTGTAATCCTTCCCATATGGTCTAGCGGTTAGGATTCCTGGTTCTCACCCAGGTGGCCCGGGTTCAACTCCCGGTATGGGAATATCCTGCTCTTGGAAGACTTGTATCCACATTACGCACAGGACATGTTGTGAAAACAAGTGTAAAAACCTTTAATTGGTGTCTAGCGAGGCATAGAAAAATATCACGCATTTGGGCGCAGCTTTAATATCTAGTAATCGACCTTTATCTTTTCCATGCAGTCTAACAGTGGTTGGATTTGAATGCATCCCTTCACAGGGACACGAACCTAAATCTAGCTCCTTAGACCACTCGGCCAGAATATCTAGTGGGGATCTAACACAAACTCAGAATGGCCAGATAGTGCTTCTTACCCAAAATGTTTTCATGCACTCAGTCAAATGCTTTGTTTGAAACAAAACAATATCTCAAATTTGAGAGCAAAATGAACTGTATTCAATATCAAGAAATACTTCTATTTAGCAAAAGCAAAATACAAATCACGAGATTTGTTGCACGTAGAGTGGGCTTCTTTCCATTACATGCAGAACCAAGCACTTTTAGATAGTAAAAATGCTTGCTTAAAAGCTGGTGCCCCAACTGAGCACTGTTCCTTAACCTCTCCAACATCCATGAGGCTTATGTTACACTTCAATCTTTTACACTTGATTCTTACATTTCCCATATGCTCTAGTGGTTAGGATTTCTGTCAACTGGAATTGAATCCTGTCAGCAACGTCTGTTTGGGAGCACAACTTTCAAGCTTTCGTTCCATTTTATAAACCAGCATGTTTCATTTCTCAGCATTTCTTTCAGATCAAGGGCATGTCGGAAATCCTGGGTTCAGTCCCCTGCAGCGCCATTCAGTAGTCTGTTCATGGCACAAAGGGAAAGGTCCAAACCTTGCTTGGAAAAAAATCATGACAGGCAGTAGATGGGGATGTAGCTCAGTGGTAGAGCACAGTGCTTCTGTGCAAGATCCCAGTTCTGCATTACCTTTGAATCTAGATAACACATTTTGAAGCAATTTGAGTCATTTAGATGTATATAGCCCCGTAGGTATAATGCACTGGCCCCCTAAACCAGGTATTTTAGGTTCAAGTCCCATCGAAGGAGAGCACTCAGCAGAGTGGCGCAGCGGAAGCGTGCTGTGCCCATAACCCAGAGGTCGATGGATCGAAACCATCCTCTGCTAGAATGTGTTACTTTGCACTGATGGCTTTTCTAATCAGGATTAACCAAGCTAGTCAGCAAAGTGTAGGTTTATTCTCAACTGATGCCGATATAGATGATGGAAGCTGAGTTTCAGCGCGAGCTCCCAGTTCCACCTTCTATTTAATCCATCCTACATTGTCATTTCTTTTTTGGGGGGAGAAATAGCTGAGAAGGAACTCTTTCAAGACTATGTTACTTCACAAGTAATCAAAGTCAACGCTATGTTTAAGTAACTCTCTTGTCTTTAAGATAATGGTCCAGCAATCAGCACCTAGTAAAATTGCATACTCATGCTGAACCAACAAGATGTAGGTCAAAAAAGGACTATGGTTACACATTTTGAAGCAATTTGAGTCTATTAGGTGTACAAAACCCCATAATTATAATGCACAGGACAATAGCCTTCAAAATCCCGTATTGTGGATTTCAGGTCCATGGTCTTGTTTGGCTGAACGACAAGCAACATACAAATCACGAGACTTTTTCCATTTAGAATGGGCTTCTTTCAATTACATGCAGAATCAAACACTTTTAGATTGGATTAAAAATGCTTGCTAACAAGCTGATTCCCCAAATATGCACTGTTTGGACTGTTCCTCAACTCTCAAACCTCACTGAGGTCTACTTTATAATTCAATCAGTTGCTTTGTAATCCTTCCCATATGGTCTAGTGGTTAGGATTCCTGGTTCTCACCCAGGTGGCCCGGGTTCAACTCCCGGTATGGGAATATGCTGCTCTTGGAAGACTTGTATCCACATTACGCACAGGACATGTTGTGAAAACAAGTGTAAAAACCTTTAATTGGTGTCCAGCGAGGCATAGAAAAATATCACGCATTTGGGCGCAGCTTTAATATCTAGTAATCGACCTTTAGCTTTTCCATGCAGTCTAACAGTTGTTGGATTTGAATGCATCCCTTCACAGGGACACGAACCTAAATCTAGCCCCTTAGACCACTCGGCCAGAATATCTAGTAGGGATCCAACACAAACTCAGAATGGCCAGATAGTGCTTCTTACCCAAAATGTTTTCATGCACTCAGTCAAATGCTTTGTTTGAAACAAAACAATATCTCAAATTTGAGAGCAAAATGAACTGTATTCAATATCAAGAAATACTTCTATTTAGCAAAAGCAAAATACAAATCACGAGATTTGTTGCACGTAGAGTGGGCTTCTTTCCATTACATGCAGAACCAAGCACTTTTAGATAGTAAAAATGCTTGCTTAAAAGCTGGTGCCCCAACTGAGCACTGTTCCTTAACCTCTCCAACATCCATGAGGCTTATGTTACACTTCAATCTTTTACACTTGATTCTTACATTTCCCATATGCTCTAGTGGTTAGGATTTCTGTCAACTGGAATTGAATCCTGTCAGCAACGTCTGTTTGGGAGCACAACTTTCAAGCTTTCGTTCCATTTTATAAACCAGCATGTTTCATTTCTCAGCATTTCTTTCAGATCAAGGGCATGTAGGAAATCCTGGGTTCAGTCCCCTGCAGCGCCATTCAGTAGTCTGTTCATGGCACAAAGGGAAAGGTCCAAACCTTGCTTGGAAAAAAATCATGACAGGCAGTAGATGGGGATGTAGCTCAGTGGTAGAGCACAGTGCTTCTGTGCAAGATCCCAGTTCTGCATTACCTTTGAATCTAGATAACACATTTTGAAGCAATTTGAGTCATTTAGATGTATATAGCCCCGTAGGTATAATGCACTGGCCCCCTAAACCAGGTATTTTAGGTTCAAGTCCCATCGAAGGAGAGCACTCAGCAGAGTGGCGCAGCGGAAGCGTGCTGTACCCATAACCCAGAGGTCGATGGATCGAAACCATCCTCTGCTAGAATGTGTTACTTTGCACTGATGGCTTTTCTAATCAGGATTAACCAAGCTAGTCAGCAAAGTGTAGGTTTATTCTCAACTGATGCAGATATAGATGATGGAAGCTGAGTTTCAGCGCGAGCTCCCAGTTCCACCTTCTATTTAATCCATCCTACATTGTCATTTCTTTTTTGGGGGGAAAAATAGCTGAGAAGGAACTCTTTCAAGACTATGTTACTTCACAAGTAATCAAAGTCAACGCTATGTTTAAGTAACTCTCTTGTCTTTAAGATAATGGTCCAGCAATCAGCACCTAGTAAAATTGCATACTCATGCTGAACCAACAAGATGTAGGTCAAAAAAGGACTATGGTTACACATTTTGAAGTAATTTGAGTCTATTAGGTGTACAAAACCCCATAATTATAATGCACAGGACAATAGCCTCCAAAATCCCGTATTGTGGATTTCAGGTCCATGGTCTTATTGGCTGAATGACAAGCAATATACAAATCACGAGACTTTTTCCATTTAGAATGGGCTTCTTTCAATTACATGCAGAATCAAACACTTTTAGATTGGATTAAAAATGCTTGCTAACAAGCTGATTCCCCAAATATGCACTGTTTGGACTGTTCCTCAACTCTCAAACATCACTGAGGTCTACTTTATAATTCAATCAGTTACTTTGTAATCCTTCCCATATGGTCTAGCGGTTAGGATTCCTGGTTCTCACCCAGGTGGCCCGGGTTCAACTCCCGGTATGGGAATATGCTGCTCTTGGAAGACTTGTATCCACATTACGCACAGGACATGTTGTGAAAACAAGTGTAAAAACCTTTAATTGGTGTCCAGCGAGGCATAGAAAAATATCACGCATTTGGGCGCAGCTTTAATATCTAGTAATCGACGTTTAGCTTTTCCATGCAGTCTAACAGTTGTTGGATTTGAATGCATCCCTTCACAGGGACACGAACCTAAATCTAGCCCCTTAGACCACTCGGCCAGAATATCTAGTAGGGATCCAACACAAACTCAGAATGGCCAGATAGTGCTTCTTACCCAAAATGTTTTCATGCACTCAGTCAAATGCTTTGTTTGAAACAAAACAATATCTCAAATTTGAGAGCAAAATGAACTGTATTCAATATCAAGAAATACTTCTATTTAGCAAAAGCAAAATACAAATCACGAGATTTGTTGCACGTAGAGTGGGCTTCTTTCCATTACATGCAGAACCAAGCACTTTTAGATAGTAAAAATGCTTGCTTAAAAGCTGGTGCCCCAACTGAGCACTGTTCCTTAACCTCTCCAACATCCATGAGGCTTATGTTACACTTCAATCTTTTACACTTGATTCTTACATTTCCCATATGCTCTAGTGGTTAGGATTTCTGTCAACTGGAATTGAATCCTGTCAGCAACGTCTGTTTTGGAGCACAACTTTCAAGCTTTCGTTCCATTTTATAAACCAGCATGTTTCATTTCTCAGCATTTCTTTCAGATCAAGGGCATGTAGGAAATCCTGGGTTCAGTCCCCTGCAGCGCCATTCAGTAGTCTGTTCATGGCACAAAGGGAAAGGTCCAAACCTTGCTTGGAAAAAAAATCATGACAGGCAGTAGATGGGGATGTAGCTCAGTGGTAGAGCACAGTGCTTCTGTGCAAGATCCCAGTTCTGCATTACCTTTGAATCTAGATAACACATTTTGAAGCAATTTGAGTCATTTAGATGTATATAGCCCCGTAGCTATAATGCACTGGCCCCCTAAACCAGGGATTTTAGGTTCAAGTCCCATTGAAGGAGAGCACTCAGCAGAGTGGCGCAGCGGGAGCGTGCTGGGCCCATAACCCAGAGGTCGATGGATCGAAACCATCCTCTGCTAGAATGTGTTTATTTGCACTGATGGCTTTTCTAATCAGGATTAACCAAGCTAGTCAGCAAAGTGTAGGTTTATTCTCAACTGATGCGGATATAGATGATGGAAGCTGAGTTTCAGCGCGAGCTCCCAGTTCCACCTTCCATTTAATCGAGCAGCACTTTTATTTAATCCATCCTACATTGTCATTTCTTTTTTGGGGGGAAAAATAGCTGAGAAGGAACTCTTTCAAGACTATGTTACTTCACAAGTAATCAAAGTCAACGCTATGTTTAAGTAACTCTCTTGTCTTTAAGATAATGGTCCAGCAATCAGCACCTAGTAAAATTGCATACTCATGCTGAACCAACAAGATGTAGGTCAAAAAAGGACTATGGTTACACATTTTGAAGTAATTTGAGTCTATTAGGTGTACAAAACCCCATAATTATAATGCACAGGACAATAGCCTCCAAAATCCCGTATTGTGGATTTCAGGTCCATGGTCTTATTGGCTGAATGACAAGCAATATACAAATCACGAGACTTTTTCCATTTAGAATGGGCTTCTTTCAATTACATGCAGAATCAAACACTTTTAGATTGGATTAAAAATGCTTGCTAACAAGCTGATTCCCCAAATATGCACTGTTTGGACTGTTCCTCAACTCTCAAACATCACTGAGGTCTACTTTATAATTCAATCAGTTACTTTGTAATCCTTCCCATATGGTCTAGCGGTTAGGATTCCTGGTTCTCACCCAGGTGGCCCGGGTTCAACTCCCGGTATGGGAATATCCTGCTCTTGGAAGACTTGTATCCACATTACGCACAGGACATGTTGTGAAAACAAGTGTAAAAACCTTTAATTGGTGTCCAGCGAGGCATAGAAAAATATCACGCATTTGGGCGCAGCTTTAATATCTAGTAATCGACGTTTAGCTTTTCCATGCAGTCTAACAGTTGTTGGATTTGAATGCATCCCTTCACAGGGACACGTACCTAAATCTAGCCCCTTAGACCACTCGGCCAGAATATCTAGTAGGGATCCAACACAAACTCAGAATGGCCAGATAGTGCTTCTTACCCAAAATGTTTTCATGCACTCAGTCAAATGCTTTGTTTGAAACAAAACAATATCTCAAATTTGAGAGCAAAATGAACTGTATTCAATATCAAGAAATACTTCTATTTAGCAAAAGCAAAATACAAATCACGAGATTTGTTGCACGTAGAGTGGGCTTCTTTCCATTACATGCAGAACCAAGCACTTTTAGATAGTAAAAATGCTTGCTTAAAAGCTGGTGCCCCAACTGAGCACTGTTCCTTAACCTCTCCAACATCCATGAGGCTTATGTTACACTTCAATCTTTTACACTTGATTCTTACATTTCCCATATGCTCTAGTGGTTAGGATTTCTGTCAACTGGAATTGAATCCTGTCAGCAACGTCTGTTTTGGAGCACAACTTTCAAGCTTTCGTTCCATTTTATAAACCAGCATGTTTCATTTCTCAGCATTTCTTTCAGATCAAGGGCATGTAGGAAATCCTGGGTTCAGTCCCCTGCAGCGCCATTCAGTAGTCTGTTCATGGCACAAAGGGAAAGGTCCAAACCTTGCTTGGAAAAAAAATCATGACAGGCAGTAGATGGGGATGTAGCTCAGTGGTAGAGCACAGTGCTTCTGTGCAAGATCCCAGTTCTGCATTACCTTTGAATCTAGATAACACATTTTGAAGCAATTTGAGTCATTTAGATGTATATAGCCCCGTAGGTATAATGCACTGGCCCCCTAAACCAGGTATTTTAGGTTCAAGTCCCATCGAAAGAGAGCACTCAGCAGAGTGGCGCAGCGGAAGCGTGCTGGGCCCATAACCCAGAGGTCGATGGATCGAAACCATCCTCTGCTAGAATGTGTTACTTTGCACTGATGGCTTTTCTAATCAGGATTAACCAAGCTAGTCAGCAAAGTGTAGGTTTATTCTCAACTGATGCCGATATAGATGATGGAAGCTGAGTTTCAGCGCGAGCTCCCAGTTCCACCTTCCATTTAATCGAGCAGCACTTTTATTTAATCCATCCTACATTGTCATTTCTTTTTTGGGGGGAAAAATAGCTGAGAAGGAACTCTTTCAAGACTATGTTACTTCACAAGTAATCAAAGTCAACGCTATGTTTAAGTAACTCTCTTGTCTTTAAGATAATGGTCCAGCAATCAGCACCTAGTAAAATTGCATACTCATGCTGAACCAACAAGATGTAGGTCAAAAAAGAACTATGGTTACACATTTTGAAGCAATTTGAGTCCATTAGGTGTACAAAACCCCATAATTATAATGCATAGGACAATAGCCTCCAAAATCCCGTATTGTGGATTTCAGGTCCATGGTCTTATTGGCTGAACGACAAGCAACATACAAATCACGAGACTTTTTCCATTTAGAATGGGCTTCTTTCAATTACATGCAGAATCAAACACTTTTAGATTGGATTAAAAATGCTTGCTAACAAGCTGATTCCCCAAATATGCACTGTTTGGACTGTTCCTCAACTCTCAAACATCACTGAGGTCTACTTTATAATTCAATCAGCTGCTTTGTTATCCTTCCCATATGGTCTAGCGGTTAGGATTCCTGGTTCTCACCCAGGTGGCCCGGGTTCAACTCCCGGTATGGGAATATCCTGCTCTTGGAAGACTTGTATCCACATTACGCACAGGACATGTTGTGAAAGCAAGTGTAAAAACCTTTAATTGGTGTCCAGCGAGGCATAGAAAAATATCACGCATTTGGGCGCAGCTTTAATATCTAGTAATCGACCTTTAGCTTTTCCATGCAGTCTAACAGTTGTTGGATTTGAATGCATCCCTTCACAGGGACACGAACCTAAATCTAGCCCCTTAGACCACTCGGCCAGAATATCTAGTAGGGATCCAACACAAACTCAGAATGGCCAGATAGTGCTTCTTACCCAAAATGTTTTCATGCACTCAGTCAAATGCTTTGTTTGAAACAAAACAATATCTCAAATTTGAGAGCAAAATGAACTGTATTCAATATCAAGAAATACTTCTATTTAGCAAAAGCAAAATACAAATCACGAGATTTGTTGCACGTAGAGTGGGCTTCTTTCCATTACATGCAGAACCAAGCACTTTTAGATAGTAAAAATGCTTGCTTAAAAGCTGGTGCCCCAACTGAGCACTGTTCCTTAACCTCTCCAACATCCATGAGGCTTATGTTACACTTCAATCTTTTACACTTGATTCTTACATTTCCCATATGCTCTAGTGGTTAGGATTTCTGTCAACTGGAATTGAATCCTGTCAGCAACGTCTGTTTGGGAGCACAACTTTCAAGCTTTCGTTCCATTTTATAAACCAGCATGTTTCATTTCTCAGCATTTCTTTCAGATCAAGGGCATGTAGGAAATCCTGGGTTCAGTCCCCTGCAGCGCCATTCAGTAGTCTGTTCATGGCACAAAGGGAAAGGTCCAAACCTTGCTTGGAAAAAAATCATGACAGGCAGTAGATGGGGATGTAGCTCAGTGGTAGAGCCAGATAGAGACAGGAAGTTGGACGTCATTTCCGGTGAGTGTGTCGCGTTTTCAGAGCTGTTCGTTCTTAGAGCCTTTTACCGATTAATCCACGAATTATACACACTATTTACGCATCATATACACGAAAGTGAGCGTTTGATTTCTCCGCAAACAATCCGGAGCCTCAAACCGCTCATTTTTCTGTATTTCGTGGATTAAAAAGCCCTCCTCACTCTCTAGCTCCAGCCTGAACTAGCCTAGCCGCTAGCGTCATGGCTGGATCTACCTTTACCTGTTTGAGCTGTCATATGTCGAGTCAGAACCCTGGCTCCTTCTCTGATAGGTGCGTGAAGTGCAGTGTAGTGGTAGTTTTGGAGGCCAGGGTTACGGAGTTAGAAGCGCGGATCCGCTGTTTAGAGGAGCTTAAGTCCAGTTATAGTTCGGTTTTAGCGCGAGGGCTACCGGATCGCGCTACAGGGCGTAGCATTAGCATTAGCAGTAGCAGTAAGGCCGAGCTCAGCCCCTCAGCGTCTCCCGTGCAGCCGGGACTAGACCAGGAACAGAATAAGGACCAATTTGTGACAGTTCGGAGGGGACAAGGCGCTAAACGCCGAACCTCAGAGCGCCGTGAGCTTCACGTCTATAATAGGTTTTCTCCCCTCAGCGATCACACGCCCGCTGAACACACGAGAGAAACTCTTGTAATCGGGAGTTCTATTGTCAGAGACGTGAAGCTGCCAGCTGCTAGCGTTAGGTGTTACCCGGGGGCCAGAATGGGTGACATCGAAGGAAACCTTAGGATCTTAAAGCAGAGTAGGACCCGTTTCCGGCGAGTCGTGGTTCACGCAGGCGGTAACGACGCCCGGCGGAGACAATCAGAGGTGCTCAAAGTTCAAGTAGCCGCGGTGTGTGACCTTGCGAAGTCGATGTCAGACACCGTAATATTTTCTGGTCCCCTGCCCAATCGGATCAATGCTGAATTGTACAGCCGTCTCTCAGCATTCAACAACTGGTTATCCAGATGGTGCCCTCAAAACAACGTTGTCTTTATTGATAACTGGAGTGCGTTTTGGGGAAAGCCCGGGCTCATACGCAGGGATGGCATCCATCCGACTTCGGAGGGTACATCCCTATTAGTTCGGAACTTGACCGATAGTCTCAGTCGTGTTAAGTGACCATCCAGGGATGAGCCCCAGGTGCAGGTGCAGAGCAGCAGTTCAAGACGCTCCTCTGTCGCTGAACTCTCGCCCGTTCTGTTACATGTGAAGTGTTCAGATTCAAGACAGATAGAGACTGTGTGTGTCCCTCGTGTCCCTCGTACAAATAATGCCAAAAAGTCACATCTCAGAAAAAATATTTCAGGCGTCAGACCAAATAACTTAAGGAAAATAACAATCACAAATGACACAAATATACAAATGAATAAACACGTAAAATGTGGACTGCTAAACATTAGAGCAATTTCCTCCAAATCGCTCTTAGTTAATGAATTAATTAGTGACTATAATATAGATCTTCTAGCTCTAACTGAAACGTGGCTTCAACAAGACGACTACGTCAGACTAAATGAGTCCACCCCACCCACCCATGTTAACTTTCAGACCGCCAGGAGCACAGGCCGAGGTGGTGGTGTGGCAGTGATCTCCCACTCAAGCCTACTCATGAGCCCTAAAACTAACAATGCATTTCACTCATTTGAAAGCCTTATGCTGTCGATCACATGTCCAAATATGAAAAACCAAAAAGGAGTTTTGTTCATAGTTATCTACCGACCTCCTGGTCCCTACTCAGAGTTTTTAACAGAGTTTTCTGACTTTATATCAAACTTAGTGTTAGCCTGGGATAAAATAGTTATAGTTGGAGACTTTAATATCCACGTGAACATGAGTGATGACGCTCTCAGTAATGCCTTCAGCGCCTTGTTAGACAGCATTGGTTTCACTCAGAATGTAAATAAACCGACTCACACTCACAAGAACACTCTGGATCTTATCCTAACGTATGGAACAGAGATTAGTGACCTCATTGTCCTCCCTCAAAACCCTATATTGTCAGACCATTTCCTTATTACCTTTCAGTTTATTCTTAAAGATCATCCAGTCCCACAAAATAAAGTTACAATGAAAAGGACAATATCTGAAAAATCTATCTCAAAATTCAAAGAAATAATAGAGCCAATATTCAGTGACATGTCATGTGATCCTGCTGAGAACAGCTTTAGTCCCAGTTTAAGTGATCAATTTGTCGACTTGACCATGAATTCTCTGAAGTCTGCTCTTGACGTTGTCGCGCCGTTAAAACAGAAGGTCATTAGGCCAAAGCGCGCCTCCCCATGGTACAACCAAGAACTGCGTTCACATAAACAAAGAGTTAGAAAGTTAGAGGGATTATTTCATCGCTCTTGCACCGAAGAATCCCTAAAAGCATGGAAAAGTTGCCTGCTGTCCTATAAGCAGGCTCTGCGTAAGGCCCAAACCAGATATTATTCAAATCTAATAGAAGTCAACAAAAGTAACACTAAATTCCTTTTCAGCACTGTAGCTAGGCTAACAAACTGTCACAGTGCAGTAGAGCCCTCAATCCCAGCTACACTTAGCTCTGATGATTTTCTCCTATTTTTTAACAATAAAATAAAAACAATCAGAGATAAATTAGATGAAATTACGCCCGCTATTAGCCCTGAACTAGCCCAAGCTGTAAATCTAACGTCCCATATAAATCCACCTGTAAACTTAGAAAGGTTCACAGCTGTTGATCAAACAGAGATAACTTCAGCCATTATGTCTTCTAAAAGCTCAACTTGTGTCCTAGACCCCATTCCAAGCAGACTCCTCAAAGACATTCTCCCCCTAATTATAGACCCTATCCTTACTATAATAAATACTTCACTCGAAAGTGGCTATGTTCCACAGTCCTTCAAACATGCAGTCATTAAACCTCTTCTGAAAAAGCCTAATCTAGATCCCGACCTATTGGTAAACTACAGACCTATTTCAAATCTTCCCTTCGTCTCTAAAATCCTTGAAAACGTTGTAGTAAAACAGCTTTGTCGCCACCTGCAGGACAATAACTTATTTGAAGTTTTTCAGTCAGGGTTCAGAGCCCACCACAGCACTGAAACTGCACTGGTTAAAGTCACAAATGATTTGTTATTAGCCGCTGACGATGGACTGGTCTCAGTCCTGGTTCTGTTGGACCTCAGCGCAGCGTTTGACACCATCGACCACAACATTCTACTGCAGAGGTTAGAATGTGATGTAGGTGTTGGAGGAACAGCCCTCAGCTGGTTTAAATCCTATCTATCTGATAGGTTCCAATTTGTTAATGTAAACCAGAGCTCCTCACCAAGCTCTAAAGTAATTTACGGTGTGCCACAGGGTTCGGTACTCGGTCCAATTCTGTTTACTCTTTATATGCTGCCATTAGGCAACATTATCAGAAAGCATGACATTAACTTCCACTGCTATGCAGACGACACTCAGCTGTATTTATCAATGAAACCTGATCAGAGCGATCAAGTAGACAGACTTAGTACTTGTGTGAAGGAGATAAAAACCTGGATGACACTAAACTACCTGCTTCTTAACCCTGAAAAAAACCGAGGTCATTGTGCTTGGCCCTAAGCATCTACGAGATGCTCTATCTGAGCAGATAGTCACACTGGACAATGTCAGTGTAGCCTTCAGTTCTACTGTAAGAAACCTTGGAGTCTTATTTGACCAGGAGCTCTCATTTAAAGCTCATATAAATCAAGCTTGTAAAACAGCTTATTTCCATTTGCGCAACATAGCCAAAATCAGAAGAATCCTGCCTAAAAGTGATGCCGAAAAACGTATCCATGCATTTGTAACGACTAGATTAGACTACTGTAACTCCCTGCTTGCAGCGTGTCCTAAAAGCTCCATAAAAAGCTTTCAACTGGTTCAAAATGCAGCAGCAAGATTACTAACAGGAACAAAAAGAAGAGAGCACATTACGCCAGTGCTGAAGTCTCTTCACTGGCTCCCTGTCGAGTTTAGAATCAAATTCAAAATTCTACTCTTGACCTACAAAGCCATAAATGACATGGCCCCATCCTACCTCAAAGATGCTCTAGAACCATATCATCCAAACAGAGCTCTTCGCTCTCAGAATGCCGGCCTTCTGGTGGTGCCAAGAGTCTCTAAAAGTACTGTAGGAGGTAGAGCGTTTAGCTCCCAAGCTCCTGTGTTATGGAATCAGCTCCCGACCCATGTTAAATATGCTGACACAGTCTCTTCATTTAAGTCCAGGCTTAAAACATTCCTCTTCGAAATCGCTTATGGTCAGACTAGTTAGGAACAGAAACATAAACCCACAGCTTCAGCTACGCTGCCCTAGGAGTAACTATGCTGGGGGAAGTATGACAGCTTGAGCACTATCCTCTTCTTCTTCTGACTACTTATGCTATCAAACAATATTTATTTTTTGATTCCACTTGCAAACTGTTCACCGCCTTCTTTTTCTTTCTCTCACTCCTGAGGACCTGTGGACCCAGATGCCCCTCCCCTGGTGAAGTGGTCCCTGCCCTGTGTGGACGGTCCCTCATCTGCCTGAGGGGTGGGTCCAGCTTGCCCCCGACGGTCCCTCATCTGCCTGACGAGTGGGTCCAGCTCGCCTCCAACGGTCCCTCATCTGCCTGAAGAGTGGGTCCAGTTCGCCTCAGTCGGTCCCTCATCTGCCTGAAGAGTGGGTCCAGTTCGCCTCAGTCGGTCCCTCATCTGCCTGAAGAGTGGGTCCAGTTCGCCTCAGTCGGTCCCTCATCTGCCTGAAGAGTGGGTCCAGTTTGCCTCAGTCGGTCCCTCATCTGCCTGAAGAGTGGGTCCAGCTCCAGTCTCCCTCGTGTCCGTCTGTCCGTCTGTGAGAGTCGGATCTCTCCTTCACTGGAACTCCTCCAGGTTTCTACGCTTTTTTCCCAAAGAGGTTTTTCTTGTAGTTTTTCCTGGCCGAGAAGGAGAGTCTAAGGACAGAGGACCCTGGGACATCGTCCCTCGCCACCACAGACATTGTCTGACTCCCTCGCCACCACAGACATTGTCTGACTTCATCGCCACCACAGACATTGTTGATTCATTTCTCCCTGTGGCCCTCAGAGGCAAATGTTGTTGTGATTTTGGGCCTTACAAAAATAAATTGATTTGATTTGATTAGAGCACAGTGCTTCTGTGCAAGATCCCAGTTCTGCATTACCTTTGAATCTAGATAACACATTTTGAAGCAATTTGAGTCATTTAGATGTATATAGCCCCGTAGGTATAATGCACTGGCCCCCTAAACCAGGTATTTTAGGTTCAAGTCCCATCGAAGGAGAGCACTCAGCAGAGTGGCGCAGCGGAAGTGTGCTGGGCCCATAACCCAGAGGTCGATGGATCGAAACCATCCTCTGCTAGAATGTGTTTATTTGCACTGATGGCTTTTCTAATCAGGATTAACCAAGCTAGTCAGCAAAGTTTAGGTTTATTCTCAAGTGATGCCGATATAGATGATGGAAGCTGAGTTTCAGCGCGAGCTCCCAGTTCCACCTTCCATTTAATCGAGCAGCACTTTTATTTAATCCATCCTACATTGTCATTTCTTTTTTGGGGGGAAAAATAGCTGAGAAGGAACTCTTTCAAGACTATGTTACTTCACAAGTAATCAAAGTCAACGCTATGTTTAAGTAACTCTCTTGTCTTTAAGATAATGG
Source organism: Eucyclogobius newberryi (assembly GCF_026437365.1). Taxonomy (NCBI): domain Eukaryota; kingdom Metazoa; phylum Chordata; class Actinopteri; order Gobiiformes; family Gobiidae; genus Eucyclogobius; species Eucyclogobius newberryi. The sequence continues at coordinate 481,194 of NW_027315934.1, read as the reverse complement.
TCCAGCAATCAGCACCTAGTAAAATTGCATACTCATGCTGAACCAACAAGATGTAGGTCAAAAAAGAACTATGGTTACACATTTTGAAGCAATTTGAGTCCATTAGGTGTACAAAACCCCATAATTATAATGCACAGGACAATAGCCTCCAAAATCCCGTATTGTGGATTTCAGGTCCATGGTCTTATTGGCTGAACGACAAGCAACATACAAATCACGAGACTTTTTCCATTTAGAATGGGCTTCTTTCAATTACATGCAGAATCAAACACTTTTAGATTGGATTAAAAATGCTTGCTAACAAGCTGATTCCCCAAATATGCACTGTTTGGACTGTTCCTCAACTCTCAAACATCACTGAGGTCTACTTTATAATTCAATCAGTTGCTTTGTAATCCATCCTATATGGTCTAGCGGTTAGGATTCGCAGTTTTCACCCAGGTGGCCCGGGTTCAACTCCCGGTATGGGAATATCCTGCTCTTGGAAGACTTGTATCCACATTACGCACAGGACATGTTGTGAAAACAAGTGTAAAAACCTTCAATTGGTGTCCAGCGAGGCATAGAAAAATATCACGCATTTGGGCGCAGCTTTAATATCTAGTAGTCGACCTTTAGCTTTTCCATGCAGTCTAACAGTTGTTGGATTTGAATGCATCCCTTCACAGGGACACGAACCTAAATCTAGCCCCTTAGACCACTCGGCCAGAATATCTAGTGGGGATCCAACACAAACTCAGAATGGCCAGATAGTGCTTCTTACCCAAAATGTTTTCATGCACTCAGTCAAATGCTTTGTTTGAAACAAAACAATATCTCAAATTTGAGAGCAAAATGAACTGTATTCAATATCAAGAAATACTTCTATTTAGCAAAAGCAAAATACAAATCACGAGATTTGTTGCACGTAGAGTGGGCTTCTTTCCATTACATGCAGAACCAAGCACTTTTAGATAGTAAAAATGCTTGCTTAAAAGCTGGTGCCCCAACTGAGCACTGTTCCTTAACCTCTCCAACATCCATGAGGCTTATGTTACACTTCAATCTTTTACACTTGATTCTTACATTTCCCATATGCTCTAGTGGTTAGGATTTCTGTCAACTGGAATTGAATCCTGTCAGCAACGTCTGTTTGGGAGCACAACTTTCAAGCTTTCGTTCCATTTTATAAACCAGCATGTTTCATTTCTCAGCATTTCTTTCAGATCAAGGGCATGTAGGAAATCCTGGGTTCAGTCCCCTGCAGCGCCATTCAGTAGTCTGTTCATGGCACAAAGGGAAAGGTGTTGTCTCCAAACCTTGCTTGGAAAAAAATCATGACAGGCAGTAGATGGGGATGTAGCTCAGTGGTAGAGCACAGTGCTTCTGTGCAAGATCCCAGTTCTGCATTACCTTTGAATCTAGATAACACATTTTGAAGCAATTTGAGTCATTTAGATGTATATAGCCCCGTAGGTATAATGCACTGGCCCCCTAAACCAGGGATTTTATGTTCAAGTCCCATCGAAGGAGAGCACTCAGCAGAGTGGCGCAGCGGAAGCGTGCTGGGCCCATAACCCAGAGGTCGATGGATCAAAACCATCCTATGCTAGAATGTGTTACTTTGCACTGATGGCTTTTCTAATCAGGATTAACCAAGCTAGTCAGCAAAGTGTAGGTTTATTCTCAACTGATGCCGATATAGATGATGGAAGCTGAGTTTCAGCGCGAGCTCCCAGTTCCACCTTCCATTTAATCGAGCAGCACTTTTATTTAATCCATCCTACATTGTCATTTCTTTTTTGGGGGAAAAATAGCTGAGAAGGAACTCTTTCAAGACTATGTTACTTCACAAGTAATCAAAGTCAACGCTATGTTTAAGTAACTCTCTTGTCTTTAAGATAATGGTCCAGCAATCAGCACCTAGTAAAATTGCATACTCATGCTGAACCAACAAGATGTAGGTCAAAAAGGGACTATGGTTACACATTTTGAAGCAATTTGAGTCTATTAGGTGTACAAAACCCCATAATTATAATGCACAGGACAATAGCCTCCAAAATCCCGTATTGTGGATTTCAGGTCCATGGTCTTATTGGCTGAACGACAAGCAACATACAAATCACGAGACTTTTTCCATTTAGAATGGGCTTCTTTCAATTACATGCAGAATCAAACACTTTTAGATTGGATTAAAAATGCTTGCTAACAAGCTGATTCCCCAAATATGCACTGTTTGGACTGTTCCTCAACTCTCAAACATCACTGAGGTCTACTTTATAATTCAATCAGTTGCTTTGTAATCCTTCCCATATGGTCTAGCGGTTAGGATTCCTGGTTTTCACCCAGGTGGCCCGGGTTCAACTCCCGGTATGGGAATATCCTGCTCTTGGAAGACTTGTATCCACATTACGCACAGGACATGTTGTGAAAACAAGTGTAAAAACCTTTAATTGGTGTCCAGCGAGGCATAGAAAAATATCACGCATTTGGGCGCAGCTTTAATATCTAGTAATCGACCTTTAGCTTTTCCATGCAGTCTAACAGTTGTTGGATTTGAATGCATCCCTTCACAGGGACACGAACCTAAATCTAGCCCCTTAGACCACTCGGCCAGAATATCTAGTGGGGATCCAACACAAACTCAGAATGGCCAGATAGTGCTTCTTACCCAAGATGTTTTCATGCACTCAGTCAAATGCTTTGTTTGAAACAAAACAATATCTCAAATTTGAGAGCAAAACGAACTGTATTCAATATCAAGAAAAACTTCTATTTGGCAAAAGCAAAATACAAATCACGAGATTTGTTGCACGTAGAGTGGGCTTCTTTCCATTACATGCAGAACCAAGCACTTTTAGATAGTAAAAATGCTTGCTTAAAAGCTGGTGCCCCAACTGAGCACTGTTCCTTAACCTCTCCAACAGCCATGAGGCTTATGTTACGCTTCAATCTTTTACACTTGATTCTTACATTTCCCATATGCTCTCGTGGTTAGGATTTCTGTCAACTGGAATTGAATCCTGTCAGCAACGTCTGTTTGGGAGCACAACTTTCAAGCTTTCGTTCCATTTTATAAACCAGCATGTTTAATTTCTCAGCATTTCTTTCAGATCAAGGGCATGTAGGAAATCCTGGGTTCAGTCCCCTGCAGCGCCATTCAGTAGTCTGTTCATGGCACAAAGGGAAAGGTCCAAACCTTGCTTGGAAAAAAATCATGACAGGCAGTAGATGGGGATGTAGCTCAGTGGTAGAGCACAGTGCTTCTGTGCAAGATCCCAGTTCTGCATTACCTTTGAATCTAGATAACACATTTTGAAGCAATTTGAGTCATTTAGATGTATATAGCCCCGTAGGTATAATGCACTGGCCCCCTAAACCAGGTATTTTAGGTTCAAGTCCCATCGAAGGAGAGCACTCAGCAGAGTGGCGCAGCGGAAGCGTGTTGGGCCCATAACCCAGAGGTCGATGGATCGAAACCATCCTCTGCTAGAATGTGTTACTTTGCACTGATGGCTTTTCTAATCAGGATTAACCAAGCTAGTCAGCAAAGTGTAGGTTTATTCTCAACTGATGCCGATATAGATGATGGAAGCTGAGTTTCAGCGCGAGCTCCCAGTTCCACCTTCCATTTAATCGAGCAGCACTTTTATTTAATCCATCCTACATTGTAATTTCTTTTTTGGGGGAAAAATAGCTGAGAAGGAACTCTTTCAAGACTATGTTACTTCACAAGTAATCAAAGTCAACGCTATGTTTAAGGAACTCTCTTGTCTTTAAGATAATGGTCCAGCAATCAGCACCTAGTAAAATTGCATACTCATGCTGAACCAACAAGATGTAGGTCAAAAAAGGACTATGGTTACACATTTTGAAGCAATTTGAGTCTATTAGGTGTACAAAACCCCATAATTATAATGCACAGGACAATAGCCTCCAAAATCCCGTATTGTGGATTTCAGGTCCATGGTCTTATTGGCTGAACGACAAGCAACATACAAATCACGAGACTTTTTCCATTTAGAATGGGCTTCTTTCAATTACATGCAGAATCAAACACTTTTAGACTGGATTAAAAATGCTTGCTAACAAGCTGATTCCCCAAATATGCACTGTTTGGACTGTTTCTCAACTCTCAAACATCACTGAGGTCTACTTTATACTTCAATCATTTGCTTTGTAATCCTTTCCATATGGTCCAGCGGTTAGGATTCCTGGTTCTCACCCAGGTGGCCCGGGTTCAACTCCCGGTATGGGAATATCCTGCTCTTGGAAGACTTGTATCCACAGTACGCACAGGACATGTTGTGAAAACAAGTGTAAAAACCTTTAATTGGTGTCCAGCGAGGCATAGAAAAATATCACGCATTTGGGCGCAGCTTTAATATCTAGTAATCGACCTTTAGCTTTTTCATGCAGTCTAACAGTTGTTGGATTTGAATGCATCCCTTCACAGGGACACGAACCTAAATCTAGCCCCTTAGACCACTCGGCCAGAATATCTAGTGGGGATCCAACACAAACTCAGAATGGCCAGATAGTGCTTCTTACCCAAGATGTTTTCATGCACTCAGTCAAATGCTTTGTTTGAAACAAAACAATATCTCAAATTTGAGAGCAAAACGAACTGTATTCAATATCAAGAAAAACTTCTATTTGGCAAAAGCAAAATACAAATCACGAGATTTGTTGCACGTAGAGTGGGCTTCTTTCCATTACATGCAGAACCAAGCACTTTTAGATAGTAAAAATGCTTGCTTAAAAGCTGGTGCCCCAACTGAGCACTGTTCCTTAACCTCTCCAACAGCCATGAGGCTTATGTTACGCTTCAATCTTTTACACTTGATTCTTACATTTCCCATATGCTCTCGTGGTTAGGATTTCTGTCAACTGGAATTGAATCCTGTCAGCAACGTCTGTTTGGGAGCACAACTTTCAAGCTTTCGTTCCATTTTATAAACCAGCATGTTTCATTTCTCAGCATTTCTTTCAGATCAAGGGCATGTAGGAAATCCTGGGTTCAGTCCCCTGCAGCGCCATTCAGTAGTCTGTTCATGGCACAAAGGGAAAGGTGTTGTCTCCAAACCTTGCTTGGAAAAAAATCATGACAGGCAGTAGATGGGGATGTAGCTCAGTGGTAGAGCACAGTGCTTCTGTGCAAGATCCCAGTTCTGCATTACCTTTGAATCTAGATAACACATTTTGAAGCAATTTGAGTCATTTAGATGTATATAGCCCCGTAGGTATAATGCACTGGCCCCCTAAACCAGGTATTTTAGGTTCAAGTCCCATCGAAGGAGAGCACTCAGCAGAGTGGCGCAGCGGAAGCGTGCTGGGCCCATAACCCAGAGGTCGATGGATCGAAACCATCCTATGCTAGAATGTGTTACTTTGCACTGATGGCTTTTCTAATCAGGATTAACCAAGCTAGTCAGCAAAGTGTAGGTTTATTCTCAACTGATGCCGATATAGATGATGGAAGCTGAGTTTCAGCGCGAGCTCCCAGTTCCACCTTCCATTTAATCGAGCAGCACTTTTATTTAATCCATCCTACATTGTCATTTCTTTTTTGGGGGAAAAATAGCTGAGAAGGAACTCTTTCAAGACTATGTTACTTCACAAGTAATCAAAGTCAACGCTATGTTTAAGGAACTCTCTTGTCTTTAAGATAATGGTCCAGCAATCAGCACCTAGTAAAATTGCATACTCATGCTGAACCAACAAGATGTAGGTCAAAAAAGGACTATGGTTACACATTTTGAAGCAATTTGAGTCTATTAGGTGTACAAAACCCCATAATTATAATGCACAGGACAATAGCCTCCAAAATCCCGTATTGTGGATTTCAGGTCCATGGTCTTATTGGCTGAACGACAAGCAACATACAAATCACGAGACTTTTTCCATTTAGAATGGGCTTCTTTCAATTACATGCAGAATCAAACACTTTTAGACTGGATTAAAAATGCTTGCTAACAAGCTGATTCCCCAAATATGCACTGTTTGGACTGTTTCTCAACTCTCAAACATCACTGAGGTCTACTTTATACTTCAATCATTTGCGTCGTAATCCTTTCCATATGGTCCAGCGGTTAGGATTCCTGGTTCTCACCCAGGTGGCCCGGGTTCAACTCCCGGTATGGGAATATCCTGCTCTTGGAAGACTTGTATCCACAGTACGCACAGGACATGTTGTGAAAACAAGTGTAAAAACCTTTAATTGGTGTCCAGCGAGGCATAGAAAAATATCACGCATTTGGGCGCAGCTTTAATATCTGGTAATCGACCTTTAGCTTTTCCATGCAGTCTAACAGTTGTTGGATTTGAATGCATCCCTTCACAGGGACACGAACCTAAATCTAGCCCCTTAGACCACTCGGCCAGAATATCTAGTGGGGATCCAACACAAACTCAGAATGGCCAGATAGTGCTTCTTACCCAAGATGTTTTCATGCACTCAGTCAAATGCTTTGTTTGAAACAAAACAATATCTCAAATTTGAGAGCAAAACGAACTGTATTCAATATCAAGAAAAACTTCTATTTGGCAAAAGCAAAATACAAATCACGAGATTTGTTGCACGTAGAGTGGGCTTCTTTCCATTACATGCAGAACCAAGCACTTTTAGATAGTAAAAATGCTTGCTTAAAAGCTGGTGCCCCAACTGAGCACTGTTCCTTAACCTCTCCAACAGCCATGAGGCTTATGTTACGCTTCAATCTTTTACACTTGATTCTTACATTTCCCATATGCTCTCGTGGTTAGGATTTCTGTCAACTGGAATTGAATCCTGTCAGCAACGTCTGTTTGGGAGCACAACTTTCAAGCTTTCGTTCCATTTTATAAACCAGCATGTTTAATTTCTCAGCATTTCTTTCAGATCAAGGGCATGTAGGAAATCCTGGGTTCAGTCCCCTGCAGCGCCATTTAGTAGTCTGTTCATGGCACAAAGGGAAAGGTGTTGTCTCCAAACCTTGCTTGGAAAAAAATCATGACAGGTGGTAGATGGGGATGTAGCTCAGTGGTAGAGCACAGTGCTTCTGTGCAAGATCCCAGTTCTGCATTACCTTTGAATCTAGATAACACATTTTGAAGCAATTTGAGTCATTTAGATGTATATAGCCCCGTAGGTATAATGCACTGGCCCCCTAAACCAGGTATTTTAGGTTCAAGTCCCATCGAAGGAGAGCACTCAGCAGAGTGGCGCAGCGGAAGCGTGTTGGGCCCATAACCCAGAGGTCGATGGATCGAAACCATCCTCTACTAGAATGTGTTACTTTGCACTGATGGCTTTTCTAATCAGGATTAACCAAGCTAGTCAGCAAAGTGTAGGTTTATTCTCAACTGATGCCGATATAGATGATGGAAGCTGAGTTTCAGCGCGAGCTCCCAGTTCCACCTTCCATTTAATCGAGCAGCACTTTTATTTAATCCATCCTACATTGTCATTTCTTTTTTTGGGGAAAAATAGCTGAGAAGGAACTCTTTCAAGACTATGTTACTTCACAAGTAATCAAAGTCAACGCTATGTTTAAGGAACTCTCTTGTCTTTAAGATAATGGTCCAGCAATCAGCACCTAGTAAAATTGCATACTCATGCTGAATCAACAAGATGTAGGTCAAAAAAGGACTATGGTTACACATTTTGAAGCAATTTGAGTCTATTAGGTGTACAAAACCCCATAATTATAATGCACAGGACAATAGCCTCCAAAATCCCGTATTGTGGATTTCAGATCCATGGTCTTATTGGCTGAACGACAAGCAACATACAAATCACGAGACTTTTTCCATTTAGAATGGGCTTCTTTCAATTACATGCAGAATCAAACACTTTTAGACTGGATTAAAAATGCTTGCTAACAAGCTGATTCCCCAAATATGCACTGTTTGGACTGTTTCTCAACTCTCAAACATCACTGAGGTCTACTTTATACTTCAATCATTTGCTTTGTAATCCTTTCCATATTGTCCAGCGGTTAGGATTCCTGGTTCTCACCCAGGTGGCCCGGGTTCAACTCCCGGTATGGGAATATCCTGCTCTTGGAAGACTTGTATCCACAGTACGCACAGGACATGTTGTGAAAACAAGTGTAAAAACCATTAATTGGTGTCCAGCGAGGCATAGAAAAATATCACGCATTTGGGCGCAGCTTTAATATCTAGTAATCGACCTTTAGCTTTTCCATGCAGTCTAACAGTTGTTGGATTTGAATGCATCCCTTCACAGGGACACGAACCTAAATCTAGCCCCTTAAACCACTCAGCCAGAATATCTAGTGGGGATCCAACACAAACTCAGAATGGCCAGATAGTGCTTCTTACCCAAAATGTTTTCATGCACTCAGTCAAATGCTTTGTTTGAAACAAAACAATATCTCAAATTTGAGAGCAAAACGAACTGTATTCAATATCAAGAAAAACTTCTATTTGGCAAAAGCAAAATACAAATCACGAGATTTGTTGCACGTAGAGTGGGCTTCTTTCCATTACATGCAGAACCAAGCACTTTTAGATTGTAAAAATGCTTGCTTAAAAGCTGGTGCCCCAACTGAGCACTGTTCCTTAACCTCTCCAACATCCATGAGGCTTATGTTACACTTCAATCTTTTACACTTGATTCTTACATTTCCCATATGCTCTAGTGGTTAGGATTTCTGTCAACTGGAATTGAATCCTGTCAGCAACGTCTGTTTGGGAGCACAACTTTCAAGCTTTCGTTCCATTTTATAAACCAGCATGTTTCATTTCTCAGCATTTCTTTCAGATCAAGGGCATGTAGGAAATCCTGGGTTCAGTCCCCTGCAGCGCCATTCAGTAGTCTGTTCATGGCACAAAGGGAAAGGTGTTGTCTCCAAACCTTGCTTGGAAAAAAATCATGACAGGCAGTAGATGGGGATGTAGCTCAGTGGTAGAGCACAGTGCTTCTGTGCAAGATCCCAGTTCTGCATTACCTTTGAATCTAGATAACACATTTTGAAGCAATTTGAGTCATTTAGATGTATATAGCCCCGTAGGTATAATGCACTGCCCCCCTAAACCAGGTATTTTAGGTTCAAGTCCCATTGAAGGGGAGCACTCAGCAGAGTGGCGCAGCGGAAGCGTGCTGGGCCCATAACCCAGAGGTCGATGGATCGAAACCATCCTCTGCTAGAATGTGTTTATTTCCACTGATGGCTTTTCTAATCAGGATTAACCAAGCTAGTCAGCAAAGTGTAGGTTTATTCTCAACTGATGCCGATATAGATGATGGAAGCTGAGTTTCAGCGCGAGCTCCCAGTTCCACCTTCCATTTAATCGAGCAGCACTTTTATTTAATCCATCCTACATTGTCATTTCTTTTTTGGGGGAAAAATAGCTGAGAAGGAACTCTTTCAAGACTATGTTACTTCACAAGTAATCAAAGTCAACGCTATGTTTAAGGAACTCTCTTGTCTTTAAGATAATGGTCCAGCAATCAGCACCTAGTAAAATTGCATACTCATGCTGAACCAACAAGATGTAGGTCAAAAAAGGACTATGGTTACACATTTTGAAGCAATTTGAGTCTATTAGGTGTACAAAACCCCATAATTATAATGCACAGGACAATAGCCTCCAAAATCCCGTATTGTGGATTTCAGGTCCATGGTCTTATTGGCTGAACGACAAGCAACATACAAATCACGAGACTTTTTCCATTTAGAATGGGCTTCTTTCAATTACATGCAGAATCAAACACTTTTAGACTGGATTAAAAATGCTTGCTAACAAGCTGATTCCCCAAATATGCACTGTTTGGACTGTTTCTCAACTCTCAAACATCACTGAGGTCTACTTTATACTTCAATCATTTGCGTCGTAATCCTTTCCATATGGTCCAGCGGTTAGGATTCCTGGTTCTCACCCAGGTGGCCCGGGTTCAACTCCCGGTATGGGAATATCCTGCTCTTGGAAGACTTGTATCCACAGTACGCACAGGACATGTTGTGAAAACAAGTGTAAAAACCTTTAATTGGTGTCCAGCGAGGCATAGAAAAATATCACGCATTTGGGCGCAGCTTTAATATCTGGTAATCGACCTTTAGCTTTTCCATGCAGTCTAACAGTTGTTGGATTTGAATGCATCCCTTCACAGGGACACGAACCTAAATCTAGCCCCTTAGACCACTCGGCCAGAATATCTAGTGGGGATCCAACACAAACTCAGAATGGCCAGATAGTGCTTCTTACCCAAGATGTTTTCATGCACTCAGTCAAATGCTTTGTTTGAAACAAAACAATATCTCAAATTTGAGAGCAAAACGAACTGTATTCAATATCAAGAAAAACTTCTATTTGGCAAAAGCAAAATACAAATCACGAGATTTGTTGCACGTAGAGTGGGCTTCTTTCCATTACATGCAGAACCAAGCACTTTTAGATAGTAAAAATGCTTGCTTAAAAGCTGGTGCCCCAACTGAGCACTGTTCCTTAACCTCTCCAACAGCCATGAGGCTTATGTTACGCTTCAATCTTTTACACTTGATTCTTACATTTCCCATATGCTCTCGTGGTTAGGATTTCTGTCAACTGGAATTGAATCCTGTCAGCAACGTCTGTTTGGGAGCACAACTTTCAAGCTTTCGTTCCATTTTATAAACCAGCATGTTTAATTTCTCAGCATTTCTTTCAGATCAAGGGCATGTAGGAAATCCTGGGTTCAGTCCCCTGCAGCGCCATTTAGTAGTCTGTTCATGGCACAAAGGGAAAGGTGTTGTCTCCAAACCTTGCTTGGAAAAAAATCATGACAGGTGGTAGATGGGGATGTAGCTCAGTGGTAGAGCACAGTGCTTCTGTGCAAGATCCCAGTTCTGCATTACCTTTGAATCTAGATAACACATTTTGAAGCAATTTGAGTCATTTAGATGTATATAGCCCCGTAGGTATAATGCACTGGCCCCCTAAACCAGGTATTTTAGGTTCAAGTCCCATCGAAGGAGAGCACTCAGCAGAGTGGCGCAGCGGAAGCGTGTTGGGCCCATAACCCAGAGGTCGATGGATCGAAACCATCCTCTACTAGAATGTGTTACTTTGCACTGATGGCTTTTCTAATCAGGATTAACCAAGCTAGTCAGCAAAGTGTAGGTTTATTCTCAACTGATGCCGATATAGATGATGGAAGCTGAGTTTCAGCGCGAGCTCCCAGTTCCACCTTCCATTTAATCGAGCAGCACTTTTATTTAATCCATCCTACATTGTCATTTCTTTTTTTGGGGAAAAATAGCTGAGAAGGAACTCTTTCAAGACTATGTTACTTCACAAGTAATCAAAGTCAACGCTATGTTTAAGGAACTCTCTTGTCTTTAAGATAATGGTCCAGCAATCAGCACCTAGTAAAATTGCATACTCATGCTGAATCAACAAGATGTAGGTCAAAAAAGGACTATGGTTACACATTTTGAAGCAATTTGAGTCTATTAGGTGTACAAAACCCCATAATTATAATGCACAGGACAATAGCCTCCAAAATCCCGTATTGTGGATTTCAGATCCATGGTCTTATTGGCTGAACGACAAGCAACATACAAATCACGAGACTTTTTCCATTTAGAATGGGCTTCTTTCAATTACATGCAGAATCAAACACTTTTAGACTGGATTAAAAATGCTTGCTAACAAGCTGATTCCCCAAATATGCACTGTTTGGACTGTTTCTCAACTCTCAAACATCACTGAGGTCTACTTTATACTTCAATCATTTGCTTTGTAATCCTTTCCATATTGTCCAGCGGTTAGGATTCCTGGTTCTCACCCAGGTGGCCCGGGTTCAACTCCCGGTATGGGAATATCCTGCTCTTGGAAGACTTGTATCCACAGTACGCACAGGACATGTTGTGAAAACAAGTGTAAAAACCATTAATTGGTGTCCAGCGAGGCATAGAAAAATATCACGCATTTGGGCGCAGCTTTAATATCTAGTAATCGACCTTTAGCTTTTCCATGCAGTCTAACAGTTGTTGGATTTGAATGCATCCCTTCACAGGGACACGAACCTAAATCTAGCCCCTTAAACCACTCAGCCAGAATATCTAGTGGGGATCCAACACAAACTCAGAATGGCCAGATAGTGCTTCTTACCCAAAATGTTTTCATGCACTCAGTCAAATGCTTTGTTTGAAACAAAACAATATCTCAAATTTGAGAGCAAAACGAACTGTATTCAATATCAAGAAAAACTTCTATTTGGCAAAAGCAAAATACAAATCACGAGATTTGTTGCACGTAGAGTGGGCTTCTTTCCATTACATGCAGAACCAAGCACTTTTAGATTGTAAAAATGCTTGCTTAAAAGCTGGTGCCCCAACTGAGCACTGTTCCTTAACCTCTCCAACATCCATGAGGCTTATGTTACACTTCAATCTTTTACACTTGATTCTTACATTTCCCATATGCTCTAGTGGTTAGGATTTCTGTCAACTGGAATTGAATCCTGTCAGCAACGTCTGTTTGGGAGCACAACTTTCAAGCTTTCGTTCCATTTTATAAACCAGCATGTTTCATTTCTCAGCATTTCTTTCAGATCAAGGGCATGTAGGAAATCCTGGGTTCAGTCCCCTGCAGCGCCATTCAGTAGTCTGTTCATGGCACAAAGGGAAAGGTGTTGTCTCCAAACCTTGCTTGGAAAAAAATCATGACAGGCAGTAGATGGGGATGTAGCTCAGTGGTAGAGCACAGTGCTTCTGTGCAAGATCCCAGTTCTGCATTACCTTTGAATCTAGATAACACATTTTGAAGCAATTTGAGTCATTTAGATGTATATAGCCCCGTAGGTATAATGCACTGCCCCCCTAAACCAGGTATTTTAGGTTCAAGTCCCATTGAAGGGGAGCACTCAGCAGAGTGGCGCAGCGGAAGCGTGCTGGGCCCATAACCCAGAGGTCGATGGATCGAAACCATCCTCTGCTAGAATGTGTTTATTTCCACTGATGGCTTTTCTAATCAGGATTAACCAAGCTAGTCAGCAAAGTGTAGGTTTATTCTCAACTGATGCCGATATAGATGATGGAAGCTGAGTTTCAGCGCGAGCTCCCAGTTCCACCTTCCATTTAATCGAGCAGCACTTTTATTTAATCCATCCTACATTGTCATTTCTTTTTTGGGGGAAAAAATAGCTGAGAAGGAACTCTTTCAAGACTATGTTACTTCACAAGTAATCAAAGTCAACGCTATGTTTAAGTAACTCTCTTGTCTTTAAGATAATGGTCCAGCAATCAGCACCTAGTAAAATTGCATACTCATGCTGAACCAACAAGATGTAGGTCAAAAAAGGACTATGGTTACACATTTTGAAGCAATTTGAGTCTATTAGGTGTACAAAACCCCATAATTATAATGCACAGGACAATAGCCTCCAAAATCCCGTATTGTGGATTTCAGGTCCATGGTCTTATTGGCTGAACGACAAGCAACATACAAATCACGAGACTTTTTCCATTTAGAATGGGCTTCTTTCAATTACATGCAGAATCAAACACTTTTAGATTGGATTAAAAATGCTTGCTAACAAGCTGATTCCCCAAATATGCACTGTTTGGACTGTTCCTCAACTCTCAAACATCACTGAGGTCTACTTTATAATTCAATCAGTTGCTTTGTAATCCTTCCCATATGGTCTAGCGGTTAGGATTCCTGGTTTTCACCCAGGTGGCCCGGGTTCAACTCCCGGTATGGGAATGTCCTGCTCTTGGAAGACTTGTATCCACATTACGCACAGGACATGTTGTGAAAACAAGTGTAAAAACCTTTAATTGGTGTCCAGCGAGGCATAGAAAAATATCACGCATTTGGGCGCAGCTTTAATATCTAGTAATCGACCTTTAGCTTTTCCATGCAGTCTAACAGTGGTTGGATTTGAATGCATCCCTTCACAGGGACACGAACCTAAATCTAGCCCCTTAGACCACTCGGCCAGAATATCTAGTGGGGATCCAACACAAACTCAGAATGGCCAGATAGTGCTTCTTACCCAAAATGTTTTCATGCACTCAGTCAAATGCTTTGTTTGAAACAAAACAATATCTCAAATTTGAGAGCAAAATGAACTGTATTCAATATCAAGAAATACTTCTATTTAGCAAAAGCAAAATACAAATCACGAGATTTGTTGCACGTAGAGTGGGCTTCTTTCCATTACATGCAGAACCAAGCACTTTTAGATTGTAAAAATGCTTGCTTAAAAGCTGGTGCCCCAACTGAGCACTGTTCCTTAACCTCTCCAACATCCATGAGGCTTATGTTACACTTCAATCTTTTACACTTGATTCTTACATTTCCCATATGCTCTAGTGGTTAGGATTTCTGTCAACTGGAATTGAATCCTGTCAGCAACGTCTGTTTGGGAGCACAACTTTCAAGCTTTCGTTCCATTTTATAAACCAGCATGTTTCATTTCTCAGCATTTCTTTCAGATCAAGGGCATGTAGGAAATCCTGGGTTCAGTCCCCTGCAGCGCCATTCAGTAGTCTGTTCATGGCACAAAGGGAAAGGTGTTGTCTCCAAACCTTGCTTGGAAAAAAATCATGACAGGCAGTAGATGGGGATGTAGCTCAGTGGTAGAGCACAGTGCTTCTGTGCAAGATCCCAGTTCTGCATTACCTTTGAATCTAGATAACACATTTTGAAGCAATTTGAGTCATTTAGATGTATATAGCCCCGTAGGTATAATGCACTGGCCCCCTAAACCAGGTATTTTATGTTCAAGTCCCATCGAAGGAGAGCACTCAGCAGAGTGGCGCAGCGGAAGCGTGCTGGGCCCATAACCCAGAGGTCGATGGATCGAAACCATCCTCTGCTAGAATGTGTTACTTTGCACTGATGGCTTTTCTAATCAGGATTAACCAAGCTAGTCAGCAAAGTGTAGGTTTATTCTCAACTGATGCCGATATAGATGATGGAAGCTGAGTTTCAGCGCGAGCTCCCAGTTCTACCTTCCATTTAATCGAGCAGCACTTTTATTTAATCCATCCTACATTGTCATTTCTTTTTTGGGGGAAAAATAGCTGAGAAGGAACTCTTTCAAGACTATGTTACTTCACAAGTAATCAAAGTCAACGCTATGTTTAAGGAACTCTCTTGTCTTTAAGATAATGGTCCAGCAATCAGCACCTAGTAAAATTGCATACTCATGCTGAACCAACAAGATGTAGGTCAAAAAAGAACTATGGTTACACATTTTGAAGCAATTTGAGTCCATTAGGTGTACAAAACCCCATAATTATAATGCATAGGACAATAGCCTCCAAAATCCCGTATTGTGGATTTCAGGTCCATGGTCTTATTGGCTGAACGACAAGCAACATACAAATCACGAGACTTTTTCCATTTAGAATGGGCTTCTTTCAATTACATGCAGAATCAAACACTTTTAGATTGGATTAAAAATGCTTGCTAACAAGCTGATTCCCCAAATATGCACTGTTTGGACTGTTCCTCAACTCTCAAACATCACTGAGGTCTACTTTATAATTCAATCAGTTGCTTTGTAATCCTTCCCATATGGTCTAGCGGTTAGGATTCCTGGTTTTCACCCAGGTGGCCCGGGTTCAACTCCCGGTATGGGAATATCCTGCTCTTGGAAGACTTGTATCCACTTTACGCACAGGACATGTTGTGAAAACAAGTGTAAAAACATTTAATTGGTGTCCAGCGAGGCATAGAAAAATATCACGCATTTGGGCGCAGCTTTAATATCTAGTAATCGACCTTTAGCTTTTCCATGCAGTCTAACAGTGGTTGGATTTGAATGCATCCCTTCACAGGGACACGGACCTAAATCTATCCCCTTAGACCACTCGGCCAGAATATCTAGTGGGGATCCAACACAAACTCAGAATGGCCAGATAGTGCTTCTTACCCAAAATGTTTTCATGCACTCAGTCAAATGCTTTGTTTGAAACAAAACAATATCTCAAATTTGAGAGCAAAATGAACTGTATTCAATATCAAGAAATACTTCTATTTAGCAAAAGCAAAATACAAATCACGAGATTTGTTGCACGTTGAGTGGGCTTCTTTCCATTACATGCAGAACCAAGCACTTTTAGATAGTAAAAATGCTTGCTTAAAAGCTGGTGCCCCAACTGAGCACTGTTCCTTAACCTCTCCAACATCCATGAGGCTTATGTTACACTTCAATCTTTTACACTTGATTCTTACATTTCCCATATGCTCTAGTGGTTAGGATTTCTGTCAACTGGAATTGAATCCTGTCAGCAACGTCTGTTTGGGAGCACAACTTTCAAGCTTTCGTTCCATTTTATAAACCAGCATGTTTCATTTCTCAGCATTTCTTTCAGATCAAGGGCATGTAGGAAATCCTGGGTTCAGTCCCCTGCAGCACCATTCAGTAGTCTGTTCATGGCACAAAGGGAAAGGTGTTGTCTCCAAACCTTGCTTAGAAAAAAATCATGACAGGTAGTAGATGGGGATGTAGCTCAGTGGTAGAGCACAGTGCTTCTGTGCAAGATCCCAGTTCTGCATTACCTTTGAATCTAGATAACACATTTTGAAGCAATTTGAGTCATTTAGATGTATATAGCCCCGTAGGTATAATGCACTGGCCCCCTAAACCAGGGATTTTAGGTTCAAGTCCCATCGAAAGAGAGCACTCAGCAGAGTGGCGCAGCGGAAGCGTGCTGGGCCCATAACCCAGAGGTCGATGGATCGAAACCATCCTCTGCTAGAATGTGTTACTTTGCACTGATGGCTTTTCTAATCAGGATTAACCAAGCTAGTCAGCAAAGTGTAGGTTTATTCTCAACTGATGCCGATATAGATGATGGAAGCTGAGTTTCAGCGCGAGCTCCCAGTTCCACCTTCCATTTAATCGAGAAGCACTTTTATTTAATCCATCCTACATTGTCATTTCTTTTTTGGGGGGAAAAATAGCTGAGAAGGAACTCTTTCAAGACTATGTTACTTCACAAGTAATCAAAGTCAACGCTATGTTTAAGTAACTCTCTTGTCTTTAAGATAATGGTCCAGCAATCAGCACCTAGTAAAATTGCATACTCATGCTGAACCAACAAGATGTAGGTCAAAAAAGAACTATGGTTACACATTTTTAAGCAATTTGAATCCATTAGGTGTACAAAACCCCATAATTATAATGCATAGGACAATAGCCTCCAAAATCCCGTATTGTGGATATCAGGTCCATGGTCTTATTGGCTGAACGACAAGCAACATACAAATCACGAGACTTTTTCCATTTAGAATGGGCTTCTTTCAATTACATGCAGAATCAAACACTTTTAGATTGGATTAAAAATGCTTGCTAACAAGCTGATTCCCCAAATATGCACTGTTCGGACTGTTCCTCAACTCTCAAACATCACTGAGGTCTACTTTATAATTCAATCAGTTGCTTTGTAATCCTTCCCATATGGTCTAGCGGTTAGGATTCCTGGGTTTTACCCAGGTGGCCCGGTTTCAACTCCCGGTATGGGAATATCCTGCTCTTGGAAGACTTGTATCCACATTACGCACAGGACATGTTGTGAAAACAAGTGTTAAAACCTTTAATTGGTGTCCAGCGAGGCATAGAAAAATATCACGCATTTGGGCGCAGCTTTAATATCTAGTAATCGACCTTTAGCTTTTCCATGCAGTCTAACAGTGGTTGGATTTGAATGCATCCCTTCACAGGGACACGAACCTAAATCTATCCCCTTAGACCACTCGGCCAGAATATCTAGTGGGGATCGAACACAAACTCAGAATGGCCAGATAGTGCTTCTTACCCAAAATGTTTTCATGCACTCAGTCAAATGCTTTGTTTGAAACAAAACAATATCTCAAATTTGAGAGCAAAATGAACTGTATTCAATATCAAGAGATACTTCTATTTAGCAAAAGCAAAATACAAATCACGAGATTTGTTGCACGTAGAGTGGGCTTCTTTCCATTACATGCAGAACCAAGCACTTTTAGATAGTAAAAATGCTTGCTTAAAAGCTGGTGCCCCAACTGAGCACTGTTCCTTAACCTCTCCAACATCCATGAGGCTTATGTTACACTTCAATCTTTTACACTTGATTCTTACATTTCCCATATGCTCTAGTGGTTAGGATTTCTGTCAACTGGAATTGAATCCTGTCAGCAACGTCTGTTTGGGAGCACAACTTTCAAGCTTTCGTTCCATTTTATAAACCAGCATGTTTCATTTCTCAGCATTTCTTTCAGATCAAGGGCATGTAGGAAATCCTGGGTTCAGTCCCCTGCAGCGCCATTCAGTAGTCTGTTCATGGCACAAAGGCAAAGGTCCAAACCTTGCTTGGAAAAAAATCATAACAGGCAGTAGATGGGGATGTAGCTCAGTGGTAGAGCACAGTGCTTCTGTGCAAGATCCCAGTTCTGCATTACCTTTGAATCTAGATAACACATTTTGAAGCAATTTGAGTCATTTAGATGTATATAGCCCCGTAGGTATAATGCACTGGCCCCCTAAACCAGGTATTTTAGGTTCAAGTCCCATCGAAGGAGAGCACTCAGCAGAGTGGCGCAGCGGAAGCGTGCTGTGCCCATAACCCAGAGGTCGATGGATCGAAACCATCCTCTGCTAGAATGTGTTACTTTGCACTGATGGCTTTTCTAATCAGGATTAACCAAGCTAGTCAGCAAAGTGTAGGTTTATTCTCAACTGATGCCGATATAGATGATGGAAGCTGAGTTTCAGCGCGAGCTCCCAGTTCCACCTTCCATTTAATCGAGCAGCATTTTTATTTAATCCATCCTACATTGTCATTTCTTTTTTGGGGGGAAAAATAGCTGAGAAGGAACTCTTTCAAGACTATGTTACTTCACAAGTAATCAAAGTCAACGCTATGTTTAAGTAACTCTCTTGTCTTTAAGATAATGGTCCAGCAATCAGCACCTAGTAAAATTGCATACTCATGCTGAACCAACAAGATGTAGGTCAAAAAAGGACTATGGTTACACATTTTGAAGCAATTTGAGTCTATTAGGTGTACAAAACCCCATAATTATAATGCACAGGACAATAGCCTCCAAAATCCCGTATTGTGGATTTCAGGTCCATGGTCTTGTTTGGCTGAACGACAAGCAACATACAAATCACGAGACTTTTTCCATTTAGAATGGGCTTCTTTCAATTACATGCAGAATCAAACACTTTTAGATTGGATTAAAAATGCTTGCTAACAAGCTGATTCCCCAAATATGCACTGTTTGGACTGTTCCTCAACTCTCAAACCTCACTGAGGTCTACTTTATAATTCAATCAGTTGCTTTGTAATCCTTCCCATATGGTCTAGTGGTTAGGATTCCTGGTTCTCACCCAGGTGGCCCGGGTTCAACTCCTGGTATGGGAATATGCTGCTCTTGGAAGACTTGTATCCACATTACACACAGGACATGTTGTGAAAACAAGTGTAAAAACCTTTAATTGGTGTCCAGCGAGGCATAGAAAAATATCACGCATTTGGGCGCAGCTTTAATATCTAGTAATCGACGTTTAGCTTTTCCATGCAGTCTAACAGTTGTTGGATTTGAATATATCCCTTCACAGGGACACGAACCTAAATCTAGCCCCTTAGACCACTCGGCCAGAATATCTAGTAGGGATCCAACACAAACTCAGAATGGCCAGATAGTGCTTCTTACCCAAAATGTTTTCATGCACTCAGTCAAATGCTTTGTTTGAAACAAAACAATATCTCAAATTTGAGAGCAAAATGAACTGTATTCAATATCAAGAAATACTTCTATTTAGCAAAAGCAAAATACAAATCACGAGATTTGTTGCACGTAGAGTGGGCTTCTTTCCATTACATGCAGAACCAAGCACTTTTAGATAGTAAAAATGCTTGCTTAAAAGCTGGTGCCCCAACTGAGCACTGTTCCTTAACCTCTCCAACATCCATGAGGCTTATGTTACACTTCAATCTTTTACACTTGATTCTTACATTTCCCATATGCTCTAGTGGTTAGGATTTCTGTCAACTGGAATTGAATCCTGTCAGCAACGTCTGTTTGGGAGCACAACTTTCAAGCTTTCGTTCCATTTTATAAACCAGCATGTTTCATTTCTCAGCATTTCTTTCAGATCAAGGGCATGTAGGAAATCCTGGGTTCAGTCCCCTGCAGCGCCATTCAGTAGTCTGTTCATGGCACAAAGGGAAAGGTGTTGTCTCCAAACCTTGCTTGGAAAAAAATCATGACAGGCAGTAGATGGGGATGTAGCTCAGTGGTAGAGCACAGTGCTTCTGTGCAAGATCCCAGTTCTGCATTACCTTTGAATCTAGATAACACATTTTGAAGCAATTTGAGTCATTTAGATGTATATAGCCCCGTAGCTATAATGCACTGGCCCCCTAAACCAGGGATTTTAGGTTCAAGTCCCATCGAAGGAGAGCACTCAGCAGAGTGGTGCAGCGGAAGCGTGCTGGGCCCATAACCCAGAGGTCGATGGATCGAAACCATCCTCTGCTAGAATGTGTTTATTTGCACTGATGGCTTTTCTAATCAGGATTAACCAAGCTAGTCAGCAAAGTGTAGGTTTATTCTCAACTGATGCCGATATAGATGATGGAAGCTGAGTTTCAGCGCGAGCTCCCAGTTCCACCTTCCATTTAATCGAGCAGCACTTTTATTTAATCCATCCTACATTGTCATTTCTTTTTTGGGGGGAAAAATAGCTGAGAAGGAACTCTTTCAAGACTATGTTACTTCACAAGTAATCAAAGTCAACGCTATGTTTAAGTAACTCTCTTGTCTTTAAGATAATGGTCCAGCAATCAGCACCTAGTAAAATTGCATACTCATGCTGAACCAACAAGATGTAGGTCAAAAAAGAACTATGGTTACACATTTTTAAGCAATTTGAGTCTATTAGGTGTACAAAACCCCATAATTATAATGCATAGGACAATAGCCTCCAAAATCCCGTATTGTGGATTTCAGGTCCATGGTCTTATTGGCTGAACGACAAGCATCATACAAATCACGAGACTTTTTCCATTTAGAATGGGCTTCTTTCAATTACATGCAGAATCAAACACTTTTAGATTGGATTAAAAATGCTTGCTAACAAGCTGATTCCCCAAATATGCACTGTTTGGACTGTTCCTCAACTCTCAAACATCACTGAGGTCTACTTTATAATTCAATCAGTTGCTTTGTAATCCTTCCCATATGGTCTAGCGGTTAGGATTCCTGGTTCTCACCCAGGTGGCCCGGGTTCAACTCCCGGTATGGGAATATCCTGCTCTTGGAAGACTTGTATCCACATTACGCACATGACATGTTGTGAAAACAAGTGTAAAAACCTTTAATTGGTGTCCAGCGAGGCATAGAAAAATATCACGCATTTGGGCGCAGCTTTAATATCTAGTAATCGACGTTTAGCTTTTCCATGCAGTCTAACAGTTGTTGGATTTGAATGCATCCCTTCACAGGGACACGAACCTAAATCTAGCCCCTTAGACCACTCGGCCAGAATATCTAGTGGGGATCCAACACAAACTCAGAATGGCCAGATAGTGCTTCTTACCCAAAATGTTTTCATGCACTCAGTCAAATGCTTTGTTTGAAACAAAACAATATCTCAAATTTGAGAGCAAAATGAACTGTATTCAATATCAAGAAATACTTCTATTTAGCAAAAGCAAAATACAAATCACGAGATTTGTTGCACGTAGAGTGGGCTTCTTTCCATTACATGCAGAACCAAGCACTTTTAGATAGTAAAAATGCTTGCTTAAAAGCTGGTGCCCCAACTGAGCACTGTTCCTTAACCTCTCCAACATCCATGAGGCTTATGTTACACTTCAATCTTTTACACTTGATTCTTACATTTCCCATATGCTCTAGTGGTTAGGATTTCTGTCAACTGGAATTGAATCCTGTCAGCAACGTCTGTTTGGGAGCACAACTTTCAAGCTTTCGTTCCATTTTATAAACCAGCATGTTTCATTTCTCAGCATTTCTTTCAGATCAAGGGCATGTAGGAAATCCTGGGTTCAGTCCCCTGCAGCGCCATTCAGTAGTCTGTTCATGGCACAAAGGGAAAGGTGTTGTCTCCAAACCTTGCTTGGAAAAAAATCATGACAGGCAGTAGATGGGGATGTAGCTCAGTGGTAGAGCACAGTGCTTCTGTGCAAGATCCCAGTTCTGCATTACCTTTGAATCTAGATAACACATTTTGAAGCAATTTGAGTCATTTAGATGTATATAGCCCCGTAGGTATAATGCACTGGCCCCCTAAACCAGGTTTTTTAGGTTCAAGTCCCATCGAAGGAGAGCATTCAGCAGAGTGGCGCAGCGGAAGCGTGCTGTGCCCATAACCCAGAGGACGATGGATTGAAACCATCCTCTGCTAGAATGTGTTACTTTTCACTGATGGCTTTTCTAATCAGGATTAACCAAGCTAGTCAGCAAAGTGTAGGTTTATTCTCAACTGATGCCGATATAGATGATGGAAGCTGAGTTTCAGCGCGAGCTCCCAGTTCCACCTTCTATTTAATCCATCCTACATTGTCATTTCTTTTTTGGGGGGAAAAATAGCTGAGAAGGAACTCTTTCAAGACTATGTTACTTCACAAGTAATCAAAGTCAACGCTATGTTTAAGTAACTCTCTTGTCTTTAAGATAATGGTCCAGGAATCAGCACCTAGTAAAATTGCATACTCATGCTGAACCAACAAGATGTAGGTCAAAAAAGGACTATGGTTACACATTTTGAAGCAATTTGAGTCTATTAGGTGTACAAAACCCCATAATTATAATGCACAGGACAATAGCCTCCAAAATCCCGTATTGTGGATTTCAGGTCCATGGTCTTATTGGCTGAATGACAAGCAATATACAAATCACGAGACTTGTTCCATTTAGAATGGGCTTCTTTCAATTACATGCAGAATCAAACACTTTTAGATTGGATTAAAAATGCTTGCTAACAAGCTGATTCCCCAAATATGCACTGTTTGGACTGTTCCTCAACTCTCAAACATCACTGAGGTCTACTTTATAATTCAATCAGTTGCTTTGTAATCCTTCCCATATGGTCTAGCGGTTAGGATTCCTGGTTCTCACCCAGGTAGCCCGGGTTCAACTCCCGGTATGGGAATATCCTGCTCTTGGAAGACTTGTATCCACATTACGCACAGGACATGTTGTGAAAACAAGTGTAAAAACCTTTAATTGGTGTGCAGCGAGGCATAGAAAAATATCACGCATTTGGGCGCAGCTTTAATATCTAGTAATCGACGTTTAGCTTTTCCATGCAGTCTAACAGTTGTTGGATTTGAATATATCCCTTCACAGGGACATGAACCTAAATCTAGCCCCTTAGACCACTCGGCCAGAATATCTAGTAGGGATCCAACACAAACTCAGAATGGCCAGATAGTGCTTCTTACCCAAAATGTTTTCATGCACTCAGTCAAATGCTTTGTTTGAAACAAAACAATATCTCAAATTTGAGAGCAAAATGAACTGTATTCAATATCAAGAAATAATTCTATTTAGCAAAAGCAAAATACAAATCACGAGATTTGTTGCACGTAGAGTGGGCTTCTTTCCATTACATGCAGAACCAAGCACTTTTAGATAGTAAAAATGCTTGCTTAAAAGCTGGTGCCCCAACTGAGCACTGTTCCTTAACCTCTCCAACATCCATGAGGCTTATGTTACACTTCAATCTTTTACACTTGATTCTTACATTTCCCATATGCTCTAGTGGTTAGGATTTCTGTCAACTGGAATTGAATCCTGTCAGCAACGTCTGTTTTGGAGCACAACTTTCAAGCTTTCGTTCCATTTTATAAACCAGCATGTTTCATTTCTCAGCATTTCTTTCAGATCAAGGGCATGTAGGAAATCCTGGGTTCAGTCCCCTGCAGCGCCATTCAGTAGTCTGTTCATGGCACAAAGGGAAAGGTCCAAACCTTGCTTGGAAAAAAATCATGACAGGCAGTAGATGGGGATGTAGCTCAGTGGTAGAGCACAGTGCTTCTGTGCAAGATCCCAGTTCTGCATTACCTTTGAATCTAGATAACACATTTTGAAGCAATTTGAGTCATTTAGATGTATATAGCCCCGTAGGTATAATGCACTGGCCCCCTAAACCAGGTATTTTAGGTTCAAGTCCCATCGAAGGAGAGCACTCAGCAGAGTGGCGCAGCGCAAGCGTGCTGTGCCCATAACCCAGAGGTCGATGGATCGAAACCATCCTCTGCTAGAATGTGTTACTTTGCACTGATGGCTTTTCTAATCAGGATTAACCAAGCTAGTCAGCAAAGTGTAGGTTTATTCTCAACTGATGCCGATATAGATGATGGAAGCTGAGTTTCAGCGCGAGCTCCCAGTTCCACCTTCCATTTAATCGAGCAGCATTTTTATTTAATCCATCCTACATTGTCATTTCTTTTTTGGGGGGAAAAATAGCTGAGAAGGAACTCTTTCAAGACTATGTTACTTCACAAGTAATCAAAGTCAACGCTATGTTTAAGTAACTCTCTTGTCTTTAAGATAATGGTCCAGCAATCAGCACCTAGTAAAATTGCATACTCATGCTGAACCAACAAGATGTAGGTCAAAAAAGGACTATGGTTACACATTTTGAAGCAATTTGAGTCTATTAGGTGTACAAAACCCCATAATTATAATGCACAGGACAATAGCCTCCAAAATCCCGTATTGTGGATTTCAGGTCCATGGTCTTGTTTGGCTGAACGACAAGCAACATACAAATCACGAGACTTTTTCCATTTAGAATGGGCTTCTTTCAATTACATGCAGAATCAAACACTTTTAGATTGGATTAAAAATGCTTGCTAACAAGCTGATTCCCCAAATATGCACTGTTTGGACTGTTCCTCAACTCTCAAACCTCACTGAGGTCTACTTTATAATTCAATCAGTTGCTTTGTAATCCTTCCCATATGGTCTAGTGGTTAGGATTCCTGGTTCTCACCCAGGTGGCCCGGGTTCAACTCCCGGTATGGGAATATGCTGCTCTTGGAAGACTTGTATCCACATTACGCACAGGACATGTTGTGAAAACAAGTGTAAAAACCTTTAATTGGTGTCCAGCGAGGCATAGAAAAATATCACGCATTTGGGCGCAGCTTTAATATCTAGTAATCGACGTTTACCTTTTCCATGCAGTCTAACAGTTGTTGGATTTGAATATATCCCTTCACAGGGACACGAACCTAAATCTAGCCCCTTAGACCACTCGGCCAGAATATCTAGTAGGGATCCAACACAAACTCAGAATGGCCAGATAGTGCTTCTTACCCAAAATGTTTTCATGCACTCAGTCAAATGCTTTGTTTGAAACAAAACAATATCTCAAATTTGAGAGCAAAATGAACTGTATTCAATATCAAGAAATACTTCTATTTAGCAAAAGCAAAATACAAATCACGAGATTTGTTGCACGTAGAGTGGGCTTCTTTCCATTACATGCAGAACCAAGCACTTTTAGATAGTAAAAATGCTTGCTTAAAAGCTGGTGCCCCAACTGAGCACTGTTCCTTAACCTCTCCAACATCCATGAGGCTTATGTTACACTTCAATCTTTTACACTTGATTCTTACATTTCCCATATGCTCTAGTGGTTAGGATTTCTGTCAACTGGAATTGAATCCTGTCAGCAACGTCTGTTTGGGAGCACAACTTTCAAGCTTTCGTTCCATTTTATAAACCAGCATGTTTCATTTCTCAGCATTTCTTTCAGATCAAGGGCATGTCGGAAATCCTGGGTTCAGTCCCCTGCAGCGCCATTCAGTAGTCTGTTCATGGCACAAAGGGAAAGGTCCAAACCTTGCTTGGAAAAAAATCATGACAGGCAGTAGATGGGGATGTAGCTCAGTGGTAGAGCACAGTGCTTCTGTGCAAGATCCCAGTTCTGCATTACCTTTGAATCTAGATAACACATTTTGAAGCAATTTGAGTCATTTAGATGTATATAGCCCCGTAGGTATAATGCACTGGCCCCCTAAACCAGGTATTTTAGGTTCAAGTCCCATCGAAGGAGAGCACTCAGCAGAGTGGCGCAGCGGAAGCGTGCTGTGCCCATAACCCAGAGGTCGATGGATCGAAACCATCCTCTGCTAGAATGTGTTACTTTGCACTGATGGCTTTTCTAATCAGGATTAACCAAGCTAGTCAGCAAAGTGTAGGTTTATTCTCAACTGATGCCGATATAGATGATGGAAGCTGAGTTTCAGCGCGAGCTCCCAGTTCCACCTTCTATTTAATCCATCCTACATTGTCATTTCTTTTTTGGGGGGAGAAATAGCTGAGAAGGAACTCTTTCAAGACTATGTTACTTCACAAGTAATCAAAGTCAACGCTATGTTTAAGTAACTCTCTTGTCTTTAAGATAATGGTCCAGCAATCAGCACCTAGTAAAATTGCATACTCATGCTGAACCAACAAGATGTAGGTCAAAAAAGGACTATGGTTACACATTTTGAAGCAATTTGAGTCTATTAGGTGTACAAAACCCCATAATTATAATGCACAGGACAATAGCCTTCAAAATCCCGTATTGTGGATTTCAGGTCCATGGTCTTGTTTGGCTGAACGACAAGCAACATACAAATCACGAGACTTTTTCCATTTAGAATGGGCTTCTTTCAATTACATGCAGAATCAAACACTTTTAGATTGGATTAAAAATGCTTGCTAACAAGCTGATTCCCCAAATATGCACTGTTTGGACTGTTCCTCAACTCTCAAACCTCACTGAGGTCTACTTTATAATTCAATCAGTTGCTTTGTAATCCTTCCCATATGGTCTAGTGGTTAGGATTCCTGGTTCTCACCCAGGTGGCCCGGGTTCAACTCCCGGTATGGGAATATGCTGCTCTTGGAAGACTTGTATCCACATTACGCACAGGACATGTTGTGAAAACAAGTGTAAAAACCTTTAATTGGTGTCCAGCGAGGCATAGAAAAATATCACGCATTTGGGCGCAGCTTTAATATCTAGTAATCGACCTTTAGCTTTTCCATGCAGTCTAACAGTTGTTGGATTTGAATGCATCCCTTCACAGGGACACAAACCTAAATCTAGCCCCTTAGACCACTCGGCCAGAATATCTAGTAGGGATCCAACACAAACTCAGAATGGCCAGATAGTGCTTCTTACCCAAAATGTTTTCATGCACTCAGTCAAATGCTTTGTTTGAAACAAAACAATATCTCAAATTTGAGAGCAAAATGAACTGTA
The DNA here is from genome assembly GCF_026437365.1 of Eucyclogobius newberryi. Classification (NCBI taxonomy): domain Eukaryota; kingdom Metazoa; phylum Chordata; class Actinopteri; order Gobiiformes; family Gobiidae; genus Eucyclogobius; species Eucyclogobius newberryi. The sequence goes on along the minus strand of NW_027315934.1, from coordinate 453,992 downwards.
TTCAATATCAAGAAATACTTCTATTTAGCAAAAGCAAAATACAAATCACGAGATTTGTTGCACGTAGAGTGGGCTTCTTTCCATTACATGCAGAACCAAGCACTTTTAGATAGTAAAAATGCTTGCTTAAAAGCTGGTGCCCCAACTGAGCACTGTTCCTTAACCTCTCCAACATCCATGAGGCTTATGTTACACTTCAATCTTTTACACTTGATTCTTACATTTCCCATATGCTCTAGTGGTTAGGATTTCTGTCAACTGGAATTGAATCCTGTCAGCAACGTCTGTTTGGGAGCACAACTTTCAAGCTTTCGTTCCATTTTATAAACCAGCATGTTTCATTTCTCAGCATTTCTTTCAGATCAAGGGCATGTAGGAAATCCTGGGTTCAGTCCCCTGCAGCGCCATTCAGTAGTCTGTTCATGGCACAAAGGGAAAGGTCCAAACCTTGCTTGGAAAAAAATCATGACAGGCAGTAGATGGGGATGTAGCTCAGTGGTAGAGCACAGTGCTTCTGTGCAAGATCCCAGTTCTGCATTACCTTTGAATCTAGATAACACATTTTGAAGCAATTTGAGTCATTTAGATGTATATAGCCCCGTAGGTATAATGCACTGGCCCCCTAAACCAGGTATTTTAGGTTCAAGTCCCATCGAAGGAGAGCACTCAGCAGAGTGGCGCAGCGGAAGCGTGCTGTACCCATAACCCAGAGGTCGATGGATCGAAACCATCCTCTGCTAGAATGTGTTACTTTGCACTGATGGCTTTTCTAATCAGGATTAACCAAGCTAGTCAGCAAAGTGTAGGTTTATTCTCAACTGATGCAGATATGGATGATGGAAGCTGAGTTTCAGCGCGAGCTCCCAGTTCCACCTTCTATTTAATCCATCCTACATTGTCATTTCTTTTTTGGGGGGAAAAATAGCTGAGAAGGAACTCTTTCAAGACTATGTTACTTCACAAGTAATCAAAGTCAACGCTATGTTTAAGTAACTCTCTTGTCTTTAAGATAATGGTCCAGCAATCAGCACCTAGTAAAATTGCATACTCATGCTGAACCAACAAGATGTAGGTCAAAAAAGGACTATGGTTACACATTTTGAAGTAATTTGAGTCTATTAGGTGTACAAAACCCCATAATTATAATGCACAGGACAATAGCCTCCAAAATCCCGTATTGTGGATTTCAGGTCCATGGTCTTATTGGCTGAATGACAAGCAATATACAAATCACGAGACTTTTTCCATTTAGAATGGGCTTCTTTCAATTACATGCAGAATCAAACACTTTTAGATTGGATTAAAAATGCTTGCTAACAAGCTGATTCCCCAAATATGCACTGTTTGGACTGTTCCTCAACTCTCAAACATCACTGAGGTCTACTTTATAATTCAATCAGTTACTTTGTAATCCTTCCCATATGGTCTAGCGGTTAGGATTCCTGGTTCTCACCCAGGTGGCCCGGGTTCAACTCCCGGTATGGGAATATGCTCCTCTTGGAAGACTTGTATCCACATTACGCACAGGACATGTTGTGAAAACAAGTGTAAAAACCTTTAATTGGTGTCCAGCGAGGCATAGAAAAATATCACGCATTTGGGCGCAGCTTTAATATCTAGTAATCGACGTTTAGCTTTTCCATGCAGTCTAACAGTTGTTGGATTTGAATGCATCCCTTCACAGGGACACGAACCTAAATCTAGCCCCTTAGACCACTCGGCCAGAATATCTAGTAGGGATCCAACACAAACTCAGAATGGCCAGATAGTGCTTCTTACCCAAAATGTTTTCATGCACTCAGTCAAATGCTTTGTTTGAAACAAAACAATATCTCAAATTTGAGAGCAAAATGAACTGTATTCAATATCAAGAAATACTTCTATTTAGCAAAAGCAAAATACAAATCACGAGATTTGTTGCACGTAGAGTGGGCTTCTTTCCATTACATGCAGAACCAAGCACTTTTAGATAGTAAAAATGCTTGCTTAAAAGCTGGTGCCCCAACTGAGCACTGTTCCTTAACCTCTCCAACATCCATGAGGCTTATGTTACACTTCAATCTTTTACACTTGATTCTTACATTTCCCATATGCTCTAGTGGTTAGGATTTCTGTCAACTGGAATTGAATCCTGTCAGCAACGTCTGTTTTGGAGCACAACTTTCAAGCTTTCGTTCCATTTTATAAACCAGCATGTTTCATTTCTCAGCATTTCTTTCAGATCAAGGGCATGTAGGAAATCCTGGGTTCAGTCCCCTGCAGCGCCATTCAGTAGTCTGTTCATGGCACAAAGGGAAAGGTCCAAACCTTGCTTGGAAAAAAAATCATGACAGGCAGTAGATGGGGATGTAGCTCAGTGGTAGAGCACAGTGCTTCTGTGCAAGATCCCAGTTCTGCATTACCTTTGAATCTAGATAACACATTTTGAAGCAATTTGAGTCATTTAGATGTATATAGCCCCGTAGCTATAATGCACTGGCCCCCTAAACCAGGGATTTTAGGTTCAAGTCCCATTGAAGGAGAGCACTCAGCAGAGTGGCGCAGCGGGAGCGTGCTGGGCCCATAACCCAGAGGTCGATGGATCGAAACCATCCTCTGCTAGAATGTGTTTATTTGCACTGATGGCTTTTCTAATCAGGATTAACCAAGCTAGTCAGCAAAGTGTAGGTTTATTCTCAACTGATGCGGATATAGATGATGGAAGCTGAGTTTCAGCGCGAGCTCCCAGTTCCACCTTCCATTTAATCGAGCAGCACTTTTATTTAATCCATCCTACATTGTCATTTCTTTTTTGGGGGGAAAAATAGCTGAGAAGGAACTCTTTCAAGACTATGTTACTTCACAAGTAATCAAAGTCAACGCTATGTTTAAGTAACTCTCTTGTCTTTAAGATAATGGTCCAGCAATCAGCACCTAGTAAAATTGCATACTCATGCTGAACCAACAAGATGTAGGTCAAAAAAGGACTATGGTTACACATTTTGAAGTAATTTGAGTCTATTAGGTGTACAAAACCCCATAATTATAATGCACAGGACAATAGCCTCCAAAATCCCGTATTGTGGATTTCAGGTCCATGGTCTTATTGGCTGAATGACAAGCAATATACAAATCACAAGACTTTTTCCATTTAGAATGGGCTTCTTTCAATTACATGCAGAATCAAACACTTTTAGATTGGATTAAAAATGCTTGCTAACAAGCTGATTCCCCAAATATGCACTGTTTGGACTGTTCCTCAACTCTCAAACATCACTGAGGTCTACTTGATAATTCAATCAGTTACTTTGTAATCCTTCCCATATGGTCTAGCGGTTAGGATTCCTGGTTCTCACCCAGGTGGCCCGGGTTCAACTCCCGGTATGGGAATATCCTGCTCTTGGAAGACTTGTATCCACATTACGCACAGGACATGTTGTGAAAACAAGTGTAAAAACCTTTAATTGGTGTCCAGCGAGGCATAGAAAAATATCACGCATTTGGGCGCAGCTTTAATATCTAGTAATCGACGTTTAGCTTTTCCATGCAGTCTAACAGTTGTTGGATTTGAATGCATCCCTTCACAGGGACACGTACCTAAATCTAGCCCCTTAGACCACTCGGCCAGAATATCTAGTAGGGATCCAACACAAACTCAGAATGGCCAGATAGTGCTTCTTACCCAAAATGTTTTCATGCACTCAGTCAAATGCTTTGTTTGAAACAAAACAATATCTCAAATTTGAGAGCAAAATGAACTGTATTCAATATCAAGAAATACTTCTATTTAGCAAAAGCAAAATACAAATCACGAGATTTGTTGCACGTAGAGTGGGCTTCTTTCCATTACATGCAGAACCAAGCACTTTTAGATAGTAAAAATGCTTGCTTAAAAGCTGGTGCCCCAACTGAGCACTGTTCCTTAACCTCTCCAACATCCATGAGGCTTATGTTACACTTCAATCTTTTACACTTGATTCTTACATTTCCCATATGCTCTAGTGGTTAGGATTTCTGTCAACTGGAATTGAATCCTGTCAGCAACGTCTGTTTTGGAGCACAACTTTCAAGCTTTCGTTCCATTTTATAAACCAGCATGTTTCATTTCTCAGCATTTCTTTCAGATCAAGGGCATGTAGGAAATCCTGGGTTCAGTCCCCTGCAGCGCCATTCAGTAGTCTGTTCATGGCACAAAGGGAAAGGTCCAAACCTTGCTTGGAAAAAAAATCATGACAGGCAGTAGATGGGGATGTAGCTCAGTGGTAGAGCACAGTGCTTCTGTGCAAGATCCCAGTTCTGCATTACCTTTGAATCTAGATAACACATTTTGAAGCAATTTGAGTCATTTAGATGTATATAGCCCCGTAGGTATAATGCACTGGCCCCCTAAACCAGGTATTTTAGGTTCAAGTCCCATCGAAAGAGAGCACTCAGCAGAGTGGCGCAGCGGAAGCGTGCTGGGCCCATAACCCAGAGGTCGATGGATCGAAACCATCCTCTGCTAGAATGTGTTACTTTGCACTGATGGCTTTTCTAATCAGGATTAACCAAGCTAGTCAGCAAAGTGTAGGTTTATTCTCAACTGATGCCGATATAGATGATGGAAGCTGAGTTTCAGCGCGAGCTCCCAGTTCCACCTTCCATTTAATCGAGCAGCACTTTTATTTAATCCATCCTACATTGTCATTTCTTTTTTGGGGGGAAAAATAGCTGAGAAGGAACTCTTTCAAGACTATGTTACTTCACAAGTAATCAAAGTCAACGCTATGTTTAAGTAACTCTCTTGTCTTTAAGATAATGGTCCAGCAATCAGCACCTAGTAAAATTGCATACTCATGCTGAACCAACAAGATGTAGGTCAAAAAAGAACTATGGTTACACATTTTGAAGCAATTTGAGTCCATTAGGTGTACAAAACCCCATAATTATAATGCATAGGACAATAGCCTCCAAAATCCCGTATTGTGGATTTCAGGTCCATGGTCTTATTGGCTGAACGACAAGCAACATACAAATCACGAGACTTTTTCCATTTAGAATGGGCTTCTTTCAATTACATGCAGAATCAAACACTTTTAGATTGGATTAAAAATGCTTGCTAACAAGCTGATTCCCCAAATATGCACTGTTTGGACTGTTCCTCAACTCTCAAACATCACTGAGGTCTACTTTATAATTCAATCAGCTGCTTTGTTATCCTTCCCATATGGTCTAGCGGTTAGGATTCCTGGTTCTCACCCAGGTGGCCCGGGTTCAACTCCCGGTATGGGAATATCCTGCTCTTGGAAGACTTGTATCCACATTACGCACAGGACATGTTGTGAAAGCAAGTGTAAAAACCTTTAATTGGTGTCCAGCGAGGCATAGAAAAATATCACGCATTTGGGCGCAGCTTTAATATCTAGTAATCGACCTTTAGCTTTTCCATGCAGTCTAACAGTTGTTGGATTTGAATGCATCCCTTCACAGGGACACGAACCTAAATCTAGCCCCTTAGACCACTCGGCCAGAATATCTAGTAGGGATCCAACACAAACTCAGAATGGCCAGATAGTGCTTCTTACCCAAAATGTTTTCATGCACTCAGTCAAATGCTTTGTTTGAAACAAAACAATATCTCAAATTTGAGAGCAAAATGAACTGTATTCAATATCAAGAAATACTTCTATTTAGCAAAAGCAAAATACAAATCACGAGATTTGTTGCACGTAGAGTGGGCTTCTTTCCATTACATGCAGAACCAAGCACTTTTAGATAGTAAAAATGCTTGCTTAAAAGCTGGTGCCCCAACTGAGCACTGTTCCTTAACCTCTCCAACATCCATGAGGCTTATGTTACACTTCAATCTTTTACACTTGATTCTTACATTTCCCATATGCTCTAGTGGTTAGGATTTCTGTCAACTGGAATTGAATCCTGTCAGCAACGTCTGTTTGGGAGCACAACTTTCAAGCTTTCGTTCCATTTTATAAACCAGCATGTTTCATTTCTCAGCATTTCTTTCAGATCAAGGGCATGTAGGAAATCCTGGGTTCAGTCCCCTGCAGCGCCATTCAGTAGTCTGTTCATGGCACAAAGGGAAAGGTCCAAACCTTGCTTGGAAAAAAATCATGACAGGCAGTAGATGGGGATGTAGCTCAGTGGTAGAGCCAGATAGAGACAGGAAGTTGGACGTCATTTCCGGTGAGTGTGTCGCGTTTTCAGAGCTGTTCGTTCTTAGAGCCTTTTACCGATTAATCCACGAATTATACACACTATTTACGCATCATATACACGAAAGTGAGCGTTTGATTTCTCCGCAAACAATCCGGAGCCTCAAACCGCTCATTTTTCTGTATTTCGTGGATTAAAAAGCCCTCCTCACTCTCTAGCTCCAGCCTGAACTAGCCTAGCCGCTAGCGTCATGGCTGGATCTACCTTTACCTGTTTGAGCTGTCATATGTCGAGTCAGAACCCTGGCTCCTTCTCTGATAGGTGCGTGAAGTGCAGTGTAGTGGTAGTTTTGGAGGCCAGGGTTACGGAGTTAGAAGCGCGGATCCGCTGTTTAGAGGAGCTTAAGTCCAGTTATAGTTCGGTTTTAGCGCGAGGGCTACCGGATCGCGCTACAGGGCGTAGCATTAGCATTAGCAGTAGCAGTAAGGCCGAGCTCAGCCCCTCAGCGTCTCCCGTGCAGCCGGGACTAGACCAGGAACAGAATAAGGACCAATTTGTGACAGTTCGGAGGGGACAAGGCGCTAAACGCCGAACCTCAGAGCGCCGTGAGCTTCACGTCTATAATAGGTTTTCTCCCCTCAGCGATCACACGCCCGCTGAACACACGAGAGAAACTCTTGTAATCGGGAGTTCTATTGTCAGAGACGTGAAGCTGCCAGCTGCTAGCGTTAGGTGTTACCCGGGGGCCAGAATGGGTGACATCGAAGGAAACCTTAGGATCTTAAAGCAGAGTAGGACCCGTTTCCGGCGAGTCGTGGTTCACGCAGGCGGTAACGACGCCCGGCGGAGACAATCAGAGGTGCTCAAAGTTCAAGTAGCCGCGGTGTGTGACCTTGCGAAGTCGATGTCAGACACCGTAATATTTTCTGGTCCCCTGCCCAATCGGATCAATGCTGAATTGTACAGCCGTCTCTCAGCATTCAACAACTGGTTATCCAGATGGTGCCCTCAAAACAACGTTGTCTTTATTGATAACTGGAGTGCGTTTTGGGGAAAGCCCGGGCTCATACGCAGGGATGGCATCCATCCGACTTCGGAGGGTACATCCCTATTAGTTCGGAACTTGACCGATAGTCTCAGTCGTGTTAAGTGACCATCCAGGGATGAGCCCCAGGTGCAGGTGCAGAGCAGCAGTTCAAGACGCTCCTCTGTCGCTGAACTCTCGCCCGTTCTGTTACATGTGAAGTGTTCAGATTCAAGACAGATAGAGACTGTGTGTGTCCCTCGTGTCCCTCGTACAAATAATGCCAAAAAGTCACATCTCAGAAAAAATATTTCAGGCGTCAGACCAAATAACTTAAGGAAAATAACAATCACAAATGACACAAATATACAAATGAATAAACACGTAAAATGTGGACTGCTAAACATTAGAGCAATTTCCTCCAAATCGCTCTTAGTTAATGAATTAATTAGTGACTATAATATAGATCTTCTAGCTCTAACTGAAACGTGGCTTCAACAAGACGACTACGTCAGACTAAATGAGTCCACCCCACCCACCCATGTTAACTTTCAGACCGCCAGGAGCACAGGCCGAGGTGGTGGTGTGGCAGTGATCTCCCACTCAAGCCTACTCATGAGCCCTAAAACTAACAATGCATTTCACTCATTTGAAAGCCTTATGCTGTCGATCACATGTCCAAATATGAAAAACCAAAAAGGAGTTTTGTTCATAGTTATCTACCGACCTCCTGGTCCCTACTCAGAGTTTTTAACAGAGTTTTCTGACTTTATATCAAACTTAGTGTTAGCCTGGGATAAAATAGTTATAGTTGGAGACTTTAATATCCACGTGAACATGAGTGATGACGCTCTCAGTAATGCCTTCAGCGCCTTGTTAGACAGCATTGGTTTCACTCAGAATGTAAATAAACCGACTCACACTCACAAGAACACTCTGGATCTTATCCTAACGTATGGAACAGAGATTAGTGACCTCATTGTCCTCCCTCAAAACCCTATATTGTCAGACCATTTCCTTATTACCTTTCAGTTTATTCTTAAAGATCATCCAGTCCCACAAAATAAAGTTACAATGAAAAGGACAATATCTGAAAAATCTATCTCAAAATTCAAAGAAATAATAGAGCCAATATTCAGTGACATGTCATGTGATCCTGCTGAGAACAGCTTTAGTCCCAGTTTAAGTGATCAATTTGTCGACTTGACCATGAATTCTCTGAAGTCTGCTCTTGACGTTGTCGCGCCGTTAAAACAGAAGGTCATTAGGCCAAAGCGCGCCTCCCCATGGTACAACCAAGAACTGCGTTCACATAAACAAAGAGTTAGAAAGTTAGAGGGATTATTTCATCGCTCTTGCACCGAAGAATCCCTAAAAGCATGGAAAAGTTGCCTGCTGTCCTATAAGCAGGCTCTGCGTAAGGCCCAAACCAGATATTATTCAAATCTAATAGAAGTCAACAAAAGTAACACTAAATTCCTTTTCAGCACTGTAGCTAGGCTAACAAACTGTCACAGTGCAGTAGAGCCCTCAATCCCAGCTACACTTAGCTCTGATGATTTTCTCCTATTTTTTAACAATAAAATAAAAACAATCAGAGATAAATTAGATGAAATTACGCCCGCTATTAGCCCTGAACTAGCCCAAGCTGTAAATCTAACGTCCCATATAAATCCACCTGTAAACTTAGAAAGGTTCACAGCTGTTGATCAAACAGAGATAACTTCAGCCATTATGTCTTCTAAAAGCTCAACTTGTGTCCTAGACCCCATTCCAAGCAGACTCCTCAAAGACATTCTCCCCCTAATTATAGACCCTATCCTTACTATAATAAATACTTCACTCGAAAGTGGCTATGTTCCACAGTCCTTCAAACATGCAGTCATTAAACCTCTTCTGAAAAAGCCTAATCTAGATCCCGACCTATTGGTAAACTACAGACCTATTTCAAATCTTCCCTTCGTCTCTAAAATCCTTGAAAACGTTGTAGTAAAACAGCTTTGTCGCCACCTGCAGGACAATAACTTATTTGAAGTTTTTCAGTCAGGGTTCAGAGCCCACCACAGCACTGAAACTGCACTGGTTAAAGTCACAAATGATTTGTTATTAGCCGCTGACGATGGACTGGTCTCAGTCCTGGTTCTGTTGGACCTCAGCGCAGCGTTTGACACCATCGACCACAACATTCTACTGCAGAGGTTAGAATGTGATGTAGGTGTTGGAGGAACAGCCCTCAGCTGGTTTAAATCCTATCTATCTGATAGGTTCCAATTTGTTAATGTAAACCAGAGCTCCTCACCAAGCTCTAAAGTAATTTACGGTGTGCCACAGGGTTCGGTACTCGGTCCAATTCTGTTTACTCTTTATATGCTGCCATTAGGCAACATTATCAGAAAGCATGACATTAACTTCCACTGCTATGCAGACGACACTCAGCTGTATTTATCAATGAAACCTGATCAGAGCGATCAAGTAGACAGACTTAGTACTTGTGTGAAGGAGATAAAAACCTGGATGACACTAAACTACCTGCTTCTTAACCCTGAAAAAAACCAAGGTCATTGTGCTTGGCCCTAAGCATCTACGAGATGCTCTATCTGAGCAGATAGTCACACTGGACAATGTCAGTGTAGCCTTCAGTTCTACTGTAAGAAACCTTGGAGTCTTATTTGACCAGGAGCTCTCATTTAAAGCTCATATAAATCAAGCTTGTAAAACAGCTTATTTCCATTTGCGCAACATAGCCAAAATCAGAAGAATCCTGCCTAAAAGTGATGCCGAAAAACGTATCCATGCATTTGTAACGACTAGATTAGACTACTGTAACTCCCTGCTTGCAGCGTGTCCTAAAAGCTCCATAAAAAGCTTTCAACTGGTTCAAAATGCAGCAGCAAGATTACTAACAGGAACAAAAAGAAGAGAGCACATTACGCCAGTGCTGAAGTCTCTTCACTGGCTCCCTGTCGAGTTTAGAATCAAATTCAAAATTCTACTCTTGACCTACAAAGCCATAAATGACATGGCCCCATCCTACCTCAAAGATGCTCTAGAACCATATCATCCAAACAGAGCTCTTCGCTCTCAGAATGCCGGCCTTCTGGTGGTGCCAAGAGTCTCTAAAAGCACAGTAGGAGGTAGAGCGTTTAGCTCCCAAGCTCCTGTGTTATGGAATCAGCTCCCGACCCATGTTAAATATGCTGACACAGTCTCTTCATTTAAGTCCAGGCTTAAAACATTCCTCTTCGAAATCGCTTATGGTCAGACTAGTTAGGAACAGAAACATAAACCCACAGCTTCAGCTACGCTGCCCTAGGAGTAACTATGCTGGGGGAAGTATGACAGCTTGAGCACTATCCTCTTCTTCTTCTGACTACTTATGCTATCAAACAATATTTATTTTTTGATTCCACTTGCAAACTGTTCACCGCCTTCTTTTTCTTTCTCTCACTCCTGAGGACCTGTGGACCCAGATGCCCCTCCCCTGGTGAAGTGGTCCCTGCCCTGTGTGGACGGTCCCTCATCTGCCTGAGGGGTGGGTCCAGCTTGCCCCCGACGGTCCCTCATCTGCCTGACGAGTGGGTCCAGCTCGCCTCCAACGGTCCCTCATCTGCCTGAAGAGTGGGTCCAGTTCGCCTCAGTCGGTCCCTCATCTGCCTGAAGAGTGGGTCCAGTTCGCCTCAGTCGGTCCCTCATCTGCCTGAAGAGTGGGTCCAGTTCGCCTCAGTCGGTCCCTCATCTGCCTGAAGAGTGGGTCCAGTTTGCCTCAGTCGGTCCCTCATCTGCCTGAAGAGTGGGTCCAGCTCCAGTCTCCCTCGTGTCCGTCTGTCCGTCTGTGAGAGTCGGATCTCTCCTTCACTGGAACTCCTCCAGGTTTCTACGCTTTTTTCCCAAAGAGGTTTTTCTTGTAGTTTTTCCTGGCCGAGAAGGAGAGTCTAAGGACAGAGGACCCTGGGACATCGTCCCTCGCCACCACAGACATTGTCTGACTCCCTCGCCACCACAGACATTGTCTGACTTCATCGCCACCACAGACATTGTTGATTCATTTCTCCCTGTGGCCCTCAGAGGCAAATGTTGTTGTGATTTTGGGCCTTACAAAAATAAATTGATTTGATTTGATTAGAGCACAGTGCTTCTGTGCAAGATCCCAGTTCTGCATTACCTTTGAATCTAGATAACACATTTTGAAGCAATTTGAGTCATTTAGATGTATATAGCCCCGTAGGTATAATGCACTGGCCCCCTAAACCAGGGATTTTAGGTTCAAGTCCCATCGAAGGAGAGCACTCAGCAGAGTGGCGCAGCGGAAGCGTGCTGGGCCCATAACTCAGAGGTCGATGGATCGAAACCATCCTCTGCTAGAATGTGTTACTTTTCACTGATGGCTTTTCTAATCAGGATTAACCTAGCTAGTCAGCAAAGTGTAGGTTTATTCACAACTGATGCCGATATAGATGATGGAAGCTGAGTTTCAGCGCGAGCTCCCAGTTCCACCTTCCATTTAATCGAGCAGCACTTTTATTTAATCCATCCTACATTGTCATTTCTTTTTTGGGGGGAAAAATAGCTGAGAAGGAACTCTTTCAAGACTATGTTACTTCACAAGTAATCAAAGTCAACGCTATGTTTAAGTAACTCTCTTGTCTTTAAGATAATGGTCCAGCAATCAGCACCTAGTAAAATTGCATACTCATGCTGAACCAACAAGATGTAGGTCAAAAAAGAACTATGGTTACACATTTTGAAGCAATTTGAGTCCATTAGGTGTACAAAACCCCATAATTATAATGCATAGGACAATAGCCTCCAAAATCCCGTATTGTGGATTTCAGGTCCATGGTCTTATTGGCTGAACGACAAGCAACATACAAATCACGAGACTTTTTCCATTTAGAATGGGCTTCTTTCAATTACATGCAGAATCAAACACTTTTAGATTGGATTAAAAATGCTTGCTAACAAGCTGATTCCCCAAATATGCACTGTTTGGACTGTTCCTCAACTCTCAAACATCACTGAGGTCTACTTTATAATTCAATCAGTTGCTTTGTAATCCTTCCCATATGGTCTAGCGGTTAGGATTCCTGGTTTTCACCCAGATGGCCCGGGTTCAACTCCCGGTATGGGAATTTCCTGCTCTTGGAAGACTTGTATCCACATTACGCACAGGACATGTTGTGAAAACAAGTGCAAAAACCTTTAAATGGTGTCCAGCGAGGCATAGAAAAATATCACGCATTTGGGCGCAGCTTTAATATCTAGTAATCGACTTTTAGCTTTTCCATGCAGTCTAACAGTTGTTGGATTTGAATGCATCCCTTCACAGGGACACGAACCTAAATCTAGCCCCTTAGACCACTCGGCCAGAATATCTAGTAGGGATCCAACACAAACTCAGAATGGCCAGATAGTGCTTCTTACCCAAAATGTTTTCATGCACTCAGTCAAATGCTTTGTTTGAAACAAAACAATATCTCAAATTTGAGAGCAAAATGAACTGTATTCAATATCAAGAAATACTTCTATTTAGCAAAAGCAAAATACAAATCACGAGATTTGTTGCACGTAGAGTGGGCTTCTTTCCATTACATGCAGAACCAAGCACTTTTAGATAGTAAACATGCTTGCTTAAAAGCTGGTGCCCCAACTGAGCACTGTTCCTTAACCTCTCCAACATCCATGAGGCTTATGTTACACTTCAATCTTTTACACTTGATTCTTACATTTCCCATATGCTCTAGTGGTTAGGATTTCTGTCAACTGGAATTGAATCCTGTCAGCAACGTCTGTTTGGGAGCACAACTTTCAAGCTTTCGTTCCATTTTATAAACCAGCATGTTTCATTTCTCAGCATTTCTTTCAGATCAAGGGCATGTAGTAAATCCTGGGTTCAGTCCCCTGCAGCGCCATTCAGTAGTCTGTTCATGGCACAAAGGGAAAGGTGTTGTCTCCAAACCTTGCTTGGAAAAAAATCATGACAGGCAGTAGATGGGGATGTAGCTCAGTGGTAGAGCACAGTGCTTCTGTGCAAGATCCCAGTTCTGCATTACCTTTGAATCTAGATAACACATTTTGAAGCAATTTGAGTCATTTAGATGTATATAGCCCCGTAGGTATAATGCACTGGCCCCCTAAACCAGGTATTTTAGGTTCAAGTCCCATAGAAGGAGAGCACTCAGCAGAGTGGCGCAGCGGAAGTGTGCTGGGCCCATAACCCAGAGGTCGATGGATCGAAACCATCCTCTGCTAGAATGTGTTTATTTGCACTGATGGCTTTTCTAATCAGGATTAACCAAGCTAGTCAGCAAAGTGTAGGTTTATTCTCAAGTGATGCCGATATAGATCATGGAAGCTGAGTTTCAGCGCGAGCTCCCAGTTCCACCTTCCATTTAATCGAGCAGCACTTTTATTTAATCCATCCTACATTGTCATTTCTTTTTTGGGGGGAAAAATAGCTGAGAAGGAACTCTTTCAAGACTATGTTACTTCACAAGTAATCAAAGTCAACGCTATGTTTAAGTAACTCTCTTGTCTTTAAGATAATGGTCCAGCAATCAGCACCTAGTAAAATTGCATACTCATGCTGAACCAACAAGATGTAGGTCAAAAAAGAACTATGGTTACACATTTTGAAGCAATTTGAGTCCATTAGGTGTACAAAACCCCATAATTATAATGCATAGGACAATAGCCTCCAAAATCCCGTATTGTGGATTTCAGGTCCATGGTCTTATTGGCTGAACGACAAGCAACATACAAATCACGAGACTTTTTCCATTTAGAATGGGCTTCTTTCAATTACATGCAGAATCAAACACTTTTAGATTGGATTAAAAATGCTTGCTAACAAGCTGATTCCCCAAATATGCACTGTTTGGACTGTTCCTCAACTCTCAAACATCACTGAGGTCTACTTTATAATTCAATCAGTTGCTTTGTAATCCATCCTATATGGTCTAGTGGTTAGGATTCGCAGTTTTCACCCAGGTGGCCCGGGTTCAACTCCCGGTATGGGAATATCCTGCTCTTGGAAGACTTGTATCCACATTACGCACAGGACATGTTGTGAAAACAAGTGTAAAAACCTTTAATTGGTGTCCAGCGAGGCATAGAAAAATATCACGCATTTGGGCGCAGCTTTAATATCTAGTAATCGACCTTTAGCTTTTCCATGCAGTCTAACAGTGGTTGGATTTGAATATATCCCTTCACAGGGACACGAACCTAAATCTAGCCCCTTAGACCACTCGGCCAGAATATCTAGTGGGGATCCAACACAAACTCAGAATGGCCAGATAGTGCTTCTTACCCAAAATGTTTTCATGCACTCAGTCAAATGCTTTGTTTGAAACAAAACAATATCTCAAATTTGAGAGCAAAATGAACTGTATTCAATATCAAGAAATACTTCTATTTAGCAAAAGCAAAATACAAATCACGAGATTTGTTGCACGTAGAGTGGGCTTCTTTCCATTACATGCAGAACCAAGCACTTTTAGATAGTAAAAATGCTTGCTTAAAAGCTGGTGCCCCAACTGAGCACTGTTCCTTAACCTCTCCAACATCCATAAGGCTTATGTTACACTTCAATCTTTTACACTTGATTCTTACATTTCCCATATGCTCTAGTGGTTAGGATTTCTGTCAACTGGAATTGAATCCTGTCAGCAACGTCTGTTTGGGAGCACAACTTTCAAGCTTTCGTTCCATTTTATAAACCAGCATGTTTCATTTCTCAGCATTTCTTTCAGATCAAGGGCATGTAGTAAATCCTGGGTTCAGTCCCCTGCAGCGCCATTCAGTAGTCTGTTCATGGCACAAAGGGAAAGGTGTTGTCTCCAAACCATGCTTGGAAAAAAATCATGACAGGCGGTAGATGGGGATGTAGCTCAGTGGTAGAGCACAGTGCTTCTGTGCAAGATCCCAGTTCTGCATTACCTTTGAATCTAGATAACACATTTTGAAGCAATTTGAGTCATTTAGATGTATATAGCCCCGTAGGTATAATGCACAGGCCCCCTAAACCAGGTATTTTATGTTCAAGTCCCATCGAAGGAGAGCACTCAGCAGAGTGGCGCAGCGGAAGCGTGCTGGGCCCATAACCCAGAGGTCGATGGATCGAAACCATCCTCTGCTATAATGTGTTTATTTGCACTGATGGCTTTTCTAATCAGGATTAACCAAGCTAGTCAGCAAAGTGTAGGTTTATTCTCAACTGATGCCGATATAGATGATGGAAGCTGAGTTTCAGCGCGAGCTCCCAGTTCCACCTTCCATTTAATCGAGCAGCACTTTTATTTAATCCATCCTACATTGTCATTTCTTTTTTGGGGGGAAAAAATAGCTGAGAAGGAACTCTTTCAAGACTATGTTACTTCACAAGTAATCAAAGTCAACGCTATGTTTAAGTAACTCTCTTGTCTTTAAGATAATGGTCCAGCAATCAGCACCTAGTAAAATTGCATACTCATGCTGAACCAACAAGATGTAGGTCAAAAAAGGACTATAGTTACACATTTTGAAGCAATTTGAGTCTATTAGGTGTACAAAACCCCATAATTATAATGCACAGGACAATAGCCTCCAAAATCCCGTATTGTGGATTTCAGGTCCATGGTCTTATTGGCTGAACGACAAGCAACATACAAATCACGAGACTTTTTCCATTTAGAATGGGCTTCTTTCAATTACATGCAGAATCAAACACTTTTAGATTGGATTAAAAATGCTTGCTAACAAGCTGATTCCCCAAATATGCACTGTTTGGACTGTTCCTCAACTCTCAAACATCACTGAGGTCTACTTTATAATTCAATCAGTTGCTCTGTAATCCATCCCATATGGTCTAGCGGTTAGGATTCGCAGTTTTCACCCATGTGGGCCGGGTTCAACTCCCGGTATGGGAATATCCTGCTCTTGGAAGACTTGTATCCACATTACGCATAGGACATGTTGTGAAAACAAGTGTAAAAACCTTTAATTGGTGTCCAGCGAGGCATAGAAAAATATCACGCATTTGGGCGCAGCTTTAATATCTAGTAATCGACGTTTAGCTTTTCCATGCAGTCTAACAGTTGTTGGATTTGAATGCATCCCTTCACAGGGACACGAACCTAAATCTAGCCCCTTAGACCACTCGGCCAGAATATCTAGTGGGGATCCAACACAAACTCAGAATGGCCAGATAGTGCTTCTTACCCAAAATGTTTTCATGCACTCAGTCAAATGCTTTGTTTGAAACAAAACAATATCTCAAATTTGAGAGCAAAATGAACTGTATTCAATATCAATAAATACTTCTATTTAGCAAAAGCAAAATACAAATCACGAGATTTGTTGCACGTAGAGTGGGCTTCTTTCCATTACATGCAGAACCAAGCACTTTTAGATAGTAAAAATGCTTGCTTAAAAGCTGGTGCCCCAACTGAGCACTGTTCCTTAACCTCTCCAACATCCATAAGGCTTATGTTACACTTCAATCTTTTACACTTGATTCTTACATTTCCCATATGCTCTAGTGGTTAGGATTTCTGTCAACTGGAATTGAATCCTGTCAGCAACGTCTGTTTGGGAGCACAACTTTCAAGCTTTCGTTCCATTTTATAAACCAGCATGTTTCATTTCTCAGCATTTCTTTCAGATCAAGGGCATGTAGTAAATCCTGGGTTCAGTCCCCTGCAGCGCCATTCAGTAGTCTGTTCATGGCACAAAGGGAAAGGTGTTGTCTCCAAACCTTGCTTGGAAAAAAATCATGACAGGCAGTAGATGGGGATGTAGCTCAGTGGTAGAGCACAGTGCTTCTGTGCAAGATTCCAGTTCTGCATTACCTTTGAATCTAGATAACACATTTTGAAGCAATTTGAGTCATTTAGATGTATATAGCCCCGTAGGTATAATGCACTGGCCCCCTAAACCAGGGATTTTATGTTCAAGTCCCATCGAAGGAGAGCACTCAGCAGAGTGGCGCAGCGGAAGCGTGCTGGGCCCATAACCCAGAGGTCGATGGCTCAAAACCATCCTCTGCTAGAATGTGTTTATTTGCACTGATGGCTTTTCTAATCAGGATTAACCAAGCTAGTCAGCAAAGTGTAGGTTTATTCTCAACTGATGCCGATATAGATGATGGAAGCTGAGTTTCAGCGCGAGCTCCCAGTTCCACCTTCCATTTAATCGAGCAGCACTTTTATTTAATCCATCCTACATTGTCATTTCTTTTTTGGGGGGAAAAATAGCTGAGAAGGAACTCTTTCAAGACTATGTTACTTCACAAGTAATCAAAGTCAACGCTATGTTTAAGTAACTCTCTTGTCTTTAAGATAATGGTCCAGCAATCAGCACCTAGTAAAAATGCATACTCATGCTGAACCAACAAGATGTAGGTCAAAAAAGGACTATGGTTACACATTTTGAAGCAATTTGAGTCTATTAGGTGTACAAAACCCCATAATTATAATGCACAGGACAATAGCCTCCAAAATCCCATATTGTGGATTTCAGGTCCATGGTCTTATTGGCTGAACGACAAGCAACATGCAAATCACGAGACTTTTTCCATTTAGAATGGGCTTCTTTCAATTACATGCAGAATCAAACACTTTTAGATTGGATTAAAAATGCTTGCTAACAAGCTGATTCCCCAAATATGCACTGTTTGGACTGTTCCTCAACTCTCAAACATCACTGAGGTCTACTTTATAATTTAATCAGTTGCTTTGTAACCCTTCCCATATGGTCTAGCGGTTAGGATTCCTGGTTTTCACCCAGGTGGCCCGGGTTCAACTCCCGGTATGGGAATATCCTGCTCTTGGAAGACTTGTATCTACATTACGCACAGGACATGTTGTGAAAACAAGTGTAAAATCCTTTAATTGGTGTCCAGCGAGGCATAGAAAAATATCACGCATTTGGGCGCAGCTTTAATATCTAGTAATCGACGTTTAGCTTTTCCATGCAGTCTAACAGTGGTTGGATTTGAATGCATCCCTTCACAGGGACACGAACCTAAATCTAGCCCCTTAGACCACTCGGCCAGAATATCTAGTGGGGATCCAACACAAACTCAGAATGGCCAGATAGTGCTTCTTACCCAAGATGTTTTCATGCACTCAGTCAAATGCTTTGTTTGAAACAAAACAATATCTCAAATTTGAGAGCAAAACGAACTGTATTCAATATCAAGAAAAACTTTTATTTGGCAAAAGCAAAATACAAATCACGAGATTTGTTGCATGTAGAGTGGGCTTCTTTCCATTACATGCAGAACCAAGCACTTTTAGATAGTAAAAATGCTTGCTTAAAAGCTGGTGCCCCAACTGAGCACTGTTCCTTAACCTCTCCAACATCCATGAGGCTTATGTTACGCTTCAATCTTTTACACTTGATTCTTACATTTCCCATATGCTCTCGTGGTTAGGATTTCTGTCAACTGGAATTGAATCCTGTCAGCAACGTCTGTTTGGGAGCACAACTTTCAAGCTTTCGTTCCATTTTATAAACCAGCATGTTTCATTTCTCAGCATTTCTTTCAGATCAAGGGCATGTAGGAAATCCTGGGTTCAGTCCCCTGCAGCGCCATTCAGTAGTCTGTTCATGGCACAAAGGGAAAGGTGTTGTCTCCAAACCTTGCTTGGAAAAAAATCATGACAGGCAGTAGATGGGGATGTAGCTCAGTGGTAGAGCACAGAGCTTCTGTGCAAGATCCCAGTTCTGCATTACCTTTGAATCTAGATAACACATTTTGAAGCAATTTGAGTCATTTAGATGTATATAGCCCCGTAGGTATAATGCACTGGCCCCCTAAACCAGGTATTTTAGGTTCAAGTCCCATCGAAGGAGAGCACTCAGCAGAGTGGCGCAGCGGAAGCGTGCTGGGCCCATAACCCAGAGGTCGATGGATCGAAACCATCCTCTGCTAGAATGTGTTTATTTGCACTGATGGCTTTTCTAATCAGGAATAACCCTTTAGGCGCCAGAGATTATGGATGAAATAAATGTATGAATAAAAAACTTCCTGAGATACAGAGAACTGAAGCCGGGGCACAGCTCTGGGTCGGCAGTGCCCCTGGAGGCCCGTAGAAGCTCCACACTCCAGTTGATTCTTGGATAAAAGTGCACCCAGCCGGTCTCGAACTCGCGTGAGGCGGAGCAGGGATCACCCACCCCGCACACGGCCAGACTTTGCCCGGCCAGGGAGCACCTTCTGCGGGTCGGAGGCTCCGGGTCGGAGCCCCTGGAGCCTGGAGCCCTCACCGGGCCCCGAACTCGGCTGCCGGAGGCAGTGCAGTGCCTCATGGATAAAGGTGCACCCAGCCGGTCTCGAACTCGCGTGAGGCGGAGCAGGGATCACCCACCCCGCACACGGCCAGACTTTGCCCGGCCAGGGAGCACCTTCTGCGGGTCGGAGGCTCCGGGTCGGAGCCCCTGGAGCCTGGAGCCCTCACCGGCCCCGAACTCGGCACTGCCACCCAGCCGGTCTCGAACTCGCGTGAGGCGGAGCAGGGATCACCCACCCCGCACACGGCCAGACTTTGCCCGGCCAGGGAGCACTTTCTGCGGGTCGGAGGCTCCGGGTCGGACACCCTGGAGCCTGGAGCCCTCACCGGGCCCCGAACTCGGCTGCCGGAGGCAGTGCAGTGCCTCATGGATAAAGGTGCACCCAGCCGGTCTCGAACTCGCGTGAGGCGGAGCAGGGATCATCCACCCCGCACACGGCCAGACTTTGCCCGGCCAGGGAGCACCTTCTGCGGGTCGGAGGCTCCGGGTCGGAGCCCCTGGAGCCTGGAGCCCTCACCGGGCCCCGAACTCGGCTGCTGGAGGCAGTGCAGTGCCTCATGGATAAAAGTGCACCCAGCCGGTCTCGAACTCGCGTGAGGCGGAGCAGGGATCATCCACCCCGCACACGGCCAGACTTTGCCCGGGGAAGGGCCACTCTGGCTGGGCATGGCCTCCACTGAGCACCCCCTGGAACCCCTGGAGCCCCCGGAGCAGCTCCAGAGCCACCCCCCACTCTCCCCAGATTCTGCCCGGGGAAGGGCCACTCTGGCTGGGCATGGCCTCCACTGAGCACCCCCTGGAGCCCCCGGAGCACCTCCAGAGCCACCCCCCACTCTCCCCACACTCTGCCCGGGGAAAGGCCACTCTGGCTGGGCATGGCCTCCGCCGAGCACCCCCTGGAACCCCTGGAGCCCCTCCAGAACCACCCCCCACTCCTCCAGACTCACCACGGGGAAGGGCCACTCTGGCTGGGCATGGCCCCCACTGAGCACCCCCTGGAACCCCTGGAGCCCCCGGAGCACCTCCAGAGCCACCCCCCACTCTCCCCAGATTCTGCCCGGGGAAGGGCCACTCTGGCTGGGCATGGCCTCCACTGAGCACCCCCTGGAGCCCCCGGAGCACCTCCAGAGCCACCCCCCACTCTCCCCAGATTCTGCCCGGGGAAGGGCCACTCTGGCTGGGCATGGCCTCCGCCGAGCACCCCCTGGAACCCCTGGAGCCCCTCCAGAGCCACCCCGCATTCCCCCAAACTCAGTCTGGGGACGGGCCACTCTGGCTGGGCATGGCCTCCACTGAACACCCCCTGGAACCCCTGGAGCCCCTGGAGCACCTCCAGAGCCACCCCCCACTCTCCCCAGATTCTGCCCGGGGAAGGGCCACTCTGGCTGGGCATGGCCTCCGCCGAGCACCCCCTGGAACCCCTGGAGCCCCTCCAGAGCCACCCCGCATTCCCCCAAACTCAGTCTGGGGACGGGCCACTCTGGCTGGGCATGGCCTCCACTGAACACCCCCTGGAACCCCTGGAGCCCCCGGAGCACCTCCAGAGCCACCCCCCACTCTCCCCAGATTCTGCCCGGGGAAGGGCCACTCTGGCTGGGCATGGCCTCC
Source organism: Eucyclogobius newberryi (assembly GCF_026437365.1). NCBI lineage: Eukaryota > Metazoa > Chordata > Actinopteri > Gobiiformes > Gobiidae > Eucyclogobius > Eucyclogobius newberryi. Next base: position 432,955 of record NW_027315934.1, on the reverse strand, counting down.
GCCGAGCACCCCCTGGAACCCCTGGAGCCCCTCCAGAGCCACCCCGCATTCCCCCAAACTCAGTCTGGGGACGGGCCACTCTGGCTGGGCATGGCCTCCACTGAACACCCCCTGGAGCCCCCGGAGCACCTCCAGAGCCACCCCCCACTCTCCCCAGATTCTGCCCGGGGAAGGGCCACTCTGGCTGGGCATGGCCTCCGCCGAGCACCCCCTGGAACCCCTGGAGCCCCTCCAGAGCCACCCCGCATTCCCCCAAACTCAGTCTGGGGACGGGCCACTCTGGCTGGGCATGGCCTCCACTGAACACCCCCTGGAACCCACGGAGCACCTCCAGAGCCACCCCGCATTCCCCCAAACTCAGTCTGGGGACGGGCCACTCTTCCCCGGGTTGCAGGCTCTGGGACTCCGGGGATGACCACCGGGGACCAGGCCCTCCCTTCGAACCCGGGGACCCACACTTAAGCACCCCCACACGGGCTACACACCCTTGGTTCAGCCCCCTGGAGGTCCGTGCCCTTGGTACTATACCATGGAAGTCCGTGCCCTTGGTACTCTGACTGGAGTACCAAGGGAACGGCCCAGCACTCACCACAGAGGCTCGCGCCGGCCCCGGCCCACCTTTCGTCCCCGGGTACCCACACTTAAGCACCCCCACACGAGCTACACACCCTTGGTGCAGCCCCCTGGAAGTCTGTGCCCTTGGTACTCTGAGCCACTTTAAAAGATAAAAAGCACCAGGACCCCAAGGCCCTGGCTCCCCTGTCCCCTACACCACACTTGGAGGCAGGGCCTTTGCCCTCCACTGGCTGCCCCCGCGCCCAATGTACTCCATAACCGAAGAAGAGAGGGGGACCCGGAGGCCGGCCTACTAGGGTAACAGGTTTAATTTAGAGCCGGGGCTCTGGACCACAAATGCCTACAACCCCGCAGTGCGCAGGAGCCTTCGAAGCTGGATGAAACCAGAACGGGGCCCTATGATGGCGGTGACCAGCCAGTTGATAGCAAAGTGAGCCCTGGACAGGCGCTGCATTTGACAAACTCAGAGACGAGGAAGGGACCGGAGTCGGACCAAATATATCATCTGGCGCTGTGTCCAGCGTGAGGGTGAGCCAGCGCAAATCAGGACCACAAATGCCTACAACCCCGCAGTGCGCAGGAGCCTTCGAAGCTGGATGAAACCAGAACGGGGCCCTACGATGGCGGTGACCAGCCAGTTGATAGCAAAGTGAGCCCTGGACAGGCGCTGCATTTGACAAACTCAGAGACGAGGAAGGGACCGGAGTCGGACCAAAAATATGCGCCGGCCCTGCCCCCCGCCCCGCGCAGAGCCATCGGACACGTTGAGGCTGAAGGGGACTGGCGCAGAGCCCTTGGGCCCAGGGGCTAAGCGCAGCCATCATCCTTCAAGCCGCGCCTCCTGCTGCGCGGGGGTGAGTGACAATGGGCCCGGACTGTGGTTCCGTCGGACGCGTTGAGGCTGAAGGAGACTGGCGCAGAGCCCCTGTAACAGGGGCTAAGCGCAGCCATCATCCTCCAAGCCGCGCGTCCTTCAGTGCGGGGGTGAGTGACAGTGGGCCTGGACTGTTGTTCCACCTGACGCGTTGAGGCTGAAGGGGACTGGTGCAGAGCCCCTGTGCCAGGGGCTAAGCGCAGCCATCATCCTCCAAGCCGCGCGTCCTTCTGCGCAGGGGTGAGTGACAGTGGACCCGGACTGTGTTCCCACCGGACGCGTTGAGGCTGAAGGGGACTGGCTCAGAGCCCCTGGCACAGGGGCTAAGCACAGCCATCATCCTTCAAGCCGCGCGTCCTTCAGTGCGGGGGTGAGTGACAGAGGGCCTGGACTGTTGTTCCACCGGACGCGTTGAGGCTGAAGGGGACTGGTGCAGAGCCCCTGTGCCAGGGGCTAAGCGCAGCCATCATCCTCCAAGCCGCGCGTCCTTCTGCGCAGGGGTGAGTGACAATGGACCCGGACTGTGTTCCCACCGGACGCGTTGAGGCTGAAGAGGACTGGCTCAGAGCCCCTGGCACAGGGGCTAAGCGCAGCCATCATCCTTCAAGCCGCGCGTCCTTCAGTGCGGGGGTGAGTGACGGTCCCATCTCCGGAGACAAGGGGCCAGGCGCGGGGGAAGCCAGTCAGACTGACGCCCCGCGCCTGGTGGGACCTCTGTCTCGGCCTCGCTTCCAACGTGTCCGGCGTGAGGTTAGCCGGAGCAAACCACAGCCGCAAAATGTAAACAAACCCGCAGTGCGCAGGAGCCTTCGAAGCTGGATAAAACCAGAACGGGGCCCTACGATGGCGGGTCTTGAGTGCCAATAGACCAAGCTCCTTGTCTGGTATACATAGAACCATGATTTGTACCATTTTCATGGTTGATTCATGGATCCCTGCTCCGCCTCACGCGAGTTCGAGACCGGCTGGGTGCACTTTTATCCATGAGGCACTGCACTGCCTCCGGCAGCCGAGTTCGGGGCCCGGTGAGGGCTCCAGGCTCCAGGGGCTCCGACCCGGAGCCTCCAACCCGCAGAAGGTGCTCCCTGGCCGGGCAAAGTCTGGCCGTGTGCGGGGTGGATGGCCCTGGGTCTGGGCGGCGCTAAGATCACGGAGCGGGTCACCTCCGCGTACAGCCCGTGGTCAGCGTGACACTGTGCTCTGCCCCGAGCAATCAGAGCAAACAGCAAGCTTCTGGAAGTGCCCGGGAGTCTGGTAAAATCAAGCCGAAAATAGACCCTCTCATGCCGGGTCTGAGTGGCGCTTAGAGCGCGGAGGAGCGCGGAGCGCGGGGCTCCATTCAGAGGCTCCGTGATCCGCCTTACAACCAGCTCTCACCTCCGCGTACAGCCCGTGGTCAGCGTGACACTGTGCTCTGCCCCGAGCAATCAGAGCAAACAGCAAGCTTCTGGAAGTGCCCGGGAGTCTGGTAAAATCAAGCCGAAAATAGACCCTCTCATGCCGGGTCTGAGCGGCGCTTAGAGCGCGGAGGAGCGCGGAGCGCGGGGCTCCATTCAGAGGCTCTGTGATCCGACGCTCACCTCCGCACCTCCGAACCATGACTTGACATTACGGCTGTGAAGGAGCCTTGGAAGATGGATAAAACCAGAACGGGGCCCATCGATCGCGGTTCTCGTGTGTCCGTCAAACGAGCTCCTTGCCCGGTAGCCGCACAACCAGGAAATGTACCTGTTTCGATTGCGAAAAACGTCATTCTCAAAAACCGCCCGCCCGTCCCTCCCAGCATTACCATTTTGCACATTCCGCGTGAGAGCAGCGTAAGAATTTCTCGGGAGCAGCGTGATTTAGCCCGGGATTCTTGAGCTGAACGCTTATTCCCACGAGCCCAAAAAACGACTAAGTCCAACGGTATATAGTGTACTATTGCCGAAAAACGACAGAGTCTTTAGGTATAGTGTACTATTTCGGTTTTTACTCTAAGTCCCTCAGGGGCATATGGTGCTATACTCTGATGGTCAGATCACCTCCAGGCCCCAGGGGAGTGCTTTTCTGGGGGCAAACAGTGCACTGATGATGGGGGATTATTTCATTTTGGTGTTTTTTTCACATTTTAACCCATTTTCACCCCTTTTGCTCACAACTTCATACTACGGCCCGGAAAAACGACAGAGTCCCTCGGGTATAGTGTACTATTGCCGAAAAACGACAGAGTCCCTCGGGTATAGTGCACTATTGCCGAAAAACGACAGAGTCCCTCGGGTATAGTGTACTATTGCCGAAAAACGACAGAGTCCCTCGGGTATAGTGTACTATTGCCGAAAAACGACAGAGTCCCTCGGGTATAGTGTACTATTGGCTGGAAGCTCGGTTTTTTTTTCTAAGTCCAGCAGGGGTATATGGTACTATATTCTGGTGGTCAGATCACCTCCAGGCCCCAGGGGAGTGCTTTTCTGGGGGCAAACAGTGCACTGATGATGGGGGATTATTTCATTTTGCTCATTTTGGTGTTTTTTCACATTTTAACCCATTTTCACCCCTTTTGCTCACATCTTCAAACTCGGGCCCTGATTACAAGTTCTGACCAAATGATGACAAACACGGTATTTATTATGTATTTTTTTTATTTTTCCAACTTATACATCCATCATTGGTGCCAGGCAGGTTGTGGAGAAAGCAGTGAAGAAAGGAGAGAGCCATCACAGAAAAGATGTCCATCCAGGGTCAAGGTACCCTGCACTTTTACATATCCAAATGACAGCATTTAAAGTTTTTTAGCGTATGGTTTCTCTCGTTGCATGGAACCGCACAGAGGCCAACGCCACACTGACGGCACCTGTACTTTGTTTGCCGCCTGCCTTTGGTACGAGAGCGGTCAGAGCACACGGCGCAGTCTGGACGTCCCTCTGCTTGACAAAGCCAATGACGCTCTGTGAGTCTCTGTGGCATTTCACCCTCCGGTCTTGAGCGCCTCTCTTGTTTTTTGGAGTGATCAGCCAGTAATGCATCAATAATGTTCTGAATGTAAACCTTTAAAGGTTTGTGTGGGCCTGGAGTGGATTTGGTGTATATGATGTGTGAGTTGACAATACTTATGCTTATAATGGCATTGAATATGCGATGATACCATTTCCGGGACCTGTGTGGAAAGAGGTATGTCTTCATCCTCTGGTCAGCAGTGTCCACTCCACCCATGTAGGCGTTGTACGTGTCGACACATACAGGTGTCACGGAAGCCAGTGTCATCTGTCTTGGATCGGATCCTCCTCTGAACACAATCATTTCCATGGACTGTGGACAACATGGTGAGACGTTTAGTATCGTGCCAAGCACAAGCCAGGAGTTTTCCCTTTCTGCAAAAAACTGGGTCATCTCCTTTTTTCAGCTGTAAGACACTTTTACCAAGGCATTTTGGCATCCCCAACCTGGTAATCCTTACCGTCCCACACAGTTCAGTTTCCAAATCTGCTAATTCATTTGCAATTACAGGCGAGGTATAGTAACTGTCCATGTAAATCTCGTGTCCTTTGCCCGTAAAGGGAGAAACCAACTCACGGACAACTGCGTGTGTTGCACTGATGTTGCTTGCATTATTTTTGTACTGTCCAGTGTGCATTGACCAGCGCAAAACATACCCTGAACAGCTTTCACTCAGGGCATACACTCTATAGCCATATTTGTCAGGTTTATTCGGAGAGTAACATTTTAGTGAAGATCTCCCCTTGAAAGCTATTGTCATTTCATCTAAAGAAAGCTCCTTGATTGGACTGTAAACTGCTGCAAATTTGGGAATAATCAAATCTATTATTGGGCGGACTTTGAACAGTTTATCGTGCCCGGGCTCGCCTGTTCTCACATAATCATTATTGTTGACAAAATGAAAGAACGAAAGAATGATTTCAAATCTGTTTCTTGACATTACATTTCCAAATCCAGGCGTTTGTGTAAGCCAAAATGTTCCCCAGTAATCCTCGATTTCAGGTTTCTCAACAAGGCCCATGGAGAGATGCAAAGCGAAGAAAGCTTTCATTTCGGTGACTGATACATCATACCACTCAAGAAATCTTGAATGTGGCTTCAGAATCATAGGTGCCATACACTGATGTGCATATCTATTTGTCTCATCAGTAATGAAAGTCCAAAACTGATCGGTCAGAAAGAGTGACAGAATATCAAATGGATTAGCATCCGTCAGATCCATCTCTCCTGTGTAGCCAACTGGGTCTTCAAAAGGTTTGATCCATGCCTCAAATACCTCGACCTCTCTCAGCATGTCCCAGCTCTCATCCACCGGGCAAGTTTTACTGCAGCCACTGGTTCCACTGGTTCCTCGCCTCCGTCTGTCCTTTGCACCTGTCCGTTGTTTCGAAGTCCCTTCATCTCCACTTGGAAATCCATCGTCACTCTCGGGGAGATAATACCCTTCAGAGTCAGAATCTGCTGTAAATTGCATGCCACGTGTACTTCCTCCAGCCATTTTCTTCCTTACCGGATCTGCCCTAGATCATACCTGGCTAATAAGAGGAAGTTGCACCGAACCGACCAATGACTGAAGTGATTCATTTTCTACTATTATTTCATAAATTTCCTTGTACGATAAAGTCGCATTTCTGCGACTTTGGTGCTTAAAGGGTTAACCCATTTTGCATTTGTGGCTGACAAAACTTTCCAAGAGATCACCACAAGTCTGAGTTCCACAACATGCTGCCTTTATGCATTGCCTACTAGATTTTTAAAGTCTATGGTGAGCAGTCTGTTGGCTCCAATCAATCAAAAAGTCAACATTTTGCTTGGATCTGGAATTTTCCCAAGATCCTTAAAACTGCAGTCATTAAGCCTCTCTTAAAGAAGAGCAGTCTTGATGCCACAGTGCTAAATAATTACCGGCCCATCTCAAACCTACTACTACTCAGTTGTCCATTCAAGCATGCAAATTATTTACAATGACAGAAAATGCGCTGCTGTTACAAATTGGAATAAGATGGAAAAGTCTCCCTGCACACACAGATTAACTGCACTCTTTTCACTTTTTGATTCTCAGTTTGTTGGCAAGGAATGACTGATATGGACCCATTTTGGATGAAAACCGTGTTTTGCGTTTGTGGAAATGAGCATCATGGAAGGATGTATGGGCTCTGTGGCGCAATGGATAGCGCATTGGACTTCTAGGCATAATTTGCAAGGGCATTCAAAGGTTGTGGGTTCGAGTCCCACCAGAGTCGCTAATGGTGAGAGAACATATTAGTTTTTTACAATGGAAAATCTGCTCGCTTTACTATCTGATGAAAGGCACTGCTGAACCAGGTTCAATTGCCAAGTGTGCTTGAAAAAGTAAGCAAATACATCGGCATTATGTCAAATAACATTATCTTGCAATTTTTCCTCAATATCCAGATTAACTACAGTATATTGAGTGCGCAATAAATTGGCGAGAGTCGATTGATTGAAAGACTTCCAGTTTTTTTATAGCTACATTGGTACAGGGGATTTAGCTCAAAGGTAGAAAGATTGATGCCCTCGCTCTCCATTAAACACAGTTGATTGGACAGGGGCTTAACTTTCGAATGTTGCTGGCTCGCTTTAAAAAAAAAGATATTGCGGCTTGTTGAGTCGCAAATATTTTATTGAGCGGGCTGTTTGTCTCTGTGGCGCAATTGGCCAGCGCGCTCGGCTGTTAACCGGGAGGTTGGTGGTTCGAGCCCACCCAGGGACGATTGGAAGAGCTATCGCAGGCAAAATCTATGAGGTAACATTGGTCACTGAATATCTAGCTGAAACAGGTTAAAGTAGCATTTATGAGGCGCTGTGTCTTAGATGGTCAAAGTGCCTGTCTAGTAAACAGAAGATCCTGTTCAAATCCCAGCAGTGCCTTCATGATAGCCTTTCAAGCAAATCAGTTGTTTACATGTACAGAAAAACTTATCACCCGAAAGAGCTCTTACATTTTGCAATTAGAGATTGAAAAGTATCCCTGAGTAAATGCACTCTTTTCACTCCTTGTTTCTCAGTTTGATGGTAAGGATTGATTGATTGATTGATTGATTGATTGATTGATTGATTGATTGATGTAGACCGTTTTCGGATGACTGTTTTGCTTTTGTGAAAAAGGGGAATCAGACAAAAGTTGCAAAGGCATTCAAAGGCTGTGAGTTCGAGACCCACCAGAGTCACTGTTGTAACCCCTGTTATCTACATTGGTAAATAGGAAAGCCTGCTTGTGTTATTAACTGATGAAAGGAACTGCTAAACTTGGTTCAATTACCACAGAATCCCAGTGTGCTATAGGCTGGCCACTGCTTGGTAGGAGTTTCCCGTACGTGAGTGACTGTTCCTTCCTTCCTTCACGTCCCGCTCAACCTCGTCTTCTTCTAAAGAGTTTGGCGCTGTCCTCAGAAGCTTTGGTCTTACTCAGCACCTGAGTGGCCCCACCAAGGGGAAAGGGCACACTCTGGACCTGCTAATGACAAAGCGGGTTAATATTTCAAATTACAGTGTGGTAAATGTTACTTTGATGGTTTCTGTATTTCTCCAGGTGCAATGAGTTTGCAGTCTTCTTTGCAAGACTCAGTTCAGAACATTAAAAATACCATTATTTGCAGATAACAAGCACGCAGCCAGCTAGACAACTGGAGTTAACCCATTTTGCATTTGTGGCTGACAAAACTTTCCAAGAGATCACCACAAGTCTGAGTTCCACTACATGCTGCCTTTATGCATTGCCTACTAGATTTTTAAAGTCTATGGTGAGCAGTCTGTTGGCTCCAATCAATCAAAAAGTCAACATGTTGCTTGGATCTGGAATTTTCCCAAGATCCTTAAAACTGCAGTCATTAAGCCTGTCTTAAAGAAGAGCAGTCTTGATGCCACAGTGCTAAATAATTACCGGCCCATCTCAAACCTACTACTACTCAGTTGTCCATTCAAGCATGCAAATCATTTACAACGACAGAAAATGCGCTGCTGTTACAAATTGGAATAAGATGGAAAAGTATCCCTGCACACACAGATTAACTGCACTCTTTTCACTTTTTGATTCTCAGTTTGTTGGCAAGGAATGACTGATGTGGACCCATTTTGGATGAAAACCGTGTTTTGCGTTTGTGGAAATGAGCATCATGGAAGGATGTATGGGCTCTGTGGCGCAATGGATAGCGCATTGGACTTCTAGGCATAATTTGTAAGGGCATTCAAAGGTTGTGGGTCCGAGTCCCACCAGAGTCGCTAATGGTGAGAGAACATACTAGTTTTTTTACAATGGAAAATCTGCTCGCTTTACTATCTGATGAAAGGCACTGCTGAACGAGGTTCAATTGCCAAGTGTGCTTGAAAAAGTAAGCAATTACATCAGCATTATGTCAAATAACATTATCTTGAAATTTTTCCTCAATATCCAGATTAACTGCAGGATATTGAGTGCGCAATAAATTGGCGAGAGTCGATTGATTGAAAGACTTCCAGTTTTTTATAGCTACATTGGTACAGGGGATTTAGCTCAAAGGTAGAAAGATTGATGCCCTCGCTCTCCATTAAACACAGTTGATTGGACAGGGGCTGAACTTTCGAATGTTGCTGGCTCGCTTTAAAAAAAAAGATATTGCGGCTTGTCGACTCGCAAATATTTTATCGAGAGGGCTGTTTGTCTCTGTGGCGCAATTGGGCAGCGCGCTCGGCTGTTAACCGGGAGGTTGGTGGTTCGAGCCCACCCAGGGACGATTGGAAGAGGTATAGCAGGCAAAATCTAGAGGTAATATTGGTCACTGAATATCTAGCTGAAACAGGTTGGAGCAGCTTTTAAGAGGCGCTGTGGCTTAGATGGTCAAAGTGCCTGTCTAGTAAACAGGAGATCCTGGGTTCAAATCCCAGCAGTGCCTTCATGATAGCCTTTCAAGCAAATCAGTTGTTTTCATGTACAGAAAAACTTATCACCCGAAAGAGCTCTTTTACATTTTTTTAATTAGAGATTGAAAAGTATCCCTGAATAAACAGAGTAAATGCACTCTTTTCACTCCTTGTTTCTCAGTTTGATGGTAAGGATTGATTGATTGATTGATTGATTGATTGATGTAGACCGTTTTTGGATGACTGTTTTGCTTTGTGAAAAAGGGGAATCAGACAAAAGTTGCAAAGGCATTCAAAGGCTGTGAGTTCGAGACCCACCAGAGTCACTGTTGTAACCCCTGTTATCTACATTGGTAAATAGGAAAGCCTGCTTGTGTTATTAACTGATGAAAGGAACTGCTAAACTTGGTTCAATTACCACAGAATCCCAGTGTGCTATAGGCTGGCCACTGCTTGGTAGGAGTTTCCCGTACGTGAGTGACTGTTCCTTCCTTCCTTCACGTCCCGCTCAACCTCGTCTTCTTCTAAAGAGTTTGGCACTGTCCTCAGAAGCTTTGGTCTTACTCAGCACCTGAGTGGCCCCACCAAGGGGAAAGGGCACACTCTGGACCTGCTAATGACAAAGCGGGTTAATATTTCAAATTACAGTGTGGTAAATGTTACTTTGATGGTTTCTGTATTTCTCCAGGTGCAATGAGTTTGCAGTCTTCTTTGCAAGACTCAGTTCAGAACATTAAAAATACCATTATTTGCAGATAACAAGCACGCAGCCAGCTAGACAACTGGAGTTAACCCATTTTGCATTTGTGGCTGACAAAACTTTCCAAGAGATCACCACAAGTCTGAGTTCCACTACATGCTGCCTTTATGCATTGCCTACTAGATTTTTAAAGTCTATGGTGAGCAGTCTGTTGGCTCCAATCAATCAAAAAGTCAACATGTTGCTTGGATCTGGAATTTTCCCAAGATCCTTAAAACTGCAGTCATTAAGCCTGTCTTAAAGAAGAGCAGTCTTGATGCCACAGTGCTAAATAATTACCGGCCCATCTCAAACCTACTACTACTCAGTTGTCCATTCAAGCATGCAAATTATTTACAACGACAGAAAATGCGCTGCTGTTACAAATTGGAATAAGATGGAAAAGTATCCCTGCACACACAGATTAACTGCACTCTTTTCACTTTTTGATTCTCAGTTTGTTGGCAAGGAATGACTGATGTGGACCCATTTTGGATGAAAACCGTGTTTTGCGTTTGTGGAAATGAGCATCATGGAAGGATGTATGGCCTCTGTGGCGCAATGGATAGCGCATTGGACTTCTAGGCATAATTTGCAAGGGCATTCAAAGGTTGTGGGTTCGAGTCCCACCAGAGTCGCTAATGGTGAGAGAACATACTAGTTTTTTACAATGGAAAATCTGCTCGCTTTACTATCTGATGAAAGGCACTGCTGAACGAGGTTCAATTGCCAAGTGTGCTTGAAAAAGTAAGCAAATACATCGGCATTATGTCAAATAACATTATCTTGCAATTTTTCCTCAATATCCAGATTAACTGCAGGATATTGAGTGCGCAATAAATTGGCGAGAGTCGATTGATTGAAAGACTTCCAGTTTTTTATAGCTACATTGGTACAGGGGATTTAGCTCAAATGTAGTAAGATTGATGCCCTCGCTCTCCATTAAACACAGTTGATTGGACAGGGGCTGAACTTTCGAATGTTGCTGGCTCGCTTTAAAAAAAAAGATATTGCGGCTTGTCGACTCGCAAATATTTTATTGAGAGGGCTGTTTGTCTCTGTGGCGCAATTGGGCAGCGCGCTCGGCTGTTAACCGGGAGGTTGGTGGTTCGAGCCCACCCAGGGACGATTGGAAGAGCTATAGCAGGCAAAATCTAGAGGTAATATTGGTCACTGAATATCTAGCTGAAACAGGTTGGAGCAGCTTTTAAGAGGCGCTGTGGCTTAGATGGTCAAAGTGCCTGTCTAGTAAACAGGAGATCCTGGGTTCAAATCCCAGCAGTGCCTTCATGATAGCCTTTCAAGCAAATCAGTTGTTTACATGTACAGAAAAACTTATCACCCGAAAGAGCTCTTTTACATTTTTTAATTAGAGATTGAAAAGTATCCCTGAATAAACAGAGTAAATGCACTCTTTTCACTCCTTGTTTCTCAGTTTGATGGTAAGGATTGATTGATTGATTGATTGATTGATTGATGTAGACCGTTTTTGGATGACTGTTTTGCTTTTGTGAAAAAGGGGAATCAGACAAAAGTTGCAAAGGCATTCAAAGGCTGTGAGTTCGAGACCCACCAGAGTCACTGTTGTAACCCCTGTTATCTACATTGGTAAATAGGAAAGCCTGCTTGTGTTATTAACTGATGAAAGGAACTGCTAAATTTGGTTCAATTACCACAGAATCCCAGTGTGCTATAGGCTGGCCACTGCTTGGTAGGAGTTTCCCGTACGTGAGTGACTGTTCCTTCCTTCCTTCACGTCCCGCTCAACCTCGTCTTCTTCTAAAGAGTTTGGCGCTGTCCTCAGAAGCTTTGGTCTTACTCAGCACCTGAGTGGCCCCACCAAGGGCAAAGGGCACACTCTGGACCTGCTAATGACAAAGCAGGTTAATATTTCAAATTACAGTGTGGTAAATGTTACTTTGATGGTTTCTGTATTTCTCCAGGTGCAATGAGTTTGCAGTCTTCTTTGCAAGACTCAGTTCAGAACATTAAAAATACCATTATTTGCAGATAACAAGCACGCAGCCAGCTAGACAACTGGAGTTAACCCATTTTGCATTTGTGGCTGACAAAACTTTCCAAGAGATCACCACAAGTCTGAGTTCCACTACATGCTGCCTTTATGCATTGCCTACTAGATTTTTAAAGTCTATGGTGAGCAGTCTGTTGGCTCCAATCAATCAAAAAGTCAACATGTTGCTTGGATCTGGAATTTTCCCAAGATCCTTAAAACTGCAGTCATTAAGCCTGTCTTAAAGAAGAGCAGTCTTGATGCCACAGTGCTAAATAATTACCGGCCCATCTCAAACCTACTACTACTCAGTTGTCCATTCAAGCATGCAAATCATTTACAACGACAGAAAATGCGCTGCTGTTACAAATTGGAATAAGATGGAAAAGTATCCCTGCACACACAGATTAACTGCACTCTTTTCACTTTTTGATTCTCAGTTTGTTGGCAAGGAATGACTGATGTGGACCCATTTTGGATGAAAACCGTGTTTTGCGTTTGTGGAAATGAGTCGCTAATGGTGAGAGAACATACTAGTTTTTTTACAATGGAAAATCTGCTCGCTTTACTATCTGATGAAAGGCACTGCTGAACGAGGTTCAATTGCCAAGTGTGCTTGAAAAAGTAAGCAAATACATCGGCATTATGTCAAATAACATTATCTTGCAATTTTTCCTCAATATCCAGATTAACTGCAGGATATTGAGTGCGCAATAAATTGGCGAGAGTCGATTGATTGAAAGACTTCCAGTTTTTTATAGCTACATTGGTACAGGGGATTTAGCTCAAAGGTAGAAAGATTGATGCCCTCGCTCTCCATTAAACACAGTTGATTGGACAGGGGCTGAACTTTCGAATGTTGCTGGCTCTCTTTAAAAAAAAAGATATTGCGGCTTGTCGACTCGCAAATATTTTATTGAGCGGGCTGTTTGTCTCTGTGGCGCAATTGGCCAGCGCGCTCGGCTGTTAACCGGGAGGTTGGTGGTTCGAGCCCACCCAGGGACGATTGGAAGAGGTATAGCAGGCAAAATCTATGAGGTAATATTGGTCACTGAATATGTAGCTGAAACAGGTTGGAGCAGCTTTTAAGAGGCGCTGTGGCTTAAATGGTCAAAGTGCCTGTCTAGTAAACAGGAGATCCTGGGTTCAAATCCTAGCAGTGCCTTCATGATAGCCTTTCAAGCAAATCAGTTGTTTACATGTACAGAAAAACTTATCACCCGAAAGAGCTCTTTTACATTTTTTAATTAGAGATTGAAAAGTATCCCTGAATAAACAGAGTAAATGCACTCTTTTCACTCCTTGTTTCTCAGTTTGATGGTAAGGATTGATTGATTGATTGATTGATTGATTGATGTAGACCGTTTTTGGATGACTGTTTTGCTTTTGTGAAAAAGGGGAATCAGACAAAAGTTGCAAAGGCATTCAAAGGCTGTGAGTTCGAGACCCACCAGAGTCACTGTTGTAACCCCTGTTATCTACATTGGTAAATAGGAAAGCCTGCTTGTGTTATTAACTGATGAAAGGAACTGCTAAATTTGGTTCAATTACCACAGAATCCCAGTGTGCTATAGGCTGGCCACTGCTTGGTAGGAGTTTCCCGTACGTGAGTGACTGTTCCTTCCTTCCTTCACGTCCCGCTCAACCTCGTCTTCTTCTAAAGTGTTTGGCGCTGTCCTCAGAAGCTTTGGTCTTACTCAGCACCTGAGTGGCCCCACCAAGGGGAAAGGGCACACTCTGGACCTGCTAATGACAAAGCGGGTTAATATTTCAAATTACAGTGTGGTAAATGTTACTTTGATGGTTTCTGTATTTCTCCAGGTGCAATGAGTTTGCAGTCTTCTTTGCAAGACTCAGTTCAGAACATTAAAAATACCATTATTTGCAGATAACAAGCACGCAGCCAGCTAGACAACTGGAGTTAACCCATTTTGCATTTGTGGCTGACAAAACTTTCCAAGAGATCACCACAAGTCTGAGTTCCACTACATGCTGCCTTTATGCATTGCCTACTAGATTTTTAAAGTCTATGGTGAGCAGTCTGTTGGCTCCAATCAATCAAAAAGTCAACATGTTGCTTGGATCTGGAATTTTCCCAAGATCCTTAAAACTGCAGTCATTAAGCCTGTCTTAAAGAAGAGCAGTCTTGATGCCACAGTGCTAAATAATTACCGGCCCATCTCAAACCTACTACTACTCAGTTGTCCATTCAAGCATGCAAATTATTTACAACGACAGAAAATGCGCTGCTGTTACAAATTGGAATAAGATGGAAAAGTATCCCTGCACACACAGATTAACTGCACTCTTTTCACTTTTTGATTCTCAGTTTGTTGGCAAGGAATGACTGATGTGGACCCATTTTGGATGAAAACCGTGTTTTGCGTTTGTGGAAATGAGCATCATGGAAGGATGTATGGGCTCTGTGGCGCAATGGATAGCGCATTGGACTTCTAGGCATAATTTGCAAGGGCATTCAAAGGTTGTGGGTTCGAGTCCCACCAGAGTCGCTAATGGTGAGAGAACATACTAGTTTTTTTACAATGGAAAATCTGCTCGCTTTACTATCTGATGAAAGGCACTGCTGAACGAGGTTCAATTGCCAAGTGTGCTTGAAAAAGTAAGCAAATACATCGGCATTATGTCAAATAACATTATCTTGCAATTTTTCCTCAATATCCAGATTAACTGCAGGATATTGAGTGCGCAATAAATTGGCGAGAGTCGATTGATTGAAAGACTTCCAGTTTTTTATAGCTACATTGGTACAGGGGATTTAGCTCAAAGGTAGAAAGATTGATGCCCTCGCTCTCCATTAAACACAGTTGATTGGACAGGGGCTGAACTTTCGAATGTTGCTGGCTCTCTTTAAAAAAAAAGATATTGCGGCTTGTCGACTCGCAAATATTTTATTGAGCGGGCTGTTTGTCTCTGTGGCGCAATTGGCCAGCGCGCTCGGCTGTTAACCGGGAGGTTGGTGGTTCGAGCCCACCCAGGGACGATTGGAAGAGGTATAGCAGGCAAAATCTATGAGGTAATATTGGTCACTGAATATGTAGCTGAAACAGGTTGGAGCAGCTTTTAAGAGGCGCTGTGGCTTAAATGGTCAAAGTGCCTGTCTAGTAAACAGGAGATCCTGGGTTCAAATCCTAGCAGTGCCTTCATGATAGCCTTTCAAGCAAATCAGTTGTTTACATGTACAGAAAAACTTATCACCCGAAAGAGCTCTTTTACAATTTGCAATTAGAGATTGAAAAGTATCCCTGAATAAGTACCCTGAAGAGTAAATGCACTCTTTTCACTCCTTGTTTCTCAGTTTTTTGGTAAGGAATGATTGATGTAGACCGTTTTCGGATGACTGTTTTGCTTTTGTGAAAAAGGGGAATCAGGCAAAAGTTGCAAAGGCATTCAAAGGCTGTGAGTTCGAGACCCACCAGAGTCACAGAATCAGAGACCCCCCCCACGGCCCATGGACAAGGGTGGGTGGGGGTGTATCACAGACCCCCCATCGACGAGGGACCCCCCGTAGATGGAGGCTTTGTATCGCTGACCCCCCCCGTGGACGGAGGAGGGGTCTCGCTTTACTCTCTCTCTCTCTCTTTTTCTCTCTACTTCTTCATCATAAGGACACAATTGTTATATTTATTATTATTATTTTTTTCATCATTATTTAAAATAAAATAAAAATTGACACCATAGCAAGGCAAGGGCGGCAACAGCAGCGATCGTAAGGTCGACAGATACTTAGGTCCGAGCGCAGTGCGGGCAGTAGCTGAGGGCGCACTTGCCACACACGTGTACGAGGCACCCTCGGCACACGTTCGTCGTTTTAGTGTCCTTGCTCCTGGGGCATATTCGGCACCTCTTCTTCTTCGCGGGTACAGCCGCACGCGGGTTCTCTTCTTCCTCTCCCCCCCCTCTCTCCCCTCTCCTCTCCCCTCTCCCCTCTCTTCTTCCCTCTTCCGAGATGTCCCCGATGACGCCGGGGCGCGGGTCCTCCTCCCCCCTCCCGCGACGAGCGCGCTCCCCAGCTGCTCCATGAACAGCCTGCGTCTGTGGCGTTTGCCGACCATCCACGTCGGGTTCAGCTCCCGCCACAGGACGAAAGCGTTGTACGCGGACACGTCGATCATGTTGTGGAACAGGACGAGGGGCCAGCAGCAGGTTTTCCTCCTGCAGCTGTAGGTACCCGTCACCTTGTCCAGGTTGTCCACGCCTCCCTTGGTGCGATTGTAATGCAACACGGCCGCCGGTTTGCTCGGAGGATCGCCGTCTCCGTAGTTGGCGCGGCACCGTGGTGAGGATCAGCACGTTCTTGCTCTTCTTCGCCAGGTAGGACCGAGGGGACTCCGTTTGTCGCCGTAGCCGTGGAAGAGGTCCCCGGCGCGGTCTCGCCCAACGTGAACGCGAAGACGGAGGACGCGACCGCCCTGCGCTTCGTGTCGACCAGTTCCCGCGGGATCTCGCTCCTGTTGGCGCGCAGCGTCCCCAGCAGGGTGAGGCCGTCCCTCTCGAAGAATAGCCTTCGGGCGAGCTCGTACGAGGTGAAGAAGTTGTCGCACGTGACGTTGCGGCCCCCCCCCGACCCCCAGTCCCAGTGCCTCGGAGAGATCGAGCATGACCCGCGTGGCCAGGCTCTTCTCCGGAGGCGCGCGCTTATCGGATTTCCCGGTGTAAACCTGCATCTTCCAGGCGTAACTGGACAGCGAGTCGCACGCGACCCACAGCTTGATTCCGTACTTCGCAGGCTTTGAGGGAAGGGGCAGCGACCTGTCGAAGAAGAAAGAAGAAAGAAGAAGAAAGAAGAAGAAGGGAAAAAAAATAAAAAATAATGAAGGAAAAACAAGAACACAAGATCAACAAATATTATTTAATTTGAATTTAATTTGTTATTAATTATGTATTTAATTATTCAATGATTTATTTAGTTTATCATTTCCATAAACAGTGCACCTGTGCCATCACGTATGTGTCTCCTCTGAACAACTGCAGGACCAACCGGTGGTTTGGGAGAAACAGACAGGTCAAAGAAGACACAGAAATGATCAGACAGAGCAACATTGATCACATTATCATTTGAAATATTTACCCCCTTTGTAAATATGAGATCTAGAGTGTGTCCTTTGCTGTGGGTGGGGCCTCTCACATGCTGAGTAAGACTGAAGGTTTCAAGGACAGCATCAAGCTCTTTAGCGTTTCTGTCACAAATATTATCAACATGCACATTGAAATCACCTGTAATGACCGAACCATCAAAGTCTGTGCATACGACTGAAAGCATCTCAGTAAAATCATCAATAAAACTTTGGCAGTGCTGGGGAGGCTTGTATAAAACAATGAAGAGAATGGATGGAGACCGTTTTAGCTCCATTTTAAAGGATACATACTCAAATGATGAAAACACCCTAAAAGACAACCTGCGGGTAATTATTTCATCTCTAAAGACAGCACAGACTCCACCCCCTTTTTGTTTTCTCGTGTTTCAGATTCAAACTTAAAGTTGGGTGGAGCAGATTCTATCAGAACTACATTTCCTGTGTTTTTGTCAAGCCATGTTTCAGTTAAAAACATAAAATCAAGATTATAAGAAGAAATAAAATTATTAATTAAGAGAGATTTGTTACATAAGGATCTGACATTTAGCACAGCAAGTTTCAGACTAGTTTCAGTGGGACTGGGCTTTATCTTTTCACAGGGAATATGAATCACATTTCTCAGATTGGGCCTGACTCGCATTTTGTTTTTCCATCTGTGTGATGATGTGACTACAGAAATAGCACTAGGGGGGGCTCTTTTTACATAGGGCCCTGGGTTGGTTTGCTTTTTAATGTGACAATAAGTCCCGGCAACGCTGAGACCCAGTGCATCCTAGCTATGGGAGATACCAGGTGAAAGGCGAGGTTGGATGGGTGGTGGGGCTTTTGTAGCCAAGGAGAGTTTGGGACCAGGTGAGAGGCGAGGGGGATGGGAGGTGGGGCTTTTGTTGGTGTAGTCGGCTTGTGCAGGGAAGAGTTGATAAGTTTTGACATAGCCCTTGCTATATTGGGCGTGAGTGGAGCCATCTTAATGCCTGATTTGATCAGACTTTCAAAATGGCTGGGAAGGCCCATGGGTGAGAGTGGAGATGAGAAGGAGAATGATGAATCTTTAGTGGGAGTAGATGTTGCAGGGGGAACCCAGGGCTGGTGTGAAGGCAGGGGCGTTGACAGGGATGTTGTTGGGCTTGTCACAGATGGGTCCAAGGCCTTTGAAAATTGTTCCTTTTCTGGAGGCGGTGGAGGTGAATGTGGAGCAGCTGGAGCTGAATCCTTTGCTGCTGGTGGTGGAGCAGCTGCTGATGAATCCTTTGGTGGAGGCTGAGGTTGTGGTGCTTTTGATGTTGAAACATTGGCTCGGTCTCTGGCTGATGGAGCAGGAATTCTTCTCTCATTCCTCTCTTCTCTAACTATCTGCTCAGGACCCTGTCCAGGCCCAGTCCAATGCCTCAGAGCGTGGAGCAGGTTCTCTGTCAGCACCCTCACTCCATCTCTGCATAGGTGGGGGCCATTTCTCTTAAACAGGTCCTCTCGTTTCCAGAAAAGATAGAAGTTCTCAATGTAGTGTAGTCCTCTCGGGGCACACTCTTTGGACAGCCATGTGTTCAGCTGAAGAAGCCGGCTAAACTTGTTTATCCTCCTGTCGATGTTTGGAATAGGCCCACTTATGAATGTTTTGATTTCCATTTCATCAAGCACGTCGAATAACTTCAAGAAGTCTTTTTTCAAAACTTCAGTCTGTTCCCGCCGCATGTCCACTGCACCCACGTGCACAATCAGCTGTTTAGCTCCTCCATGCTTAGCCATAATATTTGGAAGGAGTGACGTTATCTCAGAAACAGTGGCGCTTGGAAAAGAATGTGTGTTTATCTTTTCATGCGTCACGTGACTTATCGCGCCGTCTCCAACCAAAACAATCTGCGTGACCTTGGCTCCTGGCACAGATCCTCCTCGCTGTATTTTGGCCACGTCATCTTTCCTTTTTTCATTTGATTCCATCTCTGAAAGTGGTAAAAATCTGTTTGTGAGCTGTATTTTAGGTGACTTCACGTTATCTTTGTATCGTTTAGGCTTTGCTCCAAGTTTGTTCCAAGAAACAGCCAATTTACTCAACACGGCAAATCAAAGAGAGCAGCCATGTAGGATGCAGGCACATGCTCTGTGGTTTTATTGTGTAGAGGTCATCACATCTGCTTTACACGCAGAAGGTCCTGGGTTCGATCCCCAGTGAAACCAGCTGTGTGTTTCGTGCAAACTCTCATTGACTTTGAGCATGCTGTTGGTGCTTTAAAGCTCCATGACTTTACTGTGCCCCTCTTGCTTACTGAAATAAAAGCTTCATCTGTTGAGCTCATATTGTGTTCAATAGCTACAGCGTACCTATCTTTCATTCAGTCCTCTAATTCTTTCAACAAGGTTTAAAGAGGTGCTCAAAGTTCAAGTAGCCGCGGTGTGTGACCTAGCAAAGTCGATGTCAGACACTGTAATATTTTCTGGTCCCCTGCCCAATTGGATCAATGCTGAATTGTACAGCCGTCTCTCAGCATTCAACAACTGGTTATCCAGATGGTGCCCTCAAAACAACGTTGTCTTTATTGATAACTGCAGTGCGTTTTGGGGAAAGCCTGGGCTCATACGCAGGGATGGCATCCATCCGACTTCGGAGGGTACATCCCTATTAGTTCGGAATTTGACCGATACTCTTAGTCGTGTTAAGTGACCATCTAGGGATGAGCCCCGGGCGCAGAGCAGCAGTTTAAGACGCTCCTCTGTCGCTGAACTCTCGCCTGTTCTGTTACATGTGAAGTGTTCAGATTCAAGACAGATAGAGACTGTGTGTGTCCCTCGTGTTCCTCGTACAAATAATGCCAAAAAGTCACATCTCAGAAAAAATATTTCAGGCGTCAGACCAAATAACTTAAGGAAAATAACAATCACAAATGACACAAATATACAAATGAATAAACACGTAAAATATGGACTGCTAAACATTCGAGCAATTTCCTCCAAATCGCTCTTAGTTAATGAATTAATTAGTGACTATAACATAGATCTTCTAGCTCTAACTGAAACGTGGCTTCAACAAGACGACTACGTCAGACTAAATGAGTCCACCCCACCCACCCACCCATGTTAACTTTCAGACTGCCAGGAGCACAGGCCGAGGTGGTGGTGTGGCAGTGATCTCACACTCAAGCCTACTCATGAGCCCTAAAACTAACAATGCATTTCACTCATTTGAAAGCCTTATGCTGTCGATCACATGTCCAAATATGAGAAACCAAAAAGGAGTTTTGTTCATAGTTATCTACCGACCTCCTGGTCCCTACTCAGAGTTTTTAACAGAGTTTTCTGACTTTATATCAAACTTAGTGTTAGCCTGGGATAAAATAGTTATAGCTGGAGACTTTAATATCCACGTGAACATGAGTGATGACGCTCTCAGTAATGCCTTCAGCGCCTTGTTAGACAGCATTGGTTTCACTCAGAATGTAAATAAACCGACTCACACTCACAAGAATACTCTGGATTAGTGACCTCATTGTCCTCCCTCAAAACCCTATATTGTCAGATCATTTCCTAATTACCTTTCAGTTTATTCTTAAAGATCATCCAGTCCCACAAAATAAAGTTATAATGAAAAGGACAATATCTGAAAAATCTATCTCAAAATTCAAAGAAATAATAGAGCCAATATTCAGTGACATGTCATGTGATCCTGCTGAGAACAGCTTTAGTCCCAGTTTAAGTGATCAATTTGTCGACTTGACCATGAATTCTCTGAAGTCTGCTCTTGACGTTGTCGCGCCGTTAAAACAGAAGGTCATTAGGCCAAAGCGCCTCCCCATGGTACAACCAAGAACTGCGTTCACATAAACAAAGAGTTAGAAAGTTAGAGGGATTATTTCGTCGCTCTCACACCGAAGAATCCCTAAAAGCATGGAAAAGTTGCCTGCTGTCCTATAAGCAGGCTCTGCGTAAGGCCCAAACCAGATATTATTCAAATCTAATAGAAGTCAACAAAAGTAACACTAAATTCCTTTTCAGCACTGTAGCTAGGCTAACAAACTGGTCAGACAAAACCAGGTTCACTTCTCGTTCCTATTGGTTTAGAATATACTTAGCAGAACGTTGTCCGGATTACCAATGCATTGAGATCATTTAGAAATCATTCCACTCGCAAGTTCTGATTGATTGGCTTCAACGAAGATTACTGTCAGAGGATTATAGTGGTCATTTCTTTGTTTCATTTCTTGCTTATAATAAGTCCTATAAAAGTCCTGTCTCTCCAAGTCAAAGGATTCCTTCAACACGTCAATGCTTTTCATTTGAGTTTCTTTTGCAATGCGGTGAAACGTTTACGCCTTTTGTAATCCAGGCGTTGAATCATAAGCTTGGTCATGAGAAAACCAGCTCCAGATTTTAACAGCTTTGTTTAGTTTGTATGCTTTGGTTAGCTCCTTTCAGGGCGTAAGCACAGATTTTACCCAAAGATTCTTCATGTTTCTGCACTTTTTCAAAAGAGTAACGCTACTCTCGGGGCACTCAAGGTTCCACTGAGATTTGAACTCGGATCGCTGGATTCAAAGTGTGCTAACCATTACACCATGGAACCGCAGACTGCTGCTTGGAAGGATAACGGTGATCCAAAGCTACAAGTCTTTACATCAATCATCCCTTGCCCAAAAAATGAGAAACAAGGAGTGCAAACAGTGCAAACAATCTTGATGTGCAGCAATACTTTTCCCTCTCTTAATGCAAAGTGTAGCAGCAGTAAACTTGAGGGAGAAAGGTATGGGTTTGAGGGCTCTTCTTGTGGGCTTTACTGTCCTTGTAAATATTTTTCATAGACAAAAGAGTAGGCATTTCCTTTTTACTAAACAGGCCCTTTGACCAAGGAAGCCCCAGCGCCGTAATGATTTCCTTACATAATTACATACAGTGGTTACTTCTGGGATTGAATTTCTTGCTTGCTCTGGCAAGGTGAGCAGTCGTCCCTGGGTGGGCTCAAACCACCAAACTTTAGCCTACCAGCAGAACGCGCTAGCCGATTGCGCCACAGAGGCGAGAATCTTGACATACCCTTAAAAGGGTTACCCCTCTAATTGCAATTAGAAATGAAGAAAAACTCTGGATTCAGAGCGCTAACCGCTATACCGTTGAACCACACCTTTCTACAGGATGTCCTGTTTTGAAAATAAGTATGACATTTGATCATTGGGCTATATCAAAGAGAGCAGCGTTGAAGTAGGCAAACTTCTGCTTCATGGTTTCATTGTGTGGTGGTCATCACATCTGCCCTACACGCAGAAGGTCTTGGGTACAACATTCAGCAAAACCAAACATGTTACCAAACATGTTCATGCTAACAATGTTCCAACGAAAGCATGCTGTTTATGTTTTATAGATCCTTTCCAGGCCATTTATGTCCTGATCTCGCAAAATATCCAAAAGACCCAGCATTCCTATTCATTGTATTTTTGAGCAAAGACTAACATTCAGGTACACCTGCCGAAACCCGGGATTGAACCAGGGACCTTTAGATCTTCAGTCTAACGCTCTCCCAACTGAGCTATTTCGGCTACTTTATTGACAAATTAGGCAAGGGAGCGAAACGTGTGGCATAACGTAGCGAGAAAATGAACTAGTTCTGTGTGTCCTTTTTTCTTTTCTTTCGATTAAACATAAGACAATACAGGACACGACCAGGGAGCAAAAATCGAAATAAAAAGAACATAAATGGCACTAAACATAAAATAAAAACAAAATCACATTTAAATGAAAATAGGGGTCCTACTTGGTCCAAAGTCGATCAAATTAGTGCTTATCCAAATTAAGCCTGAATGTCACTGTTTTCCATTCATCCAATGTCTAATGTCTGTTACTATGTCAGTCAAGTCTTTGATCGTTGGCGTGGTTGGTGTCGAGCATTTCTTTGTGATGGCCTTTTTCTCTACAGCCAAAAGTATGTTCCAAGGGTATCCATTTATTGTGTCCGTGGCAGGAGTGTTGAGGCCCAAGTACATAGTTTTAAATTTGAGTGGGATGGCAAAGTCAAAAACAGTCTGCAGTGCCCTGTGAATTTCAGTCCATTATTTTTGAGCAACAGCACAGCCCCAAAACACCTGATAGTGGTTTGCCTGCTGGGTTCTCCAGCAGTTAGCATTTCCTTGTGAATAATGGGCACTTTGACATGGTGTGGTGAAAAAAACATATTTTTCCCCTTCAGGCATGTGATTTTGTGGTCTTCCTCAGGGCTGTTCCTACATTTCCACACTCTTGGTCAGACAAAACCAGGTTCACTTCTCGTTCCTATTGGTTTAGAATATACTTAGCAGAACGTTGTCCGGATTACCAATGCATTGAGATCATTTAGAAATCATTCCCCTCGCAAGTTCTGATTGATTGGCTTCAACGAAGATTACTGTCAGAGGATTATAGTGGTCATTTCTTTGTTTCATTTCTTGCTTATAATAAGTCCTATAAAAGTCCTGTCTCTCCAAGTCAAAGGATTCCTTCAACACGTCAATGCTTTTCATTTGAGTTTCTTTTGCAATGCGGTGAAACGTTTACGCCTTTTGTAATCCAGGCGTTGAATCATAAGCTTGGTCATGAGAAAACCAGCTCCAGATTTTAACAGCTTTGTTTAGTTTGTATGCTTTGGTTAGCTCCTTTCAGGGCGTAAGCACAGATTTTACCCAAAGATTCTTCATGTTTCTGCACTTTTTCAAAAGAGTAGCGCTGCTCTCGGGGCACTCAAGGTTCCACTGAGATTTGAACTCGGATCGCTGGATTCAAAGTGTGCTAACCATTACACCATGGAACCGCAGACTGCTCCTTGGAAGGATAACGGTGATCCAAAGCTACAAGTCTTTACATCAATCATCCCTTGCCCAAAAAATTAGAAACAAGGAGTGCAAACAGTGCAAACAATCTTGATGTGCAGCAATACTTTTCCCTCTCTTAATGCAAAGTGTAGCAGCAGTAAACTTGAGGGAGAAAGGTATGGGTTTGAGGGCTCTTCTTGTGGGCTTTACTGTCCTTGTAAATATTTTTCATAGACAAAAGAGTAGGCATTTCCTTTTTACTAAACAGGCCCTTTGACCAAGGAAGCCCCAGCGCCGTAATGATTTCCTGGTTTCCTTACATAATTACATACAGTGGTTACTTCTGGGATTGTATCTCTTGCTTGCTCTGGCAAGGTGGGCAGTCAACCCTGGGTGGGCTCGAACCACCAACCTTTCGCCTATCAGCAGAACGCTCTAACCGATTGCGCCACAGAGGCGAGAATCTTGACATGCCCATAAAAGGGTTACCCCTCTAATTGCAATTAGAAATGAAGAAAAACTCTGGATTCAGAGCGCTAACCGCTATACCGTTGAACCACACCTTTCTACAGGATGTCCTGTTTTGAAAATAAGTATGACATTTGATCATTGGGCTATATCAAAGAGCGCAGCATTGAAGTAGGCAAACTTCTGCTTCTTGGTTTCATTATGTGGTGGTCATCACATCTGCCCTACACGCAGAAGGTCTTGGGTACAACATTCAGCAAAACCAAACATGTTCATGCTAACAATGTTCCAACGAAAGCATGCTGTTTATGTTTTATAGATCCTTTCCAGGCCATTTATGTCCTGATCTCGCAAAACATCCAATAGACCCAGCATTCCTATTCATTGTATTTTTGAGCAAAGACTAGCATTCAGGTACACATGCCGAAACCCGGGATTGAACCAGGGACCTTTAGATCTTCAGTCTAACGCTCTCCCAACTGAGCTATTTCGGCTACTTTATCAACAAATTAGGCAAGGGAGGGAAACGTGTGGCATAACGTAGCGAGAAAATGAACTAGTTCTGTGTGTCCTTTTTTCTTTTCTTTCGATTAAACATAAAACAATACAGGACACGACCAGGGAGCAAAAATCGAAATAAAAAGAACATAAATAGCACTAAACATAAAATAAAAACAAAATCACATTTAAATGAAAATAGGGGTC
Organism: Eucyclogobius newberryi; assembly: GCF_026437365.1. Lineage (NCBI taxonomy): Eukaryota > Metazoa > Chordata > Actinopteri > Gobiiformes > Gobiidae > Eucyclogobius > Eucyclogobius newberryi. Next base: position 407,883 of record NW_027315934.1, on the reverse strand, counting down.
CTACTTGGTCCAAAGTCGATCAAATTAGTGCTTATCCAAATTAAGCCTGAATGTCACTGTTTTCCATTCATCCAATGTCTAATGTCTGTTACTATGTCAGTCAAGTCTTTGATCGTTGGCGTGGTTGGTGTCGAGCATTTCTTTGTGATGGCCTTTTTCTCTACAGCCAAAAGTATGTTCCAAGGGTATCCATTTATTTTGTCCATGGCAGGAGTGTTGAGGCCCAAGTACATAGTTTTAAATTTGAGTGGGATGGCAAAGTCAAAAACAGTCTGCAGTGCCCTGTGAATTTCAGTCCATTATTTTTGAGCAACAGCACAGCCCCAAAACACCTGATAGTGGTTTGCCTGCTGGGTTCTCCAGCAGTTAGCATTTCCTTGTGAATAATGCACACTTTGACATGGTGTGGTGAAAAAAACATATTTTTCCCCTTCAGGCATTTGATTTTGTGGTCTTCCTCAGGGCTGTTCCTACATTTCCACACTCTTGGTCAGACAAAACCAGGTTCACTTCTCGTTCCCATTGGTTTAGAATATACTTAGCAGAACGTTGTCCAGATTACCAATGCATTGAGATCATTTAGAAATGATTCCCCTCGCAAGTTCTGATTGATTGGCTTCAACGAAGATTACTGTCAGAGGATTATAGTGGTCATTTCTTTGTTTCATTTCTTGCTTATAATAAGTCCTATAAAAGTCCTGGCTCTCCAAGTCAAAGGATTCCTTCAACACATCAATGCTTTTCATTTGAGTTTCTTTTGCAATGCGGTGAAAAGTTTACGCCTTTTGTAATCCAGGCGTTGAATCATAAGCTTGGTCATAAGAAAACCAGCTCCAGATTTTAACAGCTTTGTTTAGTTTGTATGCTTTGGTTGGCTCCTTTCAGGGGGTAAGCACAGATTTTACCCAAAGATTCTTCATGTTTCTGCACTTTTTCAAAAGAGTAGCGCTGCTCTCGGGGCACTCAAGGTTCCACTGAGATTTGAACTCGGATCGCTGGATTCAAAGTGTGCTAACCATTACACCATGGAACCGCAGACTGCTCCTTGGAAGGATAACGGTGATCCAAAGCTACAAGTCTTTACATCAATTATCCCTTGCCCAAAAAATGAGAAACAAGGAGTGCAAACAGTGCAAACAATCTTGATGTGCAGCAATACTTTTCCCTCTCTTAATGCAAAGTGTAGCAGCAGTAAACTTGAGGGAGAAAGGTATGGGTTTGAGGGCTCTTCTTGTGGGCTTTACTGTCCTTGTAGGCTTTACTGTCCTTGTAAATCTTTTTCATAGACAATAGAGTAGGCATTTCCTTTTTACTAAACAGGCTCTTTGACCAAGGAAGCCCCAGCGCCGTAATGATTTCCTGGTTTCCTTACATAATTACATACAGTGGTTACTTCTGAGATTGTATCTCTTGCTTGCTCTGGCAAGGTGAGCAGTCAACCCTTGGTGGGCTCGAACCACCAACCTTTCGCCTATCAGCAGAACGCGCTAGCCGATTGCGCCACAGAGGCGAGAATCTTGACATACCCATAAAAGGGTTACCCCTCTAATTGCAATTAGAAATGAAGAAAAACTCTGGATTCAGAGCGCTAACCGCTATACCGTTGAACCACACCTTTCTACAGGATGTCCTGTTTTGAAAATAAGTATGACATTTGATCATTGGGCTATATCAAAGAGAGCAGCATTGAAGTAGGCAAACTTCTGCTTCATGGTTTCATTGTGTGGTGGTCATCACATCTGCCCTACACGCAGAAGGTCTTGGGTACAACATTCAGCAAAACCAAACATGTTACCAAACATGTTCATGCTAACAATGTTCCAACGAAAGCATGCTGTTTATGTTTTATAGATCCTTTCCAGGCCATTTATGTCCTGATCTCGCAAAAGATCCAATAGACCCACCATTGCTATTCATTGTATTGTTGAACAACGACTAACGTTCAGGTACACCTGCCGAAACCCGGGATTGACCCAGGGACTTTTAGATCTTCAGTCTAACGCTCTCCCAACTGAGCTATTTCGGCTACTTTATAGACAAATTAGGCAAGGGAGGGAAACGTGTGGCATAACGTAGCGAGAAAATCAACTAGTTCTGTGTGTCCTTTTTTCTTTTCTTTCGATTAAACATAAAACAATACAGGACACGACCAGGGAGCAAAAATCGAAATAAAAAGAACATAAATGGCACTAAACATAAAATAAAAACAAAATCACATTTAAATGAAAATAGGGGTCCTACTTGGTCCAAAGTCGATCAAATTAGTGCTTATCCAAATTAAGCCTGAATGTCACTGTTTTCCATTCATCCAATGTCTAATGTCTGTTACTATGTCAGTCAAGTCTTTGATCGTTGGCGTGGTTGGTGTCGAGCATTTCTTTGTGATGGCCTTTTTCTCTACAGCCAAAAATATGTTCCAAGGGTATCCATTTATTGTGTCCATGGCAGGAGTGTTGAGGCCCAAGTACATAGTTTTAAATTTGAGTGGGATGGCAAAGTCAAAAACAGTCTGCAGTGCCCTGTGAATTTCAGTCCATTATTTTTGAGCAACAGCACAGCCCCAAAACACCTGATAGTGGTTTGCCTGCTGGGTTCTCCAGCAGTTAGCATTTCCTTGTGAATAATGGGCACTTTGACATGGTGTGGTGAAAAAAACATATTTTTTTCCCCTTCAGGCATGTGATTTTGTGGTCTTCCTCAGGGCTGTTCCTACATTTCCACACTCTTGGTCAGACAAAACCAGGTTCACTTCTCGTTCCTATTGGTTTAGAATATACTTAGCAGAACGTTGTCCAGATTACCAATGCATTGAGATCATTTAGAAATGATTCCCCTCGCAAGTTCTGATTGATTGGCTTCAACGAAGATTACTGTCAGAGGATTATAGTGGTCATTTCTTTGTTTCATTTCTTGCTTATAATAAGTCCTATAAAAGTCCTGTCTCTCCAAGTCAAAGGATTCCTTCAACACGTCAATGCTTTTCATTTGAGTTTCTTTTGCAATGCGGTGAAACGTTTACGCCTTTTGTAATCCAGGCGTTGAATCATAAGCTTGGTCATGAGAAAACCAGCTCCAGATTTTAACAGCTTTGTTTAGTTTGTATGCTTTGGTTAGCTCCTTTCAGGGCGTAAGCACAGATTTTACCCAAAGATTCTTCATGTTTCTGCACTTTTTCAAAAGAGTAACGCTACTCTCGGGGCACTCAAGGTTCCACTGAGTTTGAACTCGGATCGCTGGATTCAAAGTGTGCTAACCATTACACCATGGAACCGCAGACTCCTCCTTGGAAGGATAACGGTGATCCAAAGCTAGAAGTCTTTACATCAATCATCCCTTGCCCAAAAAATGAGAAACAAGGAGTGCAAACAGTGCAAACAATCTTGATGTGCAGCAATACTTTTCCCTCTCTTAATGCAAAGTGTAGCAGCAGTAAACTTGAGGGAGAAAGGTATGGGTTTGAGGGCTCTTCTTGTGGGCTTTACTGTCCTTGTAAATATTTTTCATAGACAAAAGAGTAGGCATTTCCTTTTTACTAAACAGGCCCTTTGACCAAGGAAGCCCCAGCGACGTAATGATTTCCTGGTTTCCTTACATAATTACATACAGTGGTTACTTGTGGGATTGAATTTCTTGCTTGCTCTGGCAAGGTGAGCAGTCGTCCCTGGGTGGGCTCGAACCACCAAACTTTCGCCTACCAGCAGAACGCGCTAGCCAATTGCGCCACAGAGGCTAGAATCTTGACACATCCATAAAAGGGTTACCCCTCTAATTGCAATTAGAAATGAAGAAAAACTCTGGATTCAGAGCGCTAACCGCTATACCGTTGAACAACACCTTTCTACAGGATGTCCTGTTTTGAAAATAAGTATGACATTTGATCATTGGGCTATATCAAAGAGAGCAGCATTGAAGTAGGCAAACTTCTGCTTCATGGTTTCATTGCGTGGTGGTCATCACATCTGCCCTACACGCAGAAGGTCTTGGGTACAACATTCAGCAAAACCAAACATGTTACCAAACATGTTCATGCTAACAATGTTCCAACGAAAGCATGCTGTTTATGTTTTATAGATCCTTTCCAGGCCATTTATGTCCTGATCTCGCAAAATATCCAATAGACCCAGCATTCCTATTCATTGTATTTTTGAGCATAGACTAACATTCAGGTACACCTGACGAAACCCGGGATTGAACCAGGGACCTTTAGATCTTCAGTCTAACGTTCTCCCAACTGAGCTATTTCGGCTACTTTATCGATGTATTAGGCAAGGGAGGGAAACGTGTGGCATAACGTAGCGAGAAAATGAACTAGTTCTGTGTGTCCTTTTTTCTTTTCTTTCGATTAAACATAAAACAATACAGGACACGACCAGAGAGCAAAAATCGAAATAAAAAGAACATAAATAGCACTAAACATAAAATAAATACAAAATCACATTTAAATGAAAATAGGGGTCCTACTTGGTCCAAAGTCGATCAAATTAGTGCTTATCAAAATTAAGCCTGAATGTCACTGTTTTCCATTCATCCAATGTCTAATGTCTGTTACTATGTCAGTCAAGTCTTTGATCGTTGGCGTGGTTGGTGTCGAGCATTTCTTTGTGATGGCCTTTTTCTCTACAGCCAAAAGTATGTTCCAAGGGTATCCATTTATTTTGTCCATGGCAGGAGTGTTGAGGCCCAAGTACATAGTTTTAAATTTGAGTGGGATGGCAAAGTCAAAAACAGTCTGCAGTGCCCTGTGAATTTCAGTCCATTATTTTTGAGCAACAGCACTGCCCCAAAACACCTGATAGTGGTTTCCCTGCTGGGTTCTCCAGCAGTTAGCATTTCCTTGTGAATAATGGGCACTTTGACATGGTTTGGTGAAAAAAACATATTTTTCCCCTTCAGGCATGTGATTTTGTGGTCTTCCTCAGGGCTGTTCCTACATTTCCACACTCTTGGTCAGACAAAACCAGGTTCACTTCTCGTTCCCATTGGTTTAGAATATACTTAGCAGAACGTTGTCCAGATTACCAATGCATTGAGATCATTTAGAAATGATTCCCCTCGCAAGTTCTGATTGATTGGCTTCAACGAAGATTACTGTCAGAGGATTATAGTGGTCATTTCTTTGTTTCATTTCTTGCTTATAATAAGTCCTATAAAAGTCCTGTCTCTCCAAGTCAAAGGATTCCTTCAACACATCAATGCTTTTCATTTGAGTTTCTTTTGCAATGCGGTGAAACGTTTACGCCTTTTGTAATCCAGGCGTTGAATCATAAGCTTGGTCATAAGAAAACCAGCTCCAGATTTTAACAGCTTTGTTTAGTTTGTATGCTTTGGTTAGCTCCTTTCAGGGCGTAAGCACAGATTTTACCCAAAGATTCTTCATGTTTCTGCACTTTTTCAAAAGAGTAACGCTACTCTCGGGGTACTCAAGGTTCCACTGAGATTTAAACTCGGATCGCTGGATTCAAAGTGTGCTAACCATTACACCATGGAACCGCAGACTGCTCCTTGGAAGGATAACGGTGATCCAAAGCTACAAGTCTTTACATCAATCATCCCTTGCCCAAAAAATGAGAAACAAGGAGTGCAAACAGTGCAAACAATCTTGATGTGCAGCAATACTTTTCCCTCTCTTAATGCAAAGTGTAGCAGCAGTAAACTTGAGGGAGAAAGGTATGGGTTTGAGGGCTCTTCTTGTGGGCTTTACTGTCCTTGTAAATCTTTTTCATAGACAAAAGAGTAGGCATTTCCTTTTTACTAAACAGGCCCTTTGACCAAGGAAGCCCCAGCACCGTAATGATTTCCTGGTTTCCTTACATAATTACATACAGTGGTTACTTCTGGGATTGTATCTCTTGCTTGCTCTGGCAAGGTGAGCAGTCGTCCCTGGGTGGGCTCAAACCACCAACCTTTCGCCTATCAGCAGAACGCGCTAGCCGATTGCGCCACAGAGGCGAGAATCTTAACATACCCATGAAAGGGTTACCCCTCTAATTGCAATTAGAAATGAAGAAAAACTCTGGATTCAGAGCGCTAACCGCTATACCGTTGAACCACACCTTTCTACAGGATGTCCTGTTTTGAAAATAAGTATGACATTTGATCATTGGGCTATATCAAAGAGAGCAGCATTGAAGTAGGCAAACTTCTGCTTCATGGTTTCATTGTGTGGTGGTCATCACATCTGCCCTACACGCAGAAGGTCTTGGGTACAACATTCAGCGAAACCAAACATGTTACCAAACATGTTCATGCTAACAATGTTCCAACGAAAGCATGCTGTTTATGTTTTATAGATCCTTTCCAGGCCATTTATGTCCTGATCTCGCAAAATATCCAATAGACCCAGCATTCCTATTCATTGTATTTTTGAGCAAAGACTAACATTCAGGTACGCATGCCGAAACCCGGGATTGAACCAGGAATAACGTAGCAAGAAAATGAACTTGTTCTGTGTGTCCTTTTTTCTTTTCTTTTGATTAAACATAAAACAATACAGGACACGACCAGGGAGCAAAAATTGTAATTAAAAGAACTTAATAGTTACATAAAACATAACATAACATAAAATAAAAACAAAATCACATTTAAATGAAAATAGGGGTCCTACTTGGTCCAAAGTCGATCAAATTAGTGCTTATCCAAATTAAGCCTGAATGTCACTGTTTTCCATTCATCCAATGTCTAATGTCTGTTACTATGTCAGTCAAGTCTTTGATCGTTGGCGTGGTTGGTGTCGAGCATTTCTTTGTGATGGCCTTTTTCTCTACAGCCAAAAATATGTTCCAAGGGTATCCATTTATTGTGTCCATGGCAGGAGTGTTGAGGCCCAAGTACATAGTTTTAAATTTGAGTGGGATGGCAAAGTCAAAAACAGTCTGCAGTGCCCTGTGAATTTCAGTCCATTATTTTTGAGCAACAGCACAGCCCCAAAACACCTGATAGTGGTTTGCCTGCTGGGTTCTCCAGCAGTTAGCATTTCCTTGTGAATAATGGGCACTTTGACATGGTGTGGTGAAAAAAAACATATTTTTCCACTTCAGGCATGTGATTATGTGGTCTTCCTCAGGGCTGTTCCTACATTTCCACACTCTTGGTCAGACAAAACCAGGTTAACTTCTCGTTCCCATTGGTTTAGAATATACTTAGCAGAACGTTGTCCAGATTACCAATGCATTGAGATCATTTAGAAATGATTCCCCTCGCAAGTTCTGATTGATTGGTTTCAACAAAGATTACTGTCAGAGGATTATAGTGGTCGTTTCTTTGTTTCATTTCTTGCTTATAATAAGTCCTATAAAAGTCCTGTCTCTCCAAGTCAAAGGATTCCTTCAACACATCAATGCTTTTCATTTGATTTTCTTTTGCAATGCGGTGAAACGTTTACGCCTTTTGTAATCCAGGCGTTGAATCATAAGCTTGGTCATAAGAAAACCAGCTCCAGATTTTAACAGCTTTGTTTAGTTTGTATGCTTTGGTTGGCTCCTTTCAGGGGGTAAGCACAGATTTTACCCAAAGATTCTTCTTGTTTCTGCACTTTTTCAAAAGAGTAGCACTGCTCTCGGGGTACTCAAGGTTCCACCGAGATATGAACTCAGATCGCTGGATTCAGAGTCCAGAGTGCTAACCATTACACCATGAAACCGCAGACTCCTCCTTGGAGTCTTTACGTCAATCATCCCTTGCCAAAAAAATGAGAAACAAGGAGTGAAAACAGTGCAAATAATCTTGATGTGCAGCAATACTTTTCCCTCTCTTATTGCAAAGTGTAGCAGCAGTAAACTTGAGGGAGAAAGGTATGGGTTTGAGGGCTCTTCTTGTGGGCTTTTCTGTCCTTGTAAATATTTTTCATAGACAAAAGAGTAGGCATTTCCTGTTTACTAAACAGGCCCTTTGACCAAGGAAGCCGCAGCGCCATAACGATTTCCTGGTTTCCTTACATAATTACATACAGTGGTTACTTCTGGGATTGTATTTCTTGCTTGCTCTGGCAAGGTGAGCAGTCGTCCCTGGGTGGGCTCAAACCACCATCCTTTCGGTTAACAGCCGAACGCACTAGCCGATTGCACCACAGAGACGAGAATCTAGGCATATCCATAAAAGATTTGTGCCTCTAATTGCAGTAAGAAATGAAGAAAAACTCTGGATTCAGAGCGCTAACCGCTATACCGTTGAACCACACCTTTCTACAGGATGTCCTGTTTTGAAAATAAGTATGACATTTGATCATTGGGCTATATCAAAGAGAGCAGCATTGAAGTAGGCAAACTTCTGCTTCATGGTTTCATTGTGTGGTGGTCATCACATCTGCCCTACACGCAGAAGGTCTTGGGTACAACATTCAGCGAAACCAAACATGTTACCAAACATGTTCATGCTAACAATGTTCCAACGAAAGCATGCTGTTTATGTTTTATAGATCCTTTCCAGGCCATTTATGTCCTGATCTCGCAAAATATCCAATAGACCCAGCATTCCTATTCATTGTATTTTTGAGCAAAGACTAACATTCAGGTACACATGCCGAAACCCGGGATTGAACCAGGAATAACGTAGCGAGAAAATGAACTAGTTCTGTGTGTCCTTTTTTCTTTTCTTTTGATTAAACATAAAACAATACAGGACACGACCAGGGAGCAAAAATCGTAATTAAAAGAACTTAATAGTTACATAAAACATAACATAACATAAAATAAAATAAAAACAAAATCACATTTAAATGAAAATAAGGGTCCTACTTGGTCCAAGTCAATCAAATTAGTGCTTATCCAAGTTAAGCCTGAATGTCACTGTTTTCCATTCATCCAATGTCTAATGTCTGTTACTATGTCAGTCAAGTCTTTGATCGTTGGCGTGGTTGGTGTCGAGCATTTCTTTGTGATGGCCTTTTTCTCTACAGCCAAAAGTATGTTCCAAGGGTATCCATTTATTGTGTCCATGGCAGGAGTGTTGAGGCCCAAGTACATAGTTTTAAATTTGAGTGGGATGGCAAAGTCAAAAACAGTCTGCAGTGCCCTGTGAATTTCAGTCCATTATTTTTGAGCAACAGCACAGCCCCAACACACCTGATAGTGGTTTGCCTGCTGGGTTCTCCAGCAGTTAGCATTTCCTTGTGAATAATGGGCACTTTGACATGGTGTGGTGAAAAAAACATATTTTTCCCCTTCAGGCATGTGATTTTGTGGTCTTCCTCAGGGCTGTTCCTACATTTCCACACTCTTGGTCAGACAAAACCAGGTTAACTTCTCGTTCCCATTGGTTTAGAATATACTTAGCAGAACGTTGTCCAGATTACCAATGCATTGAGATCATTTAGAAATGATTCCCCTCGCAAGTTCTGATTGATTGGTTTCAACAAAGATTACTGTCAGAGGATTATAGTGGTCATTTCTTTGTTTCATTTCTTGCTTATAATAAGTCCTATAAAAGTCCTGTCTCTCCAAGTCAAAGGATTCCTTCAACACATCAATGCTTTTCATTTGATTTTCTTTTGCAATGCAGTGAAACGTTTACGCCTTTTGTAATCCAGGCGTTGAATCATAAGCTTGGTCATAAGAAAACCAGCTCCAGATTTTAACAGCTTTGTTTAGTTTGTATGCTTTGGTTGGCTCCTTTCAGGGGGTAAGCACAGATTTTACCCAAAGATTCTTCTTGTTTCTGCACTTTTTCAAAAGAGTAGCGCTGCTCTCGGGGCACTCAAGGTTTCACCGAGATTTGAACTCGGATCGCTGGATTCAGAGTCCAGAGTGATAACCATTACACCATGGAACCGCAGACTCCTCCTTGGAATGATAACGGTCATCCAAAGCTACAAGTCTTTACGTCAATCATCCCTTGCCAAAAAAATGAGAAACAAGGAGTGAAAACAGTGCAAATAATCTTGATGTGCAGCAATACTTTTCCCTCTCTTAATGCAAAGTGTAGCAGCAGTAAACTTGAGGGAGAAAGGTATGGGTTTGAGGGCTCTTCTTGTGGGCTTTTCTGTCCTTGTAAATATTTTTCATAGACAAAAAGTAGGCATTTCCTGTTTAATAAACAGGCCCTTTGACCAAGGAAGCCGCAGCGCCATAACGATTTCCTGGTTTCCTTACATAATTACATACAGTGGTTACTTCTGGGATTGTATTTCTTGCTTGCTCTGGCAAGGTGAGCAGTCGTCCCTGGATGGGCTCGAACCACCAACCTTTCGGTTAACAACCGAACGCGCTAGCCGATTGCGCCACAGAGACAAGAATCTAGGCATATGCATAAAAGACTTGTGCATCTAATTGCAATAAGAAATGAAGAAAAACTCTGGATTCAGAGCGCTAACGACTATACCGTTGAACCACACCTTTCTACAGGATGTCCTGTTTTGAAAATAAGTATGACATTTGATCATTGGGCTATATCAAAGAGAGCAGCATTGAAGTAGGCAAACTTCTGCTTCATGGTTTCATTGTGTGGTGGTCATCACATCTGCCCTACACGCAGAAGGTCTTGGGTACAACATTCAGCGAAACCAAACATGTTACCAAACATGTTCATGCTAACAATGTTCCAACGAAAGCATGCTGTTTATGTTTTATAGATCCTTTCCAGGCCATTTATGTCCTGATCTCGCAAAATATCCAATAGACCCAGCATTCCTATTCATTGTATTTTTGAGCAAAGACTAACATTCAGGTACGCATGCCGAAACCCGGGATTGAACCAGGAATAACGTAGCAAGAAAATGAACTTGTTCTGTGTGTCCTTTTTTCTTTTCTTTTGATTAAACATAAAACAATACAGGACACGACCAGGGAGCAAAAATTGTAATTAAAAGAACTTAATAGTTACATAAAACATAACATAACATAAAATAAAAACAAAATCACCTTTAAATGAAAATAGGGGTCCTACTTGGTCCAAAGTCGATCAAATTAGTGCTTATCCAAATTAAGCCTGAATGTCACTGTTTTCCATTCATCCAATGTCTAATGTCTGTTACTATGTCAGTCAAGTCTTTGATCTTTGGCGTGGTTGGTGTCGAGCATTTCTTTGTGATGGCCTTTTTCTCTACAGCCAAAAGTATGTTCCAAGGGTATCCATTTATTGTGTCCATGGCAGGAGTGTTGAGGCCCAAGTACATAGTTTTAAATTTGAGTGGGATGGCAAAGTCAAAAACAGTGTGCAATGCCCTGTGAATTTCAGTCCATTATTTTTGAGCAACAGCACAGCCCCAAAACACCTGATAGTGGTTTGCCTGCTGGGTTCTCCAGCAGTTAGCATTTACTTGTGAATAATGGGCACTTTGACATGGTGTGGTGAAAAAAAACATATTTTTCCGCTTCAGGCATGTGATTATGTGGTCTTCCTCAGGGCTGTTCCTACATTTCCACACTCTTGGTCAGACAAAACCAGGTTAACTTCTCGTTCCCATTGGTTTAGAATATACTTAGCAGAACGTTGTCCAGATTACCAATGCATTGAGATCATTTAGAAATGATTCCCCTCGCAAGTTCTGATTGATTGGTTTCAACAAAGATTACTGTCAGAGGATTATAGTGGTCGTTTCTTTGTTTCATTTCTTGCTTATAATAAGTCCTATAAAAGTCCTGTCTCTCCAAGTCAAAGGATTCCTTCAACACATCAATGCTTTTCATTTGATTTTCTTTTGCAATGCGGTGAAACGTTTACGCCTTTTGTAATCCAGGCGTTGAATCATAAGCTTGGTCATAAGAAAACCAGCTCCAGATTTTAACAGCTTTGTTTAGTTTGTATGCTTTGGTTGGCTCCTTTCAGGGGGTAAGCACAGATTTTACCCAAAGATTCTTCTTGTTTCTGCACTTTTTCAAAAGAGTAGCACTGCTCTCGGGGTACTCAAGGTTCCACCGAGATATGAACTCAGATCGCTGGATTCAGAGTCCAGAGTGCTAACCATTACACCATGGAACCACATCCTCCTTGGAAGGATAACGGTCATCCAAAGCTACAAGTCTTACATCAATCATCCCTTGCCAAAAAAATGAGAAACAAGGAGTGAAAACAGTGCAAATAATCTTGATGTGCAGCAATACTTTTCCCTCTCTTAATGCAAAGTGTAGCAGCAGTAAACTTGAGGGAGAAAGGTATGGGTTTGAGGGCTCTTCTTGTGGGCTTTTCTGTCCTTGTAAATATTTTTCATAGACAAAAAGTAGGCATTTCCTGTTTAATAAACAGGCCCTTTGACCAAGGAAGCCGCAGCGCCATAACGATTTCCTGGTTTCCTTACATAATTACATACAGTGGTTACTTCTGGGATTGTATTTCTTGCTTGCTCTGGCAAGGTGAGCAGTCGTCCCTGGATGGGCTCGAACCACCAAACTTTCGGTTAACAACCGAACGCGCTAGCCGATTACGCCACAGAGACGAGAATCTATTCATATCCATAAAAGACTTGTGCATCTAATTGCAATAAGAAATGAAGAAAAACTCTGGATTCAGAGCGCTAACGGCTATACCGTTGAACCACACCTTTCTACAGGATGTCCTGTTTTGAAAATAAGTATGACATTTGATCATTGGGATATATCAAAGAGAGCAGCATTGAAGTAGGCAAACTTCTGCTTCATGGTTTCATTGTGTGGTGGTCATCACATCTGCCCTACACTCAGAAGGTCTTTGGTACAACATTCAGCGAAACCAAACATGTTACCAAACATGTTCATGCTAACAATGTTCCAACGAAAGCATGCTGTTTATGTTTTATAGATCCTTTCCAGGCCATTTATGTCCTGATCTCGCAAAATATCCAATAGACCCAGCATTCCTATTCATTGTATTTTTGAGCAAAGACTAACATTCAGGTACGCATGCCGAAACCCGGGATTGAACCAGGAATAACGTAGCAAGAAAATGAACTTGTTCTGTGTGTCCTTTTTTCTTTTCTTTTGATTAAACATAAAACAATACAGGACACGACCAGGGAGCAAAAATTGTAATTAAAAGAACTTAATAGTTACATAAAACATAACATAACATAAAATAAAAACAAAATCACCTTTAAATGAAAATAGGGGTCCTACTTGGTCCAAAGTCGATCAAATTAGTGCTTATCCAAATTAAGCCTGAATGTCACTGTTTTCCATTCATCCAATGTCTAATGTCTGTTACTATGTCAGTCAAGTCTTTGATCGTTGGCGTGGTTGGTGTCGAGCATTTCTTTGTGATGGCCTTTTTCTCTACAGCCAAAAGTATGTTCCAAGGGTATCCATTTATTGTGTCCATGGCAGGAGTGTTGAGGCCCAAGTACATAGTTTTAAATTTGAGTGGGATGGCAAAGTCAAAAACAGTGTGCAATGCCCTGTGAATTTCAGTCCATTATTTTTGAGCAACAGCACAGCCCCAAAACACCTGATAGTGGTTTGCCTGCTGGGTTCTCCAGCAGTTAGCATTTCCTTGTGAATAATGGGCACTTTGACATGGTGTGGTGAAAAAAAACATATTTTTCCGCTTCAGGCATGTGATTATGTGGTCTTCCTCAGGGCTGTTCCTACATTTCCACACTCTTGGTCAGACAAAACCAGGTTAACTTCTCGTTCCCATTGGTTTAGAATATACTTAGCAGAACGTTGTCCAGATTACCAATGCATTGAGATAATTTAGAAATGATTCCCCTCGCAAGTTCTGATTGATTGGTTTCAACAAAGATTACTGTCAGAGGATTATAGTGGTCGTTTCTTTGTTTCATTTCTTGCTTATAATAAGTCCTATAAAAGTCCTGTCCCTCCAAGTCAAAGGATTCCTTCAACACATCAATGCTTTTCATTTGATTTTCTTTTGCAATGCGGTGAAACGTTTACGCCTTTTGTAATCCAGGCGTTGAATCATAAGCTTGGTCATAAGAAAACCAGCTCCAGATTTTAACAGCTTTGTTTAGTTTGTATGCTTTGGTTGGCTCCTTTCAGGGGGTAAGCACAGATTTTACCCAAAGATTCTTCTTGTTTCTGCACTTTTTCAAAAGAGTAGCACTGCTCTCGGGGTACTCAAGGTTCCACCGAGATATGAACTCAGATCGCTGGATTCAGAGTCCAGAGTGCTAACCATTACACCATGGAACCGCAGACTCCTCCTTGGAAGGATAACGGTCATCCAAAGCTACAAGTCTTACATCAATCATCCCTTGCCAAAAAAATGAGAAACAAGGAGTGAAAACAGTGCAAATAATCTTGATGTGCAGCAATACTTTTCCCTCTCTTAATGCAAAGTGTAGCAGCAGTAAACTTGAGGGAGAAAGGTATGGGTTTGAGGGCTCTTCTTGTGGGCTTTTCTGTCCTTGTAAATATTTTTCATAGACAAAAAGTAGGCATTTCCTGTTTAATAAACAGGCCCTTTGACCAAGGAAGCCGCAGCGCCATAACGATTTCCTGGTTTCCTTACATAATTACATACAGTGGTTACTTCTGGGATTGTATTTCTTGCTTGCTCTGGCAAGGTGAGCAGTCGTCCCTGGATGGGCTCGAACCACCAACCTTTCGGTTAACAACCGAACGCGCTAGCCGATTGCGCCACAGAGACGAGAATCTAGGCATATCCATAAAAGACTTGTGCATCTAATTGCAATAAGAAATGAAGAAAAACTCTGGATTCAGAGCGCTAACGGCTATACCGTTGAACCACACCTTTCTACAGGATGTCCTGTTTTGAAAATAAGTATGACATTTGATCATTGGGCTATATCAAAGAGAGCAGCATTGAAGTAGGCAAACTTCTGCTTCATGGTTTCATTGTGTGGTGGTCATCACATCTGCCCTACACGCAGAAGGTCTTGGGTACAACATTCAGCGAAACCAAACATGTTACCAAACATGTTCATGCTAACAATGTTCCAACGAAAGCATGCTGTTTATGTTATATAGATCCTTTCCAGGCCATTTATGTCCTGATCTCGCAAAATATCCAATAGACCCAGCATTCCTATTCATTGTATTTTTGAGCAAAGACTAACATTCAGGTACGCATGCCGAAACCCGGGATTGAACCAGGAATAACGTAGCGAGAAAATGAACTAGTTCTGTGTGTCCTTTTTTCTTTTCTTTTGATTAAACATAAAACAATACAGGACACGACCAGGGAGCAAAAATCGTAATTAAAATAACTTAATAGTTACATAAAACATAACATAACATAAAATAAAATAAAAACAAAATCACATTTAAATGAAAATAAGGGTCCTACTTGGTCCAAGTCAATCAAATTAGTGCTTATCCAAATTAAGCCTGAATGTCACTGTTTTCCATTCATCCAATGTCTAATGTCTGTTACTATGTCAGTCAAGTCTTTGATCTTTGGCGTGGTTGGTGTCGAGCATTTCTTTGTGATGGCCTTTTTCTCTACAGCCAAAAGTATGTTCCAAGGGTATCCATTTATTGTGTCCATGGCAGGAGTGTTGAGGCCCAAGTACATAGTTTTAAATTTGAGTGGGATGGAAAAGTCAAAAACAGTCTGCAGTGCCCTGTGAATTTCAGTCCATTATTTTTGAGCAACAGCACAGCCCCAAAACACCTGATAGTGGTTTGCCTGCTGGGTTCTCCAGCAGTTAGCATTTCCTTGTGAATAATGGGCACTTTGACATGGTGTGGTGAAAAAAACATATTTTTCCCCTTCAGGCATGTGATTTTGTGGTCTTCCTCAGGGCTGTTCCTACATTTCCACACTCTTGGTCAGACAAATCCAGGTTAACTTCTCGTTCCCATTGGTTTAGAATATACTTAGCAGAACGTTGTCCAGATTACCAATGCATTGAGATCATTTAGAAATGATTCCCCTCGCAAGTTCTGATTGATTGGTTTCAACAAAGATTACTGTCAGAGGATTATAGTGGTCATTTCTTTGTTTCATTTCTTGCTTATAATAAGTCCTATAAAAGTCCTGTCTCTCCAAGTCAAAGGATTCCTTCAACACATCAATGCTTTTCATTTGATTTTCTTTTGCAATGCGGTGAAACGTTTACGCCTTTTGTAATCCAGGCGTTGAATCATAAGCTTGGTCATAAGAAAACCAGCTCCAGATTTTAACAGCTTTGTTTAGTTTGTATGCTTTGGTTGGCTCCTTTCAGGGGGTAAGCACAGATTTTACCCAAAGATTCTTCTTGTTTCTGCACTTTTTCAAAAGAGTAGCGCTGCTCTCGGGGCACTTAAGGTTCCACCGAGATTTAAACTCGGATCGCTGGATTCAGAGTCCAGAGTGCTAACCATTACACCATGGAACCGCAGACTCCTCCTTGGAGTCTTTACGTCAATCATCCCTTGCCAAAAAAATGAGAAACAAGGAGTTAAAACAGTGCAAATAATCTTGATGTGCAGCAATACTTTTCCCTCTCTTAATGCAAAGTGTAGCAGCAGTAAACTTGAGGGAGAAAGGTATGGGTTTGAGGGCTCTTCTTGTGGGCTTTTCTGTCCTTGTAAATATTTTTCATACACAAAAGAGTAGGCATTTCCTGTTTACTAAACAGGCCCTTTGACCAAGGAAGCCGCAGCGCCATAACGATTTCCTGGTTTCCTTACATAATTACATACAGTGGTTACTTCTGGCATTGTATTTCTTGCTTGCTTTGGCAAGGTGAGCAGTCCTCCCTGGATGGGCTCGAACCACCAACCTTTCGGTTAACAGCCGAACGCGCTAGCCGATTGCGCCACAGAGACGAGAATCTAGGCATATCCATAAAAGACTTGTGCATCTAATTGCAATAAGAAATGAAGAAAAACTCTGGATTCAGAGCGCTAACGGCTATACCGTTGAACCACACCTTTCTACCGGATGTCCTGTTTTGAAAATAAGTATGACATTTGATCATTGGGCTATATCAAAGAGAGCAGCATTGAAGTAGGCAAACTTCTGCTTCATGGTTTCATTGTGTGGTGGTCATCACATCTGCCCTACACGCAGAAGGTCTTGGGTACAACATTCAGCGAAACCAAACATGTTACCAAACATGTTCATGCTAACAATGTTCCAACGAAAGCATGCTGTTTATGTTTTATAGATCCTTTCCAGGCCATTTATGTCCTGATCTCGCAAAATAGCCAATAGACCCAGCATTCCTATTCATTGTATTTTTGAGCAAAGACTAACATTCAGGTACACATGCCGAAACCCGGGATTGAACCAGGAATAACGTAGCGAGAAAATGAACTAGTTCTGTGTGTCCTTCTTTCTTTTCTTTCGATTAAACATAAAACAATACAGGACACGACCAGGGAGCAAAAATCGTAATTAAAAGAACTTAATTGTTACATAAAACATAACATAAAATAAAATAAAAACAAAATCACATTTAAATGAAAATAAGGGTCCTACTTGGTCCAAGTCAATCAAATTAGTGCTTATCCAAGTTAAGCCTGAATGTCACTGTTTTCCATTCATCCAATGTCTAATGTCTGTTACTATGTCAGTCAAGTCTTTGATCGTTGGCGTGGTTGGTGTCGAGCATTTCTTTGTGATGGCCTTTTTCTCTACAGCCAAAAGTATGTTCCAAGGGTATCCATTTATTGTGTCCATGGCAGGAGTGTTGAGGCCCAAGTACATAGTTTTAAATTTGAGTGGGATGGAAAAGTCAAAAACAGTCTGCAGTGCCCTGTGAATTTCAGTCCATTATTTTTGAGCAACAGCACAGCCCCAAAACACCTGATAGTGGTTTGCCTGCTGGGTTCTCCAGCAGTTAGCATTTCCTTGTGAATAATGGGCACTTTGACATGGTGTGGTGAAAAAAACATATTTTTCCCCTTCAGGCATGTGATTTTGTGGTCTTCCTCAGGGCTGTTCCTACATTTCCACACTCTTGGTCAGACAAATCCAGGTTAACTTCTCGTTCCCATTGGTTTAGAATATACTTAGCAGAACGTTGTCCAGATTACCAATGCATTGAGATCATTTAGAAATGATTCCCCTCGCAAGTTCTGATTGATTGGTTTCAACAAAGATTACTGTCAGAGGATTATAGTGGTCATTTCTTTGTTTCATTTCTTGCTTATAATAAGTCCTATAAAAGTCCTGTCTCTCCAAGTCAAAGGATTCCTTCAACACATCAATGCTTTTCATTTGATTTTCTTTTGCAATGCGGTGAAACGTTTACGCCTTTTGTAATCCAGGCGTTGAATCATAAGCTTGGTCATAAGAAAACCAGCTCCAGATTTTAACAGCTTTGTTTAGTTTGTATGCTTTGGTTGGCTCCTTTCAGGGGGTAAGCACAGATTTTACCCAAAGATTCTTCTTGTTTCTGCACTTTTTCAAAAGAGTAGCGCTGCTCTCGGGGCACTTAAGGTTCCACCGAGATTTAAACTCGGATCGCTGGATTCAGAGTCCAGAGTGCTAACCATTACACCATGGAACCGCAGACTCCTCCTTGGAGTCTTTACGTCAATCATCCCTTGCCAAAAAAATGAGAAACAAGGAGTTAAAACAGTGCAAATAATCTTGATGTGCAGCAATACTTTTCCCTCTCTTAATGCAAAGTGTAGCAGCAGTAAACTTGAGGGAGAAAGGTATGGGTTTGAGGGCTCTTCTTGTGGGCTTTTCTGTCCTTGTAAATATTTTTCATACACAAAAGAGTAGGCATTTCCTGTTTACTAAACAGGCCCTTTGACCAAGGAAGCCGCAGCGCCATAACGATTTCCTGGTTTCCTTACATAATTACATACAGTGGTTACTTCTGGCATTGTATTTCTTGCTTGCTTTGGCAAGGTGAGCAGTCCTCCCTGGATGGGCTCGAACCACCAACCTTTCGGTTAACAGCCGAACGCGCTAGCCGATTGCGCCACAGAGACGAGAATCTAGGCATATCCATAAAAGACTTGTGCATCTAATTGCAATAAGAAATGAAGAAAAACTCTGGATTCAGAGCGCTAACGGCTATACCGTTGAACCACACCTTTCTACCGGATGTCCTGTTTTGAAAATAAGTATGACATTTGATCATTGGGCTATATCAAAGAGAGCAGCATTGAAGTAGGCAAACTTCTGCTTCATGGTTTCATTGTGTGGTGGTCATCACATCTGCCCTACACGCAGAAGGTCTTGGGTACAACATTCAGCGAAACCAAACATGTTACCAAACATGTTCATGCTAACAATGTTCCAACGAAAGCATGCTGTTTATGTTTTATAGATCCTTTCCAGGCCATTTATGTCCTGATCTCGCAAAATAGCCAATAGACCCAGCATTCCTATTCATTGTATTTTTGAGCAAAGACTAACATTCAGGTACACATGCCGAAACCCGGGATTGAACCAGGAATAACGTAGCGAGAAAATGAACTAGTTCTGTGTGTCCTTCTTTCTTTTCTTTTGATTAAACATAAAACAATACAGGACACGACCAGGGAGCAAAAATCGTAATTAAAAGAACTTAATTGTTACATAAAACATAACATAAAATAAAATAAAAACAAAATCACATTTAAATGAAAATAAGGGTCCTACTTGGTCCAAGTCAATCAAATTAGTGCTTATCCAAGTTAAGCCTGAATGTCACTGTTTTCCATTCATCCAATGTCTAATGTCTGTTACTATGTCAGTCAAGTCTTTGATCGTTGGCGTGGTTGGTGTCGAGCATTTCTTTGTGATGGCCTTTTTCTCTACAGCCAAAAGTATGTTCCAAGGGTATCCATTTATTGTGTCCATGGCAGGAGTGTTGAGGCCCAAGTACATAGTTTTAAATTTGAGTGGGATGGAAAAGTCAAAAACAGTCTGCAGTGCCCTGTGAATTTCAGTCCATTATTTTTGAGCAACAGCACAGCCCCAACACACCTGATAGTGGTTTGCCTGCTGGGTTCTCCAGCAGTTAGCATTTCCTTGTGAATAATGGGCACTTTGACATGGTGTGGTGAAAAAAACATATTTTTCCCCTTCAGGCATGTGATTTTGTGGTCTTCCTCAGGGCTGTTCCTACATTTCCACACTCTTGGTCAGACAAAACCAGGTTAACTTCTTGTTCCCATTGGTTTAGAATATACTTAGCAGAACGTTGTCCAGATTACCAATGCATTGAGATCATTTAGAAATGATTCCCCTCGCAAGTTCTGATTGATTGGTTTCAACAAAGATTACTGTCAGAGGATTATAGTGGTCATTTCTTTGTTTCATTTCTTGCTTATAATAAGTCCTATAAAAGTCCTGTCTCTCCAAGTCAAAGGATTCCTTCAACACATCAATGCTTTTCATTTGATTTTCTTTTGCAATGCGGTGAAACGTTTACGCCTTTTGTAATCCAGGCGTTGAATCATAAGCTTGGTCATAAGAAAACCAGCTCCAGATTTTAACAGCTTTGTTTAGTTTGTATGCTTTGGTTGGCTCCTTTCAGGGGGTAAGCACAGATTTTACCCAAAGATTCTTCTTGTTTCTGCACTTTTTCAAAAGAGTAGCGCTGCTCTCGGGGTACTCAAGGTTCCACCGAGATTTAAACTCAGATCGCTGGATTCAGAGTCCAGAGTGCTAACCATTACACCATGGAACCGCAGACTCCTCCTTGGAAGGATAACGGTCATCCAAAGCTACAAGTCTTACATCAATCATCCCTTGCCAAAAAAATGAGAAACAAGGAGTGAAAACAGTGCAAATAATCTTGATGTGCAGCAATACTTTTCCCTCTCTTGATGCAAAGTGTAGCAGCAGTAAACTTGAGGGAGAAAGGTATGGGTTTGAGGGCTCTTCTTGTGGGCTTTTCTGTCCTTGTTAATATTTTTCATAGACAAAAGAGTAGGCATTTCCTGTTTACTAAACAGGCCCTTTGACCAAGGAAGCCGCAGCGCCATAACGATTTCCTGGTTTCCTTACATAATTACATACAGTGGTTACTTCTGGGATTGTATTTCTTGCTTGCTCTGGCAAGGTGAGCAGTCGTCCCTGGATGGGCTCGAACCACCAACCTTTCGGTTAACAGCCGAACGCGCTAGCCGATTGCGCCACAGAGACGAGAATCTAGGCATATCCATAAAAGATTTGTGCATCTAATTGCAATAAGAAATGAAGAAAAACTCTGGATTCAGAGCGCTAACGGCTATACCGTTGAACCACACCTTTCTACAGGATGTCCTGTTTTGAAAATAAGTATGACATTTGATCATTGGGCTATATCAAAGAGAGCAGCATTGAAGTAGGCAAACTTCTGCTTCATGGTTTCATTGTGTGGTGGTCATCACATCTGCCCTACACGCAGAAGGTCTTTGGTACAACATTCAGCGAAACCAAACATGTTACCAAACATGTTCATGCTAACAATGTTCCAACGAAAGCTTGCTGTTTATGTTTTATAGATCCTTTCCAGGCCATTTATGTCCTGATCTCGCAAAATATCCAATAGACCCAGCATTCCTATTCATTGTATTTTTGAGCAAAGACTAACATTCAGGTACACCTGCCGAAACCCAGGATTGAACCAGGAATAACGTAGCGAGAAAATGAACTAGTTCTGTGTGTCCTTTTTTCTTTTCTTTTGATTAAACATAAAACAATACAGGACACGACCAGGGAGCAAAAATCGTAATTAAA
Organism: Eucyclogobius newberryi; assembly: GCF_026437365.1. NCBI lineage: Eukaryota > Metazoa > Chordata > Actinopteri > Gobiiformes > Gobiidae > Eucyclogobius > Eucyclogobius newberryi. The sequence continues at coordinate 386,400 of NW_027315934.1, read as the reverse complement.
ATAACTTAATAGTTACATAAAACATAACATAACATAAAATAAAATAAAAACAAAATCACATTTAAATGAAAATAAGGGTCCTACTTGGTCCAAGTCAATCAAATTAGTGCTTATCCAAATTAAGCCTGAATGTCACTGTTTTCCATTCATCCAATGTCTAATGTCTGTTACTATGTCAGTCAAGTCTTTGATCTTTGGCGTGGTTGGTGTCGAGCATTTCTTTGTGATGGCCTTTTTCTCTACAGCCAAAAGTATGTTCCAAGGGTATCCATTTATTGTGTCCATGGCAGGAGTGTTGAGGCCCAAGTACATAGTTTTAAATTTGAGTGGGATGGAAAAGTCAAAAACAGTCTGCAGTGCCCTGTGAATTTCAGTCCATTATTTTTGAGCAACAGCACAGCCCCAAAACACCTGATAGTGGTTTGCCTGCTGGGTTCTCCAGCAGTTAGCATTTCCTTGTGAATAATGGGCACTTTGACATGGTGTGGTGAAAAAAACATATTTTTCCCCTTCAGGCATGTGATTTTGTGGTCTTCCTCAGGGCTGTTCCTACATTTCCACACTCTTGGTCAGACAAAACCAGGTTCACTTCTCGTTCCCATTGGTTTAGAATATACTTAGCAGAACGTTGTCCAGATTACCAATGCATTGAGATCATTTAGAAATGATTCCCCTCGCAAGTTCTGATTGATTGGTTTCAACAAAGATTACTGTCAGAGGATTATAGTGGTCATTTCTTTGTTTCATTTCTTGCTTATAATAAGTCCTATAAAAGTCCTGTCTCTCCAAGTCAAAGGATTCCTTCAACACATCAATGCTTTTCATTTGATTTTCTTTTGCAATGCGGTGAAACGTTTACGCCTTTTGTAATCCAGGCGTTGAATCATAAGCTTGGTCATAAGAAAACCAGCTCCAGATTTTAACAGCTTTGTTTAGTTTGTATGCTTTGGTTGGCTCCTTTCAGGGGGTAAGCACAGATTTTACCCAAAGATTCTTCTTGTTTCTGCACTTTTTCAAAAGAGTAGCGCTGCTCTCGGGGCACTCAAGGTTCCACCGAGATTTAAACTCGGATCACTGGATTCAGAGTCCAGAGTGCTAACCATTACACCATGGAACCGCAGACTCCTCCTTGGAAGGATAACGGTCATCCAAAGCTACAAGTCTTTACGTCAATCATCCCTTGCCAAAAAAAATGAGAAACAAGGAGTGCAAACAGTGCAAATAATCTTGATGTGCAGCAATACTTTTCCCTCTCTTAATGCAAAGTGTAGCAGCAGTAAACTTGAGGGAGAAAGGTATGGGTTTGAGGGCTCTTCTTGTGGGCTTTTCTGTCCTTGTAAATATTTTTCATAGACAAAAGAGTAGGCATTTCCTGTTTACTAAACAGGCCCTTTGACCAAGGAAGCCGCAGCGCCATAACGATTTCCTGGTTTCCTTACATAATTACATACAGTGGTTACTTCTGGGATTGTATTTCTTGCTTGCTCTGGCAAGGTGAGCAGTCGTCCCTGGGTGAGCTCGAACCACCAACCTTTCGGTTAACAGCCGAACGATTGCGCCACAGAGACGAGAATCTAGGCATATCCATAAAAGACTTGTGCCTCTAATTGCAATAAGAAATGAAGAAAAACTCTGGATTCAGAGCGCTAACCGCTATACCGTTGAACCACACCTTTCTACAGGATGTCCTGTTTTGAAAATAAGTATGACATTTGATCATTGGGCTATATCAAAGAGAGCAGCATTGAAGTAGGCAAACTTCTGCTTCATGGTTTCATTGTGTGGTCATCACATCTGCCCTACACGCAGAAGGTCTTGGGTACAACATTCAGCAAAACCAAACATGTTACCAAACATGTTCATGCTAACAATGTTCCAACGAAAGCATGCTGTTTATGTTTTATAGATCCTTTCCAGGCCATTTATGTCCTGATCTCGCAAAATATTAAATAGACCCAGCATTCCTATTTATTGTATTTTTGAGCAAAGACTAACATTCAGGTACACCTGCCGAAACCCGGGATTGAACCAGGGACCTTTAGATCTTCAGTCTAACGCTCTCCCAACTGAGCTATTTCGGCTAATTTTTCAGCAAATTAGGCAAGGGAGCGAAACGTGTGGCATAAAGTAGCGAGAAAATTAACTAGTTCTGTGTGTCCTTTTTTCTTTTCTTTCGATTAAACATTAAACAATACAGGACACGACCAGGGAGCAAAAATCGAAATAAAAAGAACATAAATAGCACTAAACATAAAATAAAAACAAAATCACATTTAAATGAAAATAGGGGTCCTACTTGGTCCAAAGTCGATCAAATTAGTGCTTATCCAAATTAAGCCTGAATGTCACTGTTTTCCATTCATCCAATGTCTAATGTCTGTTACTATGTCAGTCAAGTCTTTGATCGTTGGCGTGGTTGGTGTCGAGCATTTCTTTGTGATGGCCTTTTTCTCTACAGCCAAAAGTGTGTTCCAAGGGTATCCATTTTTGTGTCCATGGCAGGAGTGTTGAGGCCCAAGTACATAGTTTTAAATTTGAGTTGGATGGCAAAGTCAAAAACAGTCTGCAGTGCCCTGTGAATTTCATTCCATTATTTTTGAGCAACAGCACAGCCCCAAAACACCTGATAGTGGTTTGCCTGCTGGGTTCTCCAGCAGTTAGCATTTCCTTGTGAATAATGGGCACTTTGACATGGTGTGGTGAAAAAAACATATTTTTCCCCTTCAGGCATGTGATTTTGTGGTCTTCCTCAGGGCTGTTCCCACATTTCCACACTCTTGGTCAGACAAAACCAGGTTCACTTCTCGTTCCCATTGGTTTAGAATATACTTAGCAGAACGTTGTCCAGATTACCAATGCATTGAGATCATTTAGAAATGATTCCCCTCGCAAGTTCTGATTGATTGGTTTCAACAAAGATTACTGTCAGAGGATTATAGTGGTCATTTCTTTGTTTCATTTCTTGCTTATAATAAGTCCTATAAAAGTCCTGTCTCTCCAAGTCAAAGGATTCCTTCAACACATCAATGCTTTTCATTTGATTTTCTTTTGCAATGCAGTGAAACGTTTACGCCTTTTGTAATCCAGGCGTTGAATCATAAGCTTGGTCATAAGAAAACCAGCTCCAGATTTTAACAGCTTTGTTTAGTTTGTATGCTTTGGTTGGCTCCTTTCAGGGGGTAAGCACAGATTTTACCCAAAGATTCTTCTTGTTTCTGCACTTTTTCAAAAGAGTAGCGCTGCTCTCGGGGCACTCAAGGTTTCACCGAGATTTGAACTCGGATCGCTGGATTCAGAGTCCAGAGTGATAACCATTACACCATGGAACCGCAGACTCCTCCTTGGAGTCTTTACGTCAATCATCCCTTGCCAAAAAAATGAGAAACAAGGAGTTAAAACAGTGCAAATAATCTTGATGTGCAGCAATACTTTTCCCTCTCTTAATGCAAAGTGTAGCAGCAGTAAACTTGAGGGAGAAAGGTATGGGTTTGAGGGCTCTTCTTGTGGGCTTTTCTGTCCTTGTAAATATTTTTCATACACAAAAGAGTAGGCATTTCCTGTTTACTAAACAGGCCCTTTGACCAAGGAAGCCGCAGCGCCATAACGATTTCCTGGTTTCCTTACATAATTACATACAGTGGTTACTTCTGGCATTGTATTTCTTGCTTGCTTTGGCAAGGTGAGCAGTCGTCCCTGGGTGGGCTCTAACCACCAACCTTTCGGTTAACAGCCGAACGCGCTAGCCGATTGCGCCACAGAGACAAGAGCGTATCCATTAAAGACTTGTGCCTCTAATTGCAATAAGAAATGAAGAAAAACTCGAGATTCAGAGCGCTAACGGCTATACCGTTGAACCACACCTTTCTACAGGATGTCCTGTTTTGAAAATAAGTATGACATTTGATCATTGGGCTATATCAAAGAGAGCAGCATTGAAGTAGGCAAACTTCTGCTTCATGGTTTCATTGTGTGGTGGTCATCACATCTGCCCTACACGCAGAAGGTCTTGGGTACAACATTCAGCGAAACCAAACATGTTACCAAACATGTTCATGCTAACAATGTTCCAACGAAAGCTTGCTGTTTATGTTTTATAGATCCTTTCCAGGCCATTTATGTCCTGATCTCGCAAAATATCCAATAGACCCAGCATTCCTATTCATTGTATTTTTGAGCAAAGACTAACATTCAGGTACACCTGCCGAAACCCGGGATTGAACCAGGAATAACGTAGCGAGAAAATGAACTAGTTCTGTGTGTCCTTTTTTCTTTTCTTTTGATTAAACATAAAACAATACAGGACACAACCAGGGAGCAAAAATCGTAATTAAAAGAACTTAATAGTTACATAAAACATAACATAACATAAAATAAAATAAAAACAAAATCACATTTAAATGAAAATAAGGGTCCTACTTGGTCCAAGTCAATCAAATTAGTGCTTATCCAAATTAAGCCTGAATGTCACTGTTTTCCATTCATCCAATGTCTAATGTCTGTTACTATGTCAGTCAAGTCTTTGATCGTTGGCGTGGTTGGTGTCGAGCATTTCTTTGTGATGGCCTTTTTCTCTACAGCCAAAAGTATGTTCCAAGGGTATCCATTTATTGTGTCCATGGCAGGAGTGTTGAGGCCCAAGTACATAGTTTTTAATTTGAGTGGGATGGAAAAGTCAAAAACAGTCTGCAGTGCCCTGTGAATTTCAGTCCATTATTTTTGAGCAACAGCACAGCCCCAAAACACCTGATAGTGGTTTGCCTGCTGGGTTCTCCAGCAGTTAGCATTTCCTTGTGAATAATGGGCACTTTGACATGGTGTGGTGAAAAAAACATATTTTTCCCCTTCAGGCATGTGATTTTGTGGTCTTCCTCAGGGCTGTTCCTACATTTCCACACTCTTGGTCAGACAAAACCAGGTTCACTTCTCGTTCCCATTGGTTTAGAATATACTTAGCAGAACGTTGTCCAGATTACCAATGCATTGAGATCATTTAGAAATGATTCCCCTCGCAAGTTCTGATTGATTGGTTTCAACAAAGATTACTGTCAGAGGATTATAGTGGTCATTTCTTTGTTTCATTTCTTGCTTATAATAAGTCCTATAAAAGTCCTGTCTCTCCAAGTCAAAGGATTCCTTCAACACATCAATGCTTTTCATTTGATTTTCTTTTGCAATGCGGTGAAACGTTTACGCCTTTTGTAATCCAGGCGTTGAATCATAAGCTTGGTCATAAGAAAACCAGCTCCAGATTTTAACAGCTTTGTTTAGTTTGTATGCTTTGGTTGGCTCCTTTCAGGGGGTAAGCACAGATTTTACCCAAAGATTCTTCTTGTTTCTGCACTTTTTCAAAAGAGTAGCGCTGCTCTCGGGGCACTCAAGGTTCCACCGAGATTTAAACTCGGATCACTGGATTCAGAGTCCAGAGTGCTAACCATTACACCATGGAACCGCAGACTCCTCCTTGGAAGGATAACGGTCATCCAAAGCTACAAGTCTTTACATCAATCATCCCTTGCCAAAAAAAATGAGAAACAAGGAGTGCAAACAGTGCAAATAATCTTGATGTGCAGCAATACTTTTCCCTCTCTTAATGCAAAGTGTAGCAGCAGTAAACTTGAGGGAGAAAGGTATGGGTTTGAGGGCTCTTCTTGTGGGCTTTTCTGTCCTTGTAAATATTTTTCATAGACAAAAGAGTAGGCATTTCCTGTTTACTAAACAGGCCCTTTGACCAAGGAAGCCGCAGCGCCATAACGATTTCCTGGTTTCCTTACATAATTACATACAGTGGTTACTTCTGGGATTGTATTTCTTGCTTGCTCTGGCAAGGTGAGCAGTCGTCCCTGGGTGAGCTCGAACCACCAACCTTTCGGTTAACAGCCGAACGATTGCGCCACAGAGACGAGAATCTAGGCATATCCATAAAAGACTTGTGCCTCTAATTGCAATAAGAAATGAAGAAAAACTCTGGATTCAGAGCGCTAACCGCTATACCGTTGAACCACACCTTTCTACAGGATGTCCTGTTTTGAAAATAAGTATGACATTTGATCATTGGGCTATATCAAAGAGAGCAGCATTGAAGTAGGCAAACTTCTGCTTCATGGTTTCATTGTGTGGTCATCACATCTGCCCTACACGCAGAAGGTCTTGGGTACAACATTCAGCAAAACCAAACATGTTACCAAACATGTTCATGCTAACAATGTTCCAACGAAAGCATGCTGTTTATGTTTTATAGATCCTTTCCAGGCCATTTATGTCCTGATCTCGCAAAATATTAAATAGACCCAGCATTCCTATTTATTGTATTTTTGAGCAAAGACTAACATTCAGGTACACCTGCCGAAACCCGGGATTGAACCAGGGACCTTTAGATCTTCAGTCTAACGCTCTCCCAACTGAGCTATTTCGGCTAATTTTTCAGCAAATTAGGCAAGGGAGCGAAACGTGTGGCATAAAGTAGCGAGAAAATTAACTAGTTCTGTGTGTCCTTTTTTCTTTTCTTTCGATTAAACATTAAACAATACAGGACACGACCAGGGAGCAAAAATCGAAATAAAAAGAACATAAATAGCACTAAACATAAAATAAAAACAAAATCACATTTAAATGAAAATAGGGGGCCTACTTGGTCCAAAGTCGATCAAATTAGTGCTTATCCAAATTAAGCCTGAATGTCACTGTTTTCCATTCATCCAATGTCTAATGTCTGTTACTATGTCAGTCAAGTCTTTGATCGTTGGCGTGGTTGGTGTCGAGCATTTCTTTGTGATGGCCTTTTTCTCTACAGCCAAAAGTGTGTTCCAAGGGTATCCATTTTTGTGTCCATGGCAGGAGTGTTGAGGCCCAAGTACATAGTTTTAAATTTGAGTTGGATGGCAAAGTCAAAAACAGTCTGCAGTGCCCTGTGAATTTCATTCCATTATTTTTGAGCAACAGCACAGCCCCAAAACACCTGATAGTGGTTTGCCTGCTGGGTTCTCCAGCAGTTAGCATTTCCTTGTGAATAATGGGCACTTTGACATGGTGTGGTGAAAAAAACATATTTTTCCCCTTCAGGCATGTGATTTTGTGGTCTTCCTCAGGGCTGTTCCCACATTTCCACACTCTTGGTCAGACAAAACCAGGTTCACTTCTCGTTCCCATTGGTTTAGAATATACTTAGCAGAACGTTGTCCAGATTACCAATGCATTGAGATCATTTAGAAATGATTCCCCTCGCAAGTTCTGATTGATTGGCTTCAACAAAGATTACTGTCAGAGGATTATAGTGGTCATTTCTTTGTTTCATTTCTTGCTTATAATAAGTCCTATAAAAGTCCTGTCTCTCCAAGTCAAAGGATTCCTTCAACACATCAATGCTTTTCATTTGATTTTCTTTTGCAATGCGGTGAAACGTTTACGCCTTTTGTAATCCAGGCGTTGAATCATAAGCTTGGTCATAAGAAAACCAGCTCCAGATTTTAACAGCTTTGTTTAGTTTGTATGCTTTGGTTGGCTCCTTTCAGGGGGTAAGCACAGATTTTACCCAAAGATTCTTCATGTTTCTGCACTTTTTCAAAAGAGTAACGCTACTCTCGGGGCACTCAAGGTTCCACTGAGATTTGAACTCGGATCGCTGGATTCAAAGTGTGCTAACCATTACACCATGGAACCGCAGACTGCTCCTTGGAAGGATAACGGTGATCCAAAGCTACAAGTCTTTACATCAATCATCCCTTGCCCAAAAAATGAGAAACAAGGAGTTAAAACAGTGCAAACAATCTTGATGTGCAGCAATACTTTTCCCTCTCTTAATGCAAAGTGTAGCAGCAGTAAACTTGAGGGAGAAAGGTATGGGTTTGAGGGCTCTTCTTGTGGGCTTTACTGTCCTTGTAAATATTTTTCATAGACAAAAGAGTAGGCATTTCCTGTTAACTAAACAGGCCCTTTGACCAAGGAAGCCCCAGCGCCGTAATGATTTCCTGGTTTCCTTACATAATTACATACAGTGGTTACTTCTGGGATTGTATTTCTTGCTTGCTCTGGCAAGGTGAGCAGTCGTCCCTGGGTAACACCTCTAATTGCAATTAGAAATGAAGAAAAACTCTGGATTCAGAGCGCTAGCTGCTATACCGTTGAACCACACCTTTCTACAGGATGTCCTGTTTTGAAAATAAGTATGACATTTGATCATTGGGCTATATCAAAGAGAGCAGCATTGAAGTAGGCAAACTTCTGCTTCATGGTTTCATTGTGTGGTGGTCATCACATCTGCCCTACACGCAGAAGGTCTTGGGTACAACATTCAGCAAAACCAAACATGTTACCAAACATGTTCATGCTAACAATGTTCCAACGAAAGCATGCTGTTTATGTTTTATAGATCCTTTCCAGGCCATTTATGTCCTGATCTCGCAAAATATTAAATAGACCCAGCATTCCTATTTATTGTATTTTTGAGCAAAGACTAACATTCAGGTATACCTGCCGAAACCCGGGATTGAACCAGGGACCTTTAGATATTCTATCTAACGCTCTCCCAACTGAGCTATTTCGGCTACTTTATCGAATAAATTAGGCAAGGGAGGGAAACGTGTGGCATAACGTAGCGAGAAAATGAACTATTTCTGTGTGTCCTTTTTTCTTTTCTTTCGATTAAACACTCTACACTCTTGGTCAGACAAAACCAGGTTCACTTCTCGTTCCCATTGGTTTATCTTCTTTACCATGAAATCAACTCTTACCTTCTCAAAGCCTTCCCATATGGTCTAGCGGTTAGGATTCCTGGCACTCATCCAGGGGCCAGCCGTGGATAGTGGGCATAGAGCGCCAGCCAATCAGAATGAGCCTGTGTGCCATGTGCCACTGTGATGAAGGCCAACCAATCAGAATGCAGAGATTCGTGTTCGTTCACAAATTCATCTCAAGAAACCAGAGTTCAATTCCTGCTGTGCCCAGAAGAAGAGGAACGTTTCAAAGGATCAAAACATTAAATGTATAAAGTTTATGAGTTGGTGTGTCAGTTTGCACTTGTTAAAAGGTCAGATCATGAGAAGGACTCACATGCAGCTGCTGGTACTGATTTGCAATTTTAATAAAATCACAAATTGATCACAAATAGTGATTTCTGCTTCACCTTAAGAGATTTACCCACGTCACACCTTCTGCATAAATAAACTTGGAGTGGGTCAGAAAACTCCAGGTGTTTAGTCAGAGGTCACACTATCACATCTCTAACACTGCAGCACTGAACTGTACTATTGTGTTCAGTTTATGTTCTGCAGAGAAATAAAACAATGACTCATATTGTTAATGATATGATATCTCAATCATTTAAAGAATATTGTTGTATTGTTATATTGGAAAGAAAACACAAAAAAACATGTACTTTTAAGAATATTTATTGACAGGGAAAATACCAGAAATATTAAGTTTAATTTATTTACACTTCAGACAGCATTCATTACTTGACAGTAGTATTTACATTAAATATACAGATATATACAGTCCAGGGAAGTATGTGTGGATGTGAGGACTGTGCGGGGCCTGCTTCAGCACCAGTTTGCAGAACCTGCACGTTCTCCCTGGGGCAGAACCTGCACGTTCTCCCTGGGGCAGGTGACTCCTCTCTCTTCCTCTTCTGTTGCTTCCTTTCCTCCTCTCTCTGTCTTGTGGCCTCCAGCTCCCTCTGGAAGAACTCTGTGTCCACAATGTCCTTAAAGGTGGTGTTTCTTCAGGGCTGCTGCTCAGGGCGTCCTGAGAAAGAGACGGTGATGGTCAGAGCTGTAGGAGACGAGGTGATGGTCGTGGTGACGACAGTTGTCGTGGTGACGACAGGCAGAGTTGTGGTGCTGCCAGAGTGTCTGTGTTTGCTCCAGCTTTTTCGGGCTGATGTTGAGTGAAGATGATGCATTTAATAATTTGATGTGATGATGATGTAATGACAAATATGTAGTTTTGTGGTCGGGTGTAGCGCGCTGTTGGCTGATTGGCTCAGGGGCAGTGGAGGGGGAGGCGGCCTGTTGTGACGACTGCGGCTGAAGCTTCACTGGAGGAGGAACTACAGAACAAAACAGATGAATGTTTTAGTGATAAGCAACACGTGTGCACATGAAATACAACACATGACACACATTTAGAACCACTGCACTGGCTGTGAAACTACAGTCAGCATGAAGCATTCATCTGTTCACTCTGTGATGGTTTGACTGAGACAGACACAGACACACATGGAGCATGAAGCATTCATCTGTTCACTCTGTGATGGTTTGACTGAGACAGACACAGACACACATGGAGCATGAAGCATTCATCTGTTCACTCTGTGATGGTTTGACTGAGACAGACACAGACACACATGGAGCTCACTCACTTTGGGTTGTCTCTTCTCCAGGAGCATCAGATGCAGAATGTGTGGGACGAGCTGCATCTGAAACAACCAAAACACCACAATATAGGTTTATGTTTGTTTAGATTATTCTATTAAAATGTCAGACCTGGAGCTGAAGTACTTCCAGACTCGGGCAGAACAAACCTCAGCTCCTGTGGAAGTGGCACTGGAGGCTTAAGGGGCAGCACATCTGCAGCAGCTGAAGAGAGGAAAGAAATATATGATACGTTTGATCAACTTTGATCTTACAGTGAATAAGCAACAAGTAAAAGCTCTTACATCCTGTGGTTCCTCCAGAACAGTTGCTGTAAGAGAAGAAGAAGAATAATGAGTCATATTTAGCTGTTAGTAACAACGCACACTTACATTTGACCTGTTGTTTATATCATAAGTAAGTTTATATTGCTGTTTTATTTAGCAATGTTAGTGTGAATGAGCAGAAGAAGCTCTCACTCATTCATATTGAACACCAGATAATATGACTTACTCTCATCACAGGTGCATGAATTCAGAGCAGGACCTGAACAGGGTCAGGAACAACTGAACTCATGCACAGGACAGAACGTGTCCCAAAGTGTCTTTCATGGCAGGACATCTGTGTGTGAACTTCTGTAAACCTGAGGATGATGGAGCTCAGCAGCGACTGGACACGGCTGGAATAAAAGACAAACCTTTTTAACACATGATAAATCCAAAATGGAGCTTAAGCGTTACAGACACATTACACACATCCACGTGTTGTTTGGACGGAGATGCTGAGCATTGTCCTCTCCAGCGCGTCCTCTTCAGCCACTACTAAAGGAAAAGACATGAAATGAAACAGAAGTGACTGCTCCTCTACACGGTGTGACTCTGTGTGACTCCACACAAACCAAGAACACATGATTTATGTAGTTATACTCACCCAAGGGCTCACGAGGAGAGGTGGTGGGGACACGAGTGGGTGGAAAAGAGGACAGGGCAGAGGAGGACAGGAGAGAGGAGGACAGGACAGAGGAGGACAGGGCAGAGGAGGACAGAACAGAGGAGGACAGGACAGAGGAGTACGGGGCAGAGGAGGACGGGGCAGAGGACAGGACAGAGGAGGATGGGGCAGAGGAGGACAGGAGGAATTGTTGAGTCATTCATATGGATTTTGGCTCTTGTTTACAGTCTGTTGCTAGGTAACAGTTGTGGAATGTCCTCCACATTAACATGAAGTGAAGGCATTTCCCCCATTGTGGGAAAAAGTCTCTCTTACTTGTGATGAATTGTTGAAGCTACAACTACTTTTATGCACAATAAGAGACAACACAACACACAGATCACGTAATATTGCACCTTATATAAAACTGCACAACTGCAAACCTTTAAATGTAATAAACTTTAACTTCACAGGGCTGAATATCACACAAAACTGACAGAAAAGTCGCGTTTAGTTGTTCAACAGAGACATGGAAGTAGCAGTGACTTTATGTGACTAAAAACACAGTTTCAAAAGTGCAAAACACAAGACGAACTTTACCTGAAAACGTCTTCAAATGCCCGTTATAAATGCCACAAAATACGAGTGTTCTGGGGCAGTAAAATGTCCATAAGAAGGTGAAAACAGGAGCAGATCTAGTGCTAAACTTGTCCAGGTCGCACTGAATGAATGACGTCACTCTGCATTCAAACATGGCGCGCTCTCGCCACAGCGCCGCCGCTGGCCAAAAGTATATTACATCCGTAGTGGTTTAACACTACCATAGGAAATGAATGGGATTCTGTTTAGGGCTGTTTAGCTAAAGAATCCAGGTGGCCCGGGTTCAACTCCCGGTATGGGAATATCTAGTCTGTCCTGCTGGAACACTTGTAGCTGCATTATGTACAAGACTCGCTGTGGTTACGAGTACATTCAAGCTGGACGGAGGTGAAGAGAGGCATAGCAACATGGTATCGATTTGGGCGCAGCATGCGAAAATTCGTAATCAACCTTTAGCTTTTCTATGCATCTATAGACTAGCAGGTTGGTTGGTGTTTCTTTTTGGAGCATTTCTCTTAGACAAAGTGGGTCAGCGGTAGAGCGCATACTTTGCTTCATTTGGGATCAGTCATGTTTTCCAGCAATTCTTGACTGGACAAGCATATCTTGATTTTTTTTTATTGGTCTCACGCTTTCACTGTAATTTTCCAAAGATGCAGTATTGTGGTGGCCAGGTGGTCAAGCTGATGGGCAAGAAATCCATTGGCATTGCTTCATATTTCTTAGAACCCTGCTGGAAACATACCTTTCTCTTCCCCCTGACCAGCAAAGGATGCCACCTGCTTAACAGTGCTTGATTTGTAAATATATAGGTACAGGAACACTTGTGGACTGGGTGATCAGGCCAAAAAAGTTACTGTAACACACAAAAAGTGACGCACATGTAAGTAAAGTAACAATGGGACAAACCTTTGTGTCACAACCAGTCAAATTGGAATTTAAAAAAAAATCAAGAATTGAATTGTCTATCTGGTCACTGTTTCTGTTGTTTCTATTCTATCTGTTCTGTTTTTGTCCATTCTATCATTTAAGGCATTGTTACGGAAGGGGATGTAGCTCAGTGGTAGAGCGCATGCTTAGCATGTATGAGGTCCTGGGTTCAATTCCCAGCATCTCCAGGCGACACTGTAGTCTTTGCTAATTGCCAGATTACACTGCATTGAATTTTAGAGACCTTCACTGAAATATTTCAAATCAGCACATGTGGTGATTCAGTGCAAGCTCCCAGTCCCGCATTACCTTTGAACCTTGCAGCACTTATAAAATTCAAACAATATTATTTCGTCCATCCACACTACCTGCAGGAAGGTGAGACAAAGTGGCCCATTCAGGCAGCCTGGGCGACATTCCCAACTTCCAGTATAGGTATGTCTCGCCAAACCTGAGCTTAGAATGCTTAGTAAAACATGCTGTCTCCATGAATTCATGGAGAGTTAAATCTGGTAATGTAATTGCGCTAGTTTCAGAAAATAATGTGGGTAATTTCCACTTTCTTAAACACAGTTTAAAGGTGTCTTGTTGTTGTGGCCGAGAGGTTAAGGCGATGGACTTGAAATCCATTGGGGTTTCCCCGCGCAGGTTCGATTCCTGTCAGCAACGTGTGTTTAGCAGCACAGATTTTGAGATTTCGTTCTATTCTATAAACCAGCATGTTTGGTGATGTTTAATTTCGGAGCCATTCTTTCAGAACGAGGGCATGTATGAAATCCTTGTTTCAATCCCCTGCATCTCCATTCAATATTCTGTTGATGGCACAAAGTGAAAAGTGTTGACTCCAGGTCTTGCTTGGAAAATAATCATGACAGGCAAGAGATGGTTATGTAGCTCAGTGTTAGAGCACAGTCTTTCGTAGCAAGATCCCAGTTCCACATTCCTTTAAAATTAGATTTCATATTTTGAAGCAATTTGAGTCTATTAGACGTATACAGCCCCATGGGCATTACGCACTGGCCTCTTGAACCAGGGATTGTGGGTTTGAGTCCCATGATCATAGCCATTCAGCAGAGTGGCGCAGCGGAAGAGTGCTGGGCCCATAACCCAGAGGACGATGGATCGAAACCATCCTCTGCTAGATTTTTTTTACTTGCATTATTGCGATTGTCAATCCAAATGAACCAAGCTAGTCAGTAATGTGTTGGATGATGGAAGCCGATCTTCAGCGCAAGCTCCCAGTTCCACATTTGCTTTGAATCTAGCAGCACATTTCTTTTTTCCATCCTATATTGTTATTTCTTTTTTGGGGAAAAGGATAGCTGAGTAGTGAAAGAAGATGTAGGTAAAAAAAGACCCATGATTAGACATTTTGAAGCAATTTGAGTCTATTATGGGTACATAACCCCATAAGCAATATGCACAGGATACTAGCCTCCAAAATCCGGGATTGTGGATTTCAGGTCCATGGTCTAATAGGCTGAGCCACAAGGAAAATACTAATCACTAGACTTGTTGCACGTGGAATGGGCTTATATCTATGACATACAGAACTGTTCCTTAACTCTCAAGCATCAATGAGGCCTTCTTTATACGTCATAAGGCGCTGGTACAGCTAGCAGCCCGGTGTAAACGCTCTCTCTTTTTTCTCACACTTATTGTGCTTTATCTCCTATATTTTGTAAATATAGTTAGTATATTTTTTCTATTTTACTGTAGGATAGGGACACGCGCTGGAATCGTTTTTAATTCAACTGTTTTTGACTTTATTCGGCTGGATTGAGTGTTTTCGTCGTGTCGTGGCGATGTGTCTTGGCTCTGAGTCCCCCGGCTCCGGCCCCGCCCCCCGGCCGGCGCCGTACCGCGTTTACACAAAGGACGAACTAATGAAACTGCGGAGAACAGTCGTCTTACCCGGAGATCGTCACGTTATCCCGGCGGACATCCTAAGGAAAACGCAACGAAGCAGACGGGCTGGACGTAAACTCCGAGAGAAGAGAGGGACAAACAGGAAGTCGGTTCCCGCCGTAGTCATGGGTAACGTGAGGTCCCTTCAAAATAAAATGACGGAAATAGCGAGCCTCATGCGGTCCCAGAGGATTTATAGGGACAGCAGTGTCTTGATTTTCACAGAGACCTGGTTAACAGCAGAAATGCCAGACTCTATTGTAGGTTTGGACAATTTTCATCTGCTGCGGGCGGACAGAACGAGAGAATGCGGGAAGAAAAGATATATTATCTGCCCCGGGAGTTCTCACATGTGATTTCGATCGCAGTCTATGTGGCCCCGTCTGCCAATACTGAATATGCTTGTGAAGCACTGCTCTCCTGCACTTGTAGGCCGCAAACACAGCACCCACAGGCTCTTTCCCTCGTCTCTGGTGACTTTAACCACGCTTCTCCCTCTTCTGTTCTACCAACATACACCCAGTATGTTACCTGCCCCACCAGAAACAATAGAACATTGGACTTGTTTTTTGCCAACACCAAGGAGGCTTATTCCTCTTTCCCCCTCCCTCCCCTGGGCAGCTCGGACCACAACCTTGTACATCTGGGGCCTGTGTATGAACCCATCGTGCCCATGTGGGACAATAAAGGAATATCTTATCTTATCTGATCTGATCTGATCTGATCTGATCTTATCTTATCTTATCTTATCTTATCTTATCTTATCTTATCTTATCTTATCTTATCTTATCTTATCTTATCTTATCTTATCTTATCTTATCTTATCTTATCTTATTTACCATTAAATCAACTCTTACCTTCTTAAATCCTTCCCATATGGTCTAGCGGTTAGGATTCCTGGCTCTCATCCAGGTGGCCCGGGTTCAACTCCCGGTATGGGAATATCTAGTCTTTCCTGCTGGAACACTTGTAGCTGCATTATGTACAAGACTCGCTGTGGTTACGAGTACATTCAAGCTGGACGGAGGTGAAGAGAGGCAGAGAAACATGGTATCGATTTGGGCGTAGCATGCGAAAATTCGTAATCAACCTTTAGCTTTTCTATGCATCTATAGACTAGCAGGTTGGTTGGTGTTTCTTTTTGGAGCATTTCTCTTAGACAAAGTGGGTCAGCGGTAGAGCGCATACTTTGCTTCATTTGGGATCAGTCATGTTTTCCAGCAATTCTTGACTGGACAAGCATATCTTGATTTTTTTTTATTGGTCTCACGCTTTCACTGTAATTTTCCAAAGATGCAGTATTGTGGTGGCCAGGTGGTCAAGCTGATGGGCAAGAAATCCATTGGCATTGCTTCATATTTCTTAGAACCCTGCTGGAAACATACCTTTCTCTTCCCCCTGACCAGCAAAGGATGCCACCTGCTTAACAGTGCTTGATTTGTAAATATATAGGTACAGGAACACTTGTGGACTGGGTGATCAGGCCAAAAAAGTTACTGTAACACACAAAAAGTGACGCACATGTAAGTAAAGTAACAATGGGACAAACCTTTGTGTCACAACCAGTCAAATTGGAATTTAAAAAAAAATCAAGAATTGAATTGTCTATCTGGTCACTGTTTCTGTTGTTTCTATTCTATCTGTTCTGTTTTTGTCCATTCTATCATTTAAGGCATTGTTACGGAAGGGGATGTAGCTCAGTGGTAGAGCGCATGCTTAGCATGTATGAGGTCCTGGGTTCAATTCCCAGCATCTCCAGGTGACACTGTAGTCTTTGCTAATTGCCAGATTACACTGCAGTGAATTTTAGAGACCTTCACTGAAATATTTCAAATCAGCACATGTGGTGATTCAGTGCAAGCTCCCAGTCCCGCATTACCTTTGAACCTTGCAGCACTTATAAAATTCAAACAATATTATTTCATCCATCCACACTACCTGCAGGAAGGTGAGACAAAGTGGCCCATTCAGGCAGCCTGGGCGACATTCCCAACTTCCAGTATAGGTATGTCTCGCCAAACCTGAGCTTAGAATGCTTAGTAAAACATGCTGTCTCCATGAATTCATGGAGAGTTAAATCTGGTAATGTAATTGCGCTAGTTTCAGAAAATAATGTGGATAATTTCCACTTTCTTAAACACAGTTAAGAGGTGTATTGTTGTTGTGGCCGAGAGGTTAAGGCGATGGACTTGAAATCCATTGGGGTTTCCCCGCGCAGGTTCGATTCCTGTCAGCAACGTGTGTTTAGCAGCACAGATTTTGAGATTGCGTTCTATTCTATAAACCAGCATGTTTGGTGATGTTTAATTTCGGAGCCATTCTTTCAGAACGAGGGCATGTATGAAATCCTTGTTTCAATCCCCTGCATCTCCATTCAATATTCTGTTGATGGCACAAAGTGAAAAGTGTTGACTCCAGGTCTTGCTTGGAAAATAATCATGACAGGCAAGAGATGGTTATATAGCTCAGTGTTAGAGCACAGTCTTTCGTAGCAAGATCCCAGTTCCACATTCCTTTAAAATTAGATTTCATATTTTGAAGCAATTTGAGTCTATTAGACGTATACAGCCCCATGGGCATTACGCACTGGCCTCTTGAACCGGGATTGTGGGTTTGAGTCCCATGATCATAGCCATTCAGCAGAGTGGCGCAGCGGTAGCGTGCTGGGCCCATAACCCAGAGGTCGATGGATCGAAACCATCCTCTGCTAGATTTTTTTTACTTGCATTATTGCGATTGTCAATCCAAATGAACCAAGCTAGTCAGTAATGTGTTGGATGATGGAAGCCGATCTTCAGCGCAAGCTCCCAGTTCCACATTTGCTTTGAATCTAGCAGCACATTTCTTTTTTCCATCCTATATTGTTATTTCTTTTTTGGGGAAAAGGATAGCTGAGTAGTGAAAGAAGATGTAGGTCAAAAAAGACCCATGAATAGACATTTTGAAGCAATTTGAGTCTATTATGGGTACATAACCCCATAAGCAATATGCACAGGATACTAGCCTCCAAAATCCGGGATTGTGGATTTCAGGTCCATGGTCTAATAGGCTGAGCCACAAGGAAAATACTAATCACTAGACTTGTTGCACGTGGAATGGGCTTATATCTATTACATACAGAACTGTTCCTTAACTCTCAAGCATCAATGAGGCCTTCTTTATACGTCATAAGGCGCTGGTACAGCTAGCAGCCCGGTGTAAACGCTCTCTCTTTTTTCTCACACTTATTGTGCTTTATCTCCTATATTTTGTAAATATAGTTAGTAATTTTTTTTCTATTTTACTGTAGGATAGGGACACGCGCTGGAATCGTTTTTAATTCAACTGTTTTTGACTTTTTTCGGCTGGATTGAGTGTTTTCGTCGTGTCGTGGCGATGTGTCTTGGCTCTGAGTCCCCCGGCTCCGGCCCCGCCCCCCGGCCGGCGCCGTACCGCGCTTACACAAAGGACGAACTAATGAAACTGCGGAGAACAGTCGTCTTACCCGGAGATCGTCACGTTATCCCGGCGGACATCCTAAGGAAAACGCAACGAAGCAGACGGGCTGGACGTAAACTCCGAGAGAAGAGAGGGACAAACAGGAAGTCGGTTCCCGCCGTAGTCATGGGTAACGTGAGGTCCCTTCAAAATAAAATGACGGAAATAGCGAGCCTCATGCGGTCCCAGAGGATTTATAGGGACAGCAGTGTCTTGATTTTCACAGAGACCTGGTTAACAGCAGAAATGCCAGACTCTATTGTAGGTTTGGACAATTTTCATCTGCTGCGGGCGGACAGAACGAGAGAATGCGGGAAGAAAAGATATATTATCTGCCCCGGGAGTTCTCACATGTGATTTCGATCGCAGTCTATGTGGCCCCGTCTGCCAATACTGAATATGCTTGTGAAGCACTGCTCTCCTGCACTTGTAGGCCGCAAACACAGCACCCACAGGCTCTCTCCCTCGTCTCTGGTGACTTTAACCACGCTTCTCCCTCTTCTGTTCTACCAACATACACCCAGTATGTTACCTGCCCCACCAGAAACAATAGAACATTGGACTTGTTTTTTGCCAACACCAAGGAGGCTTATTCCTCTTTCCCCCTCCCTCCCCTGGGCAGCTCGGACCACAACCTTGTACATCTGGGGCCTGTGTATGAACCCATCGTGCCCATGTGGGACAATAAAGGAATATCTTATCTTATCTGATCTGATCTGATCTGATCTGATCTGATCTGATCTGATCTTATCTTATCTTATCTTATCTTATCTTATCTTATCTTATCTTATCTTATCTTATCTTATCTTATCTTATCTTATCTTATCTTATCTTATTTACCATTAAATCAACTCTTACCTTCTTAAATCCTTCCCATATGGTCTAGCGGTTAGGATTCCTGGCTCTCATCCAGGTGGCCCGGGTTCAACTCCCGGTATGGGAATATCTAGTCTGTCCTGCTGGAACACTTGTAGCTGCATTATGTACAAGACTCGCTGTGGTTACGAGTACATTCAAGCTGGACGGAGGTGAAGAGAGGCAGAGAAACATGGTATCGATTTGGGCGCAGCATGCGAAAATTCGTAATCAACCTTTAGCTTTTCTATGCATCTATAGACTAGCAGGTTGGTTGGTGTTTCTTTTTGGAGCATTTCTCTTAGACAAAGTGGGTCAGCGGTAGAGCGCATACTTTGCTTCATTTGGGATCAGTCATGTTTTCCAGCAATTCTTGACTGGACAAGCATATCTTGATTTTTTTTTATTGGTCTCACGCTTTCACTGTAATTTTCCAAAGATGCAGTATTGTGGTGGCCAGGTGGTCAAGCTGATGGGCAAGAAATCCATTGGCATTGCTTCATATTTCTTAGAACCCTGCTGGAAACATACCTTTCTCTTCCCCCTGACCAGCAAAGGATGCCACCTGCTTAACAGTGCTTGATTTGTAAATATATAGGTACAGGAACACTTGTGGACTGGGTGATCAGGCCAAAAAAGTTACTGTAACACACAAAAAGTGACGCACATGTAAGTAAAGTAACAATGGGACAAACCTTTGTGTCACAACCAGTCAAATTGGAATTTAAAAAAAAATCAAGAATTGAATTGTCTATCTGGTCACTGTTTCTGTTGTTTCTATTCTATCTGTTCTGTTTTTGTCCATTCTATCATTTAAGGCATTGTTACGGAAGGGGATGTAGCTCAGTGGTAGAGCGCATGCTTAGCATGTATGAGGTCCTGGGTTCAATTCCCAGCATCTCCAGGTGACACTGTAGTCTTTGCTAATTGCCAGATTACACTGCAGTGAATTTTAGAGACCTTCACTGAAATATTTCAAATCAGCACATGTGGTGATTCAGTGCAAGCTCCCAGTCCCGCATTACCTTTGAACCTTGCAGCACTTATAAAATTCAAACAATATTATTTCATCCATCCACACTACCTGCAGGAAGGTGAGACAAAGTGGCCCATTCAGGCAGCCTGGGCGACATTCCCAACTTCCAGTATAGGTATGTCTCGCCAAACCTGAGCTTAGAATGCTTAGTAAAACATGCTGTCTCCATGAATTCATGGAGAGTTAAATCTGGTAATGTAATTGCGCTAGTTTCAGAAAATAATGTGGATAATTTCCACTTTCTTAAACACAGTTAAGAGGTGTATTGTTGTTGTGGCCGAGAGGTTAAGGCGATGGACTTGAAATCCATTGGGGTTTCCCCGCGCAGGTTCGATTCCTGTCAGCAACGTGTGTTTAGCAGCACAGATTTTGAGATTGCGTTCTATTCTATAAACCAGCATGTTTGGTGATGTTTAATTTCGGAGCCATTCTTTCAGAACGAGGGCATGTATGAAATCCTTGTTTCAATCCCCTGCATCTCCATTCAATATTCTGTTGATGGCACAAAGTGAAAAGTGTTGACTCCAGGTCTTGCTTGGAAAATAATCATGACAGGCAAGAGATGGTTATATAGCTCAGTGTTAGAGCACAGTCTTTCGTAGCAAGATCCCAGTTCCACATTCCTTTAAAATTAGATTTCATATTTTGAAGCAATTTGAGTCTATTAGACGTATACAGCCCCATGGGCATTACGCACTGGCCTCTTGAACCGGGATTGTGGGTTTGAGTCCCATGATCATAGCCATTCAGCAGAGTGGCGCAGCGGTAGCGTGCTGGGCCCATAACCCAGAGGTCGATGGATCGAAACCATCCTCTGCTAGATTTTTTTTACTTGCATTATTGCGATTGTCAATCCAAATGAACCAAGCTAGTCAGTAATGTGTTGGATGATGGAAGCCGATCTTCAGCGCAAGCTCCCAGTTCCACATTTGCTTTGAATCTAGC
This sequence comes from Eucyclogobius newberryi, assembly GCF_026437365.1. NCBI lineage: Eukaryota > Metazoa > Chordata > Actinopteri > Gobiiformes > Gobiidae > Eucyclogobius > Eucyclogobius newberryi. The sequence continues at coordinate 365,373 of NW_027315934.1, read as the reverse complement.
AGCACATTTCTTTTTTCCATCCTATATTGTTATTTCTTTTTTGGGGAAAAGGATAGCTGAGTAGTGAAAGAAGATGTAGGTCAAAAAAGACCCATGAATAGACATTTTGAAGCAATTTGAGTCTATTATGGGTACATAACCCCATAAGCAATATGCACAGGATACTAGCCTCCAAAATCCGGGATTGTGGATTTCAGGTCCATGGTCTAATAGGCTGAGCCACAAGGAAAATACTAATCACTAGACTTGTTGCACGTGGAATGGGCTTATATCTATTACATACAGAACTGTTCCTTAACTCTCAAGCATCAATGAGGCCTTCTTTATACGTCATAAGGCGCTGGTACAGCTAGCAGCCCGGTGTAAACGCTCTCTCTTTTTTCTCACACTTATTGTGCTTTATCTCCTATATTTTGTAAATATAGTTAGTAATTTTTTTTCTATTTTACTGTAGGATAGGGACACGCGCTGGAATCGTTTTTAATTCAACTGTTTTTGACTTTTTTCGGCTGGATTGAGTGTTTTCGTCGTGTCGTGGCGATGTGTCTTGGCTCTGAGTCCCCCGGCTCCGGCCCCGCCCCCCGGCCGGCGCCGTACCGCGCTTACACAAAGGACGAACTAATGAAACTGCGGAGAACAGTCGTCTTACCCGGAGATCGTCACGTTATCCCGGCGGACATCCTAAGGAAAACGCAACGAAGCAGACGGGCTGGACGTAAACTCCGAGAGAAGAGAGGGACAAACAGGAAGTCGGTTCCCGCCGTAGTCATGGGTAACGTGAGGTCCCTTCAAAATAAAATGACGGAAATAGCGAGCCTCATGCGGTCCCAGAGGATTTATAGGGACAGCAGTGTCTTGATTTTCACAGAGACCTGGTTAACAGCAGAAATGCCAGACTCTATTGTAGGTTTGGACAATTTTCATCTGCTGCGGGCGGACAGAACGAGAGAATGCGGGAAGAAAAGATATATTATCTGCCCCGGGAGTTCTCACATGTGATTTCGATCGCAGTCTATGTGGCCCCGTCTGCCAATACTGAATATGCTTGTGAAGCACTGCTCTCCTGCACTTGTAGGCCGCAAACACAGCACCCACAGGCTCTCTCCCTCGTCTCTGGTGACTTTAACCACGCTTCTCCCTCTTCTGTTCTACCAACATACACCCAGTATGTTACCTGCCCCACCAGAAACAATAGAACATTGGACTTGTTTTTTGCCAACACCAAGGAGGCTTATTCCTCTTTCCCCCTCCCTCCCCTGGGCAGCTCGGACCACAACCTTGTACATCTGGGGCCTGTGTATGAACCCATCGTGCCCATGTGGGACAATAAAGGAATATCTTATCTTATCTGATCTGATCTGATCTGATCTGATCTGATCTGATCTGATCTGATCTGATCTTATCTGATCTGATCTGATCTTATCTTATCTTATCTTATCTTATCTTATCTTATCTTATCTTATCTTATCTTATCTTATTTACCATTAAATCAACTCTTACCTTCTTAAATCCTTCCCATATGGTCTAGCGGTTAGGATTCCTGGCTCTCATCCAGGTGGCCCGGGTTCAACTCCCGGTATGGGAATATCTAGTCTGTCCTGCTGGAACACTTGTAGCTGCATTATGTACAAGACTCGCTGTGGTTACGAGTACATTCAAGCTGGACGGAGGTGAAGAGAGGCAGAGAAACATGGTATCGATTTGGGCGCAGCATGCGAAAATTCGTAATCAACCTTTAGCTTTTCTATGCATCTATAGACTAGCAGGTTGGTTGGTGTTTCTTTTTGGAGCATTTCTCTTAGACAAAGTGGGTCAGCGGTAGAGCGCATACTTTGCTTCATTTGGGATCAGTCATGTTTTCCAGCAATTCTTGACTGGACAAGCATATCTTGATTTTTTTTTATTGGTCTCACGCTTTCACTGTAATTTTCCAAAGATGCAGTATTGTGGTGGCCAGGTGGTCAAGCTGATGGGCAAGAAATCCATTGGCATTGCTTCATATTTCTTAGAACCCTGCTGGAAACATACCTTTCTCTTCCCCCTGACCAGCAAAGGATGCCACCTGCTTAACAGTGCTTGATTTGTAAATATATAGGTACAGGAACACTTGTGGACTGGGTGATCAGGCCAAAAAAGTTACTGTAACACACAAAAAGTGACGCACATGTAAGTAAAGTAACAATGGGACAAACCTTTGTGTCACAACCAGTCAAATTGGAATTTAAAAAAAAATCAAGAATTGAATTGTCTATCTGGTCACTGTTTCTGTTGTTTCTATTCTATCTGTTCTGTTTTTGTCCATTCTATCATTTAAGGCATTGTTACGGAAGGGGATGTAGCTCAGTGGTAGAGCGCATGCTTAGCATGTATGAGGTCCTGGGTTCAATTCCCAGCATCTCCAGGTGACACTGTAGTCTTTGCTAATTGCCAGATTACACTGCAGTGAATTTTAGAGACCTTCACTGAAATATTTCAAATCAGCACATGTGGTGATTCAGTGCAAGCTCCCAGTCCCGCATTACCTTTGAACCTTGCAGCACTTATAAAATTCAAACAATATTATTTCATCCATCCACACTACCTGCAGGAAGGTGAGACAAAGTGGCCCATTCAGGCAGCCTGGGCGACATTCCCAACTTCCAGTATAGGTATGTCTCGCCAAACCTGAGCTTAGAATGCTTAGTAAAACATGCTGTCTCCATGAATTCATGGAGAGTTAAATCTGGTAATGTAATTGCGCTAGTTTCAGAAAATAATGTGGATAATTTCCACTTTCTTAAACACAGTTAAGAGGTGTATTGTTGTTGTGGCCGAGAGGTTAAGGCGATGGACTTGAAATCCATTGGGGTTTCCCCGCGCAGGTTCGATTCCTGTCAGCAACGTGTGTTTAGCAGCACAGATTTTGAGATTGCGTTCTATTCTATAAACCAGCATGTTTGGTGATGTTTAATTTCGGAGCCATTCTTTCAGAACGAGGGCATGTATGAAATCCTTGTTTCAATCCCCTGCATCTCCATTCAATATTCTGTTGATGGCACAAAGTGAAAAGTGTTGACTCCAGGTCTTGCTTGGAAAATAATCATGACAGGCAAGAGATGGTTATATAGCTCAGTGTTAGAGCACAGTCTTTCGTAGCAAGATCCCAGTTCCACATTCCTTTAAAATTAGATTTCATATTTTGAAGCAATTTGAGTCTATTAGACGTATACAGCCCCATGGGCATTACGCACTGGCCTCTTGAACCGGGATTGTGGGTTTGAGTCCCATGATCATAGCCATTCAGCAGAGTGGCGCAGCGGTAGCGTGCTGGGCCCATAACCCAGAGGTCGATGGATCGAAACCATCCTCTGCTAGATTTTTTTTACTTGCATTATTGCGATTGTCAATCCAAATGAACCAAGCTAGTCAGTAATGTGTTGGATGATGGAAGCCGATCTTCAGCGCAAGCTCCCAGTTCCACATTTGCTTTGAATCTAGCAGCACATTTCTTTTTTCCATCCTATATTGTTATTTCTTTTTTGGGGAAAAGGATAGCTGAGTAGTGAAAGAAGATGTAGGTCAAAAAAGACCCATGAATAGACATTTTGAAGCAATTTGAGTCTATTATGGGTACATAACCCCATAAGCAATATGCACAGGATACTAGCCTCCAAAATCCGGGATTGTGGATTTCAGGTCCATGGTCTAATAGGCTGAGCCACAAGGAAAATACTAATCACTAGACTTGTTGCACGTGGAATGGGCTTATATCTATTACATACAGAACTGTTCCTTAACTCTCAAGCATCAATGAGGCCTTCTTTATACGTCATAAGGCGCTGGTACAGCTAGCAGCCCGGTGTAAACGCTCTCTCTTTTTTCTCACACTTATTGTGCTTTATCTCCTATATTTTGTAAATATAGTTAGTAATTTTTTTTCTATTTTACTGTAGGATAGGGACACGCGCTGGAATCGTTTTTAATTCAACTGTTTTTGACTTTTTTCGGCTGGATTGAGTGTTTTCGTCGTGTCGTGGCGATGTGTCTTGGCTCTGAGTCCCCCGGCTCCGGCCCCGCCCCCCGGCCGGCGCCGTACCGCGCTTACACAAAGGACGAACTAATGAAACTGCGGAGAACAGTCGTCTTACCCGGAGATCGTCACGTTATCCCGGCGGACATCCTAAGGAAAACGCAACGAAGCAGACGGGCTGGACGTAAACTCCGAGAGAAGAGAGGGACAAACAGGAAGTCGGTTCCCGCCGTAGTCATGGGTAACGTGAGGTCCCTTCAAAATAAAATGACGGAAATAGCGAGCCTCATGCGGTCCCAGAGGATTTATAGGGACAGCAGTGTCTTGATTTTCACAGAGACCTGGTTAACAGCAGAAATGCCAGACTCTATTGTAGGTTTGGACAATTTTCATCTGCTGCGGGCGGACAGAACGAGAGAATGCGGGAAGAAAAGATATATTATCTGCCCCGGGAGTTCTCACATGTGATTTCGATCGCAGTCTATGTGGCCCCGTCTGCCAATACTGAATATGCTTGTGAAGCACTGCTCTCCTGCACTTGTAGGCCGCAAACACAGCACCCACAGGCTCTCTCCCTCGTCTCTGGTGACTTTAACCACGCTTCTCCCTCTTCTGTTCTACCAACATACACCCAGTATGTTACCTGCCCCACCAGAAACAATAGAACATTGGACTTGTTTTTTGCCAACACCAAGGAGGCTTATTCCTCTTTCCCCCTCCCTCCCCTGGGCAGCTCGGACCACAACCTTGTACATCTGGGGCCTGTGTATGAACCCATCGTGCCCATGTGGGACAATAAAGGAATATCTTATCTTATCTGATCTGATCTGATCTGATCTGATCTGATCTGATCTGATCTGATCTGATCTTATCTGATCTGATCTGATCTTATCTGATCTTATCTTATCTTATCTTATCTTATCTTATCTTATCTTATCTTATCTTATCTTATCTTATCTTATCTTATCTTATTTACCATTAAATCAACTCTTACCTTCTTAAATCCTTCCCATATGGTCTAGCGGTTAGGATTCCTGGCTCTCATCCAGGTGGCCCGGGTTCAACTCCCGGTATGGGAATATCTAGTCTTTCCTGCTGGAACACTTGTAGCTGCATTATGTACAAGACTCGCTGTGGTTACGAGTACATTCAAGCTGGACGGAGGTGAAGAGAGGCAGAGAAACATGGTATCGATTTGGGCGCAGCATGCGAAAATTCGTAATCAACCTTTAGCTTTTCTATGCATCTATAGACTAGCAGGTTGGTTGGTGTTTCTTTTTGGAGCATTTCTCTTAGACAAAGTGGGTCAGCGGTAGAGCGCATACTTTGCTTCATTTGGGATCAGTCATGTTTTCCAGCAATTCTTGACTGGACAAGCATATCTTGATTTTTTTTTATTGGTCTCACGCTTTCACTGTAATTTTCCAAAGATGCAGTATTGTGGTGGCCAGGTGGTCAAGCTGATGGGCAAGAAATCCATTGGCATTGCTTCATATTTCTTAGAACCCTGCTGGAAACATACCTTTCTCTTCCCCCTGACCAGCAAAGGATGCCACCTGCTTAACAGTGCTTGATTTGTAAATATATAGGTACAGGAACACTTGTGGACTGGGTGATCAGGCCAAAAAAGTTACTGTAACACACAAAAAGTGACGCACATGTAAGTAAAGTAACAATGGGACAAACCTTTGTGTCACAACCAGTCAAATTGGAATTTAAAAAAAAATCAAGAATTGAATTGTCTATCTGGTCACTGTTTCTGTTGTTTCTATTCTATCTGTTCTGTTTTTGTCCATTCTATCATTTAAGGCATTGTTACGGAAGGGGATGTAGCTCAGTGGTAGAGCGCATGCTTAGCATGTATGAGGTCCTGGGTTCAATTCCCAGCATCTCCAGGTGACACTGTAGTCTTTGCTAATTGCCAGATTACACTGCAGTGAATTTTAGAGACCTTCACTGAAATATTTCAAATCAGCACATGTGGTGATTCAGTGCAAGCTCCCAGTCCCGCATTACCTTTGAACCTTGCAGCACTTATAAAATTCAAACAATATTATTTCATCCATCCACACTACCTGCAGGAAGGTGAGACAAAGTGGCCCATTCAGGCAGCCTGGGCGACATTCCCAACTTCCAGTATAGGTATGTCTCGCCAAACCTGAGCTTAGAATGCTTAGTAAAACATGCTGTCTCCATGAATTCATGGAGAGTTAAATCTGGTAATGTAATTGCGCTAGTTTCAGAAAATAATGTGGATAATTTCCACTTTCTTAAACACAGTTAAGAGGTGTATTGTTGTTGTGGCCGAGAGGTTAAGGCGATGGACTTGAAATCCATTGGGGTTTCCCCGCGCAGGTTCGATTCCTGTCAGCAACGTGTGTTTAGCAGCACAGATTTTGAGATTGCGTTCTATTCTATAAACCAGCATGTTTGGTGATGTTTAATTTCGGAGCCATTCTTTCAGAACGAGGGCATGTATGAAATCCTTGTTTCAATCCCCTGCATCTCCATTCAATATTCTGTTGATGGCACAAAGTGAAAAGTGTTGACTCCAGGTCTTGCTTGGAAAATAATCATGACAGGCAAGAGATGGTTATATAGCTCAGTGTTAGAGCACAGTCTTTCGTAGCAAGATCCCAGTTCCACATTCCTTTAAAATTAGATTTCATATTTTGAAGCAATTTGAGTCTATTAGACGTATACAGCCCCATGGGCATTACGCACTGGCCTCTTGAACCGGGATTGTGGGTTTGAGTCCCATGATCATAGCCATTCAGCAGAGTGGCGCAGCGGTAGCGTGCTGGGCCCATAACCCAGAGGTCGATGGATCGAAACCATCCTCTGCTAGATTTTTTTTACTTGCATTATTGCGATTGTCAATCCAAATGAACCAAGCTAGTCAGTAATGTGTTGGATGATGGAAGCCGATCTTCAGCGCAAGCTCCCAGTTCCACATTTGCTTTGAATCTAGCAGCACATTTCTTTTTTCCATCCTATATTGTTATTTCTTTTTTGGGGAAAAGGATAGCTGAGTAGTGAAAGAAGATGTAGGTCAAAAAAGACCCATGAATAGACATTTTGAAGCAATTTGAGTCTATTATGGGTACATAACCCCATAAGCAATATGCACAGGATACTAGCCTCCAAAATCCGGGATTGTGGATTTCAGGTCCATGGTCTAATAGGCTGAGCCACAAGGAAAATACTAATCACTAGACTTGTTGCACGTGGAATGGGCTTATATCTATTACATACAGAACTGTTCCTTAACTCTCAAGCATCAATGAGGCCTTCTTTATACGTCATAAGGCGCTGGTACAGCTAGCAGCCCGGTGTAAACGCTCTCTCTTTTTTCTCACACTTATTGTGCTTTATCTCCTATATTTTGTAAATATAGTTAGTAATTTTTTTTCTATTTTACTGTAGGATAGGGACACGCGCTGGAATCGTTTTTAATTCAACTGTTTTTGACTTTTTTCGGCTGGATTGAGTGTTTTCGTCGTGTCGTGGCGATGTGTCTTGGCTCTGAGTCCCCCGGCTCCGGCCCCGCCCCCCGGCCGGCGCCGTACCGCGCTTACACAAAGGACGAACTAATGAAACTGCGGAGAACAGTCGTCTTACCCGGAGATCGTCACGTTATCCCGGCGGACATCCTAAGGAAAACGCAACGAAGCAGACGGGCTGGACGTAAACTCCGAGAGAAGAGAGGGACAAACAGGAAGTCGGTTCCCGCCGTAGTCATGGGTAACGTGAGGTCCCTTCAAAATAAAATGACGGAAATAGCGAGCCTCATGCGGTCCCAGAGGATTTATAGGGACAGCAGTGTCTTGATTTTCACAGAGACCTGGTTAACAGCAGAAATGCCAGACTCTATTGTAGGTTTGGACAATTTTCATCTGCTGCGGGCGGACAGAACGAGAGAATGCGGGAAGAAAAGATATATTATCTGCCCCGGGAGTTCTCACATGTGATTTCGATCGCAGTCTATGTGGCCCCGTCTGCCAATACTGAATATGCTTGTGAAGCACTGCTCTCCTGCACTTGTAGGCCGCAAACACAGCACCCACAGGCTCTCTCCCTCGTCTCTGGTGACTTTAACCACGCTTCTCCCTCTTCTGTTCTACCAACATACACCCAGTATGTTACCTGCCCCACCAGAAACAATAGAACATTGGACTTGTTTTTTGCCAACACCAAGGAGGCTTATTCCTCTTTCCCCCTCCCTCCCCTGGGCAGCTCGGACCACAACCTTGTACATCTGGGGCCTGTGTATGAACCCATCGTGCCCATGTGGGACAATAAAGGAATATCTTATCTTATCTGATCTGATCTGATCTGATCTGATCTGATCTGATCTGATCTTATCTTATCTTATCTTATCTTATCTTATCTTATCTTATCTTATCTTATCTTATCTTATCTTATCTTATCTTATCTTATTTACCATTAAATCAACTCTTACCTTCTTAAATCCTTCCCATATGGTCTAGCGGTTAGGATTCCTGGCTCTCATCCAGGTGGCCCGGGTTCAACTTCCGGTATGGGAATATCTAGTCTGTCCTGCTGGAACACTTGTAGCTGCATTATGTACAAGACTCGCTGTGGTTACGAGTACATTCAAGCTGGACGGAGGTGAAGAGAGGCATAGCAACATGGTATCGATTTGGGCGCAGCATGTGAAAATTTGTAATCAACCTTTAGCTTTTCTATGCATCTATAGACTAGCAGGTTGGTTGGTGTTTCTTTTTGGAGCATTTCTCTTAGACAAAGTGGGTCAGCGGTAGAGCGCATACTTTGCTTCATTTGGGATCAGTCATGTTTTCCAGCAATTCTTGACTGGACAAGCATATCTTGATTTTTTTTATTGGTCTCATGCTTTCACTGTAATTTTCCAAAGATGCAGTATTGTGGTGGCCAGGTGGTCAAGCTGATGGGCAAGAAATCCATTGGCATTGCTTCATATTTCTTAGAACCCTGCTGGAAACATACCTTTCTCTTCCCCCTGACCAGGAAAGGATGCTACCTGCTTAACCCTTTAGGCGCCAGAGATTATGGATGAAATAAATGTATAAATAAAAAACTTCCTGAGATACAGAGAACTGAAGCCGGGGCACAGCTCTGGGTCGGCAGTGCCCCTGGAGGCCCGTAGAAGCTCCACACTCCAGTTGATTCTTGGATAAAAGGCCCTCACCGGGCCCCGAACTCGGCTGCCGGACGCAGTGCAGTGCCTCATGGATAAAAGGGCACCCAGCCGGTCTCGAACTCGCGTGAGGTGGAGCAGGGATCATCCACCCCGCACACGGCCAGACTTTGCCCGGCCAGGGAGCACCTTCTGCGGGTCGGAGGCTCCGGGTCGGAGCCCCTGGAGCCTGGAGCCCTCACCGGGCCGCAAACTCGGCTGCCGGAGGCAGTGCAGTGCCTCATGGATAAAAGGGCACCCAGCCGGTCTCGAACTCGCGTGAGGCGGAGCAGGGATCATCCACCCCGCACACGGCCAGACTTTGCCCGGCCAGGGAGCACCTTCTGCGGGTCGGAGGCTCCGGGTCGGAGCCCCTGGAGCCTGGAGCCCTCACCGGGCCCCGAACTCGGCTGCCGGAGGCAGTGCAGTGCCTCATGGATAAAAGGGCACCCAGCCGGTCTCGAACTCTCGTGAGGCGGAGCAGGGATCATCCACCCCGCACACGGCCAGACTTTGCCCGGCCAGGGAGCACCTTCTGCGGGTCGGAGGCTCCGGGTCGGAGCCCCTGGAGCCTGGAGCCCTCACCGGGCCCCGAACTCGGCTGCCGGAGGCAGTGCAGTGCCTCATGGATAAAAGGGCACCCAGCCGGTCTCGAACTCGCGTGAGGCGGAGCAGGGATCATCCACCCCGCACACGGCCAGACTTTGCCCGGCCAGGGAGTACCTTCTGCGGGTTGGAGGCTCCGGGTCGGAGCCCCTGGAGCCTGGAGCCCTCACCGGGCCCCGAACTCGGCTGCCGGAGGCAGTGCAGTGCCTCATGGATAAAAGGGCACCCAGCCGGTCTCCAACTCGCGTGAGGCGGAGCAGGGATCATCCACCCCGCACACGGCCAGACTTTGCCCGGGGAAGGGCCACTCTGGCTGGGCATGGCCCCCACTGAGCACCCCCTGGAACCCCTGGAGCCCCCGGAGCACCTCCAGAGCCACCCCCCACTCCTCCAGACTCTGCCCGGGGAAGGGCCACTCAGGCTGGGCATGGCCTCCACTGAGCACCCCCTGGAGCCCCCAGAGCACCTCCAGAGCCACCCCCCACTCTCCCCAGACTATGCCCGGGGAAGGGCCACTCTGGCTGGGCATGGCCTCCGCCGAGCACCCCCTGGAACCCCTGGAGCTCCTCCAGAGCCACCCCCCACTCCTCCAGACTCACCCCGGGGAAGGGCCACTCTGGCTGGGCATGGCCTCCACTGAGCACCCCCTGGAGCCCCCGGAGCACCTCCAGAGCCACCCCCCACTCTCCCCAGACTATGCCCGGGGAAGGGCCACTCTGGCTGGGCATGGCCTCCGCCGAGCACCCCCTGGAACCCCTCCAGAGCCACCCCCCACTCCTCCAGACTTTGCCCGGGGAAGGGCCACTCTGGCTGGGCATGGCCCCCACTGAGCACCCCCTGGAACCCCTGGAGCCCCCGGAGCACCTCCAGAGCCACCCCCCACTCCTCCAGACTCTGCCCGGGGAAGGGCCACTCTGGCTGGGCATGGCCTCCACTGAGCACCCCCTGGAGCCCCCGGAGCACCTCCAGAGCCACCCCCCACTCCTCCAGACTCACCCCGGGGAAGGGCCACTCTGGCTGGGCATGGCCCCCACTGAGCACCCCCTGGAACCCCTGGAGCCCCCGGAGCACCTCCAGAGCCACCCCCCACTCCTCCAGACTCTGCCCGGGGAAGGGCCACTCTGGCTGGGCATGGCCTCCGCTGAGCACCCCCTGGAACCCCTGGAGCCCCCGGAGCACCTCCAGAGCCACCCCCCACTCCTCCAGACTCTGCCCGGGGAAGGGCCACTCTGGCTGGGCATGGCCTCCACTGAGCACCCCCTTGAGCCCCCGGAGCACCTCCAGAGCCACCCCCCACTTCTCCAGACTCTGCCCGGGGAAGGGACACTCTGGCTGGGCATGGCCTCCACTGAGCACCCCCTGGAGCCCCCGGAGCACCTCCAGAGCCACCCCCCACTCTCCCCAGACTATGCCCGGGGAAGGGCCACTCTGGCTGGGCATGGCCTCCGCCGAGCACCCCCTGGAACCCCTCCAGAGCCACCCCCCACTCCTCCAGACTTTGCCCGGGGAAGGGCCACTCTGGCTGGGCATGGCCCCCACTGAGCACCCCCTGGAACCCCTGGAGCCCCCGGAGCACCTCCAGAGCCACCCCCCACTCCTCCAGACTCTGCCCGGGGAAGGGCCACTCTGGCTGGGCATGGCCTCCACTGAGCACCCCCTGGAGCCCCCGGAGCACCTCCAGAGCCACCCCCCACTCCTCCAGACTCAACCCGGGGAAGGGCCACTCTGGCTGGGCATGGCCCCCACTGAGCACCCCCTGGAACCCCTGGAGCCCCCGGAGCACCTCCAGAGCCACCCCCCAGTCTCCCCAGATTCTGCCCGGGGAAGGGCCACTCTGGCTGGGCATGGCCTCCACTGAGCACCCCCTGGAGCCCCCGGAGCACCTCCAGAGCCACCCCCCACTCCTCCAGACTCTGCCCGGGGAAGGGCCACTCTGGCTGGGCATGGCCTCCACTGAGCACCCCCTGGAGCCCCCGGAGCACCTCCAGAGCCACCCCCCACTCCTCCAGACTCTGCCCGGGGAAGGGCCACTCTGGCTGGGCATGGCCTCCGCTGAGCACCTCCTGGAACCCCTGGAGCCCCCGGAGCACCTCCAGAGCCACCCCCCACTCCTCCAGACTCTGCCCGGGGAAGGGACACTCTGGCTGGGCATGGCCTCCGCTGAGCACCCCATGGAACCCCTGGAGCCCCCGGAGCACCTCCAGAGCCACCCCCCACTCTTCCAGACTCTCCCCGGGGAAGGGACACTCTGGCTGGGCATGGCCTCCACTGAGCACCCCCTGGAGCCCCCGGAGCACCTCCAGAGCCACCCCCCACTCTCCCCAGACTATGCCCGGGGAAGGGCCACTCTGGCTGGGCATGGCCTCCGCCGAGCACCCCCTGGAACCCCTCCAGAGCCACCCCCCACTCCTCCAGACTTTGCCCGGGGAAGGGCCACTCTGGCTGGGCATGGCCCCCACTGAGCACCCCCTGGAACCCCTGGAGCCCCCGGAGCACCTCCAGAGCCACCCCCCACTCCTCCAGACTCTGCCCGGGGAAGGGACACTCTGGCTGGGCATGGCCTCCACTGAGCACCCCCTGGAGCCCCCGGGGCACCTCCAGAGCCACCCCCCACTCCTCCAGACTCACCCCGGGGAAGGGCCACTCTGGCTGGGCATGGCCCCCACTGAGCACCCCCTGGAACCCCTGGAGCCCCCGGAGCACCTCCAGAGCCACCCCCCACTCCTCCAGACTCTGCACGGGGAAGGGCCACTCTGGCTGGGCATGGCCTCCACTGAGCACCCCCTGGAGCCCCCGGAGCACCTCCAGAGCCACCCCCCACTCCTCCAGACTCACCCCGGGGAAGGGCCACTCTGGCTGGGCATGGCCTCCACTGAGCACCCCCTGGAGCCCCCGGAGCACCTCCAGAGCCACCCCCCACTCTCCCCAGATTCTGCCCGGGGAAGGGCCACTCTGGCTGGGCATGACCTCCACTTAGCACCCCCTTGAGCCCCCGGAGCACCTTCAGAGCCACCCCCCACTCCTCCAGACTCTGCCCGGGGAAGGGCCACTCTGGCTGGGCATGGCCTCCGCTGAGCACCCCCTGGAACCCCTGGAGCCCCCGGAGCACCTCCAGAGCCACCCCCCACTCCTCCAGACTCTGCCCGGGGAAGGGCCACTCTGGCTGGGCATGGCCTCCATTGAGCACCCCCTGGAGCCCCCGGAGCACCTCCAGAGCCACCCCCCACTCCTCCAGACTCACCCCGGGGAAGGGCCACTCTGGCTGGGCATGGCCTCCACTGAGCACCCCCTTGAGCCCCCGGAGCACCTCCAGAGCCACCCCCCACTCCTCCAGACTCTGCCCGGGGAAGGGCCACTCTGGCTGGGCATGGCCTCCGCTGAGCACCCCCTGGAACCCCTGGAGCCCCCGGAGCACCTCCAGAGCCACCCCCCACTCCTCCAGACTCTGCCCGGGGAAGGGACACTCTGGCTGGGCATGGCCTCCGCTGAGCACCCCCTGGAACCCCTGGAGCCCCCGGAGCACCTCCAGAGCCACCCCCCACTCCTCCAGACTCTGCCCGGGGAAGGGACACTCTGGCTGGGCATGGCCTCCACTGAGCACCCCCTGGAGCCCCCGGAGCACCTCCAGAGCCACCCCCCACTCTCCCCAGACTATGCCCGGGGAAGGGCCACTCTGGCTGGGCATGGCCTCCGCCGAGCACCCCCTGGAACCCCTCCAGAGCCACCCCCCACTCCTCCAGACTTTGCCCGGGGAAGGGCCACTCTGGCTGGGCATGGCCCCCACTGAGCACCCCCTGGAACCCCTGGAGCCCCCGGAGCACCTCCAGAGCCACCCCCCACTCCTCCAGACTCTGCCCGGGGAAGGGCCACTCTGGCTGGGCATGGCCTCCACTGAGCACCCCCTGGAGCCCCCGGAGCACCTCCAGAGCCACCCCCCACTCCTCCAGACTCACCCCGGGGAAGGGCCACTCTGGCTGGGCATGGCCCCCACTGAGCACCCCCTGGAACCCCTGGAGCCCCCGGAGCACCTCCAGAGCCACCCCCCACTCTCCCCAGATTCTGCCCGGGGAAGGGCCACTCTGGCTGGGCATGGCCTCCACTGAGCACCCCCTGGAGCCCCCGGAGCACCTCCAGAGCCACCCCCCACTCCTCCAGACTCTGCCCGGGGAAGGGCCACTCTGGCTGGGCATGGCCTCCGCTGAGCACCCCCTGGAACCCCTGGAGCCCCCGGAGCACCTCCAGAGCCACCCCCCACTCCTCCAGACTCTGCCCGGGGAAGGGCCACTCTGGCTGGGCATGGCCTCCGCCGAGCACCCCCTGGAACCCCTGGAGCCCCTCCAGAGCCACCCCCCACTCCTCCAGACTCACCCCGGGGAAGGGCCACTCTGGCTGTGCATGGCCCCCACTGAGCACCCCCTGGAACCCCTGGAGCACCTCCAGAGCCACCCCCCACTCTCCCCAGACTATGCTCGGGGAAGGGCCACTCTGGCTGGGCATGGCCTCCGCCGAGCACCCCCCTGGAACCCCTGGAGCCCCTCCAGAGCCACCCCCCACTCCTCCAGACTCACCCCGGGGAAGGGCAACTCTGGCTGGGCATGGCCCCCACTGAGCACCCCCTGGAACCCCTGGAGCCCCCGGAGCACCTCCAGAGCCACCCCGCATTCCCCCAAACTCAGTATGGGGACGGGCCACTCTTCCCCGGGTTGCAGGCTCTGGGACTCCGGGGATGACCACCGGGGACCAGGCCCTCCCTTCGAACCCGGGGACCCACACTTAAGCACCCCCACACGGGCTACACACCCTTGTTTCAGCCCCCTGGAGGTCCGTGCCCTTGGTACTATACCATGGAAGTCCGTGCCCTTGGTACTCCGACTGGAGTACCAAGGGAACGGCCCAGCACTCACCACAGAGGCTCGCGCCGGCCCCGGCCCACCTTTCGTCCCCGGGTACCCACACTTAAGCACCCCAACACGAGCTACACACCCTTGGTGCAGCCCCCTGGAAGTCCGTGCCCTTGGTACTCTGAGCCACTTTAAAAGATAAAAAGCACCAGGACCCCAAGGCCCTGGCTCCCCTGTCCCCTACACCACACTTGGAGGCAGGGCCCTTGCCCTCCACTGGCTGCCCCCGCGCCCAATGTACTCCATAACCGAAGAAGAGAGGGGGACCCGGAGGCCGGCCTACTAGGGTAACAGGTTTAATTTAGAGCCGGGGCTCTGGACCACAAATGCCAACAACCCCGCAGTGCGCAGGAGCCTTCGAAGCTGGATGAAACCAGAACGGGGCCCTACGATGGCGGTGACCAGCCAGTTGATAGCAAAGTGAGCCCTGGACAGGAGCTGCATTTGACAAACTCAGAGACGAGGAAGGGACCGGAGTCGGACCAAATATATCATCTGGCGCTGTGTCCAGCGTGAGGGTGAGCCAGCGCAAATCAGGACCACAAATGCCAACAACCCCGCAGTGCGCAGGAGCCTTCGAAGCTGGATGAAACCAGAACGGGGCCCTACGATGGCGGTGACCAGCCAGTTGATAGCAAAGTGAGCCCTGGACAGGAGCTGCATTTGACAAACTCAGAGACGAGGAAGGGACCGGAGTCGGACCAAATATATCATCTGGCGCTGTGTCCAGCGTGAGGGTGAGCCAGCGCAAATCAGGACCACAAATGCCAACAACCCCGCAGTGCGCAGGAGCCTTCGAAGCTGGATGAAACCAGAACGGGGCCCTACGATGGCGGTGACCAGCCAGTTGATAGCAAAGTGAGCCCTGGACAGGCGCTGCATTTGACAAACTCAGAGACGAGGAAGGGACCGGAGTCGGACCAAATATATCATCTGGCGCTGTGTCCAGCGTAAGGGTGAGCCAGCGCAAATCAGGACCACAAATGCCAACAACCCCGCAGTGCGCAGGAGCCTTCGAAGCTGGATGAAACCAGAACGGGGCCCTACGATGGCGGTGACCAGCCAGTTGATAGCAAAGTGAGCCCTGGACAGGCGCTGCATTTGACAAACTCAGAGACGAGGAAGGGACCGGAGTCGGACCAAATATATCATCTGGCGCTGTGTCCAGCGTAAGGGTGAGCCAGCGCAAATCAGGACCACAAATGCCAACAACCCGCAGTGCGCAGGAGCCTTCGAAGCTGGATGAAACCAGAACGGGGCCCTACGATGGCGGTTACCAGCCAGTTGATAGCAAAGTGAGCCCTGGACAGGCGCTGCATTTGACAAACTCAGAGACGAGGAAGGGACCGGAGTCGGACCAAATATATCATCTGGCGCTGTGTCCAGCGTAAGGGTGAGCCAGCGCAAATCAGGACCACAAATGCCAACAACCCCGCAGTGCGCAGGAGCCTTCGAAGCTGGATGAAACCAGAACGGGGCCCTACGATGGCGGTGACCAGCCAGTTGATAGCAAAGTGAGCCCTGGACAGGCGCTGCATTTGACAAACTCAGAGACGAGGAAGGGACCGGAGTCGGACCAAATATATCATCTGGCGCTGTGTCCAGCGTAAGGGTGAGCCAGCGCAAATCAGGACCACAAATGCCAACAACCCCGCAGTGCGCAGGAGCCTTCGAAGCTGGATGAAACCAGAACGGGGCCCTACGATGGCGGTGACCAGCCAGTTGATAGCAAAGTGAGCCCTGGACAGGCGCTGCATTTGACAAACTCAGAGACGAGGAAAGGACCGGAGTCGGACCAAAAATATGCGCCGGCCCTGCCCCCCGCCCCGCGCAGAGCCATCGGACACGTTGAGGCTGAAGGGGACTGGCGCAGAGCCCTTGGGCCCAGGGGCTAAGCGCAGCCATCATCCTTCAAGCCGCGCCTCCTGCTGCGCGGGGGTGAGTGACAATGGGCTCGGACTGTGGTTCCGTCGGACGCGTTAAGGCTGAAGGAGACTGGCGCAGAGCCCCTGTGCCAGGGGCTAAGCGCAGCCATCATCCTCCAAGCCGCGCGTCCTTCTGCGCAGGGGTGAGTGACAGTGGACCCGGACTGTGTTCCCACCGGACGCGTTGAGGCTGAAGGGGACTGGCTCAGAGCCCCTGGCACAGGGGCTAAGCACAGCCATCATCCTTCAAGCCGCGCGTCCTTCAGTGCGGGGGTGAGTGACAGAGGGCCTGGACTGTTGTTCCACCGGATGCGTTGAGGCTGAAGGGGACTGGTGCAGAACCCCTGTGCCAGGGGCTAAGCGCAGCCATCATCCTCCAAGCCGCGCGTCCTTCTGCGCAGGGGTGAGTGACAATGGACCCGGACTGTGTTCCCACCGGACGCGTTGAGGCTGAAGGGGACTGGCTCAGAGCCCCTGGCACAGGGGCTAAGCGCAGCCATCATCCTTCAAGCCGCGCGTCCTTCAGTGCGGGGGTGAGTGACGGTCCCATCTCCGGAGACAAGGGGCCAGGCGCGGGGGAAGCCAGTCAGACTGAAGCCCCGCGCCTGGTGGGACCTCTGTCTCGGCCTCGCTTCCAACGTGTCCGGCGTGAGGTTAGCCGGAGCAAACCACAGCCGCAAAATGTAAACAAACCCGCAGTGCGCAGGAGCCTTCGAAGCTGGATAAAACCAGAACGGGGCCCTACGATGGCGGGTCTTGAGTGCCAATAGACCAAGCTCTTTGTCTGGTATACATAGAACCATGATTTGTACCATTTTCATGGTTGATTCATGGATGATCCCTGCTCCGCCTCACGCGAGTTGGACGGCTGGGTGCCTTTTATCCATGAGGCACTGCACTGCCTCCGGCAGCCGAGTTCGGGGCCCGGTGAGGGCTCCAGGCTCCAGGGGCTCCGACCCGGAGCCTCCGACCCGCAGAAGGTGCTCCCTGGCCGGGCAAAGTCTGGCCGTGTGCGGGTTGGATGGCCCTGGGTCTGGGCGGCGCTAAGATCACGGAGCGGGTCACCTCCGCGTACAGCCCGTGGTCAGCGTGACACCGTGCTCTGCCCCGAGCAATCAGAGCAAACAGGAAGCTTCTGGAAGTGCCCGGGAGTCTGGTAAAATCAAGCCGAAAATAGACCCTCTCATGCCGGGTCTGAGCGGCGCTTAGAGCCCGGAGGAGCGCGGAGCGCGGGGCTCCATTCAGAGCCTCCGTGATCCGCCTTACAACCAGCTCTCACCTCCGCGTACAGCCCGTGGTCAGCGTGACACCGTGCTCTGCCCCGAGCAATCAGAGCAAACAGGAAGCTTCTGGAAGTGCCCGGGAGTCTGGTAAAATCAAGCCGAAAATAGACCCTCTCATGCCGGGTCTGAGCGGCGCTTAGAGCCCGGAGGAGCGCGGGGCTCCATTCAGAGCCTCCGTGATCCGCCTTACAACCAGCTCTCACCTCCACGTACAGCCCGTGGTCAGCGTGACACCGTGCTCTGCCCCGAGCAATCAGAGCAAACAGGAAGCTTCTGGAAGTGCCCGGGAGTCTGGTAAAATCAAGCCGAAAATAGACCCTCTCATGCCGGGTCTGAGCGGCGCTTAGAGCCCGGAGGAGCGCGGAGCGCGGGGCTCCATTCAGAGCCTCCGTGATCCGACGCTCACCTCCGCACCTCCGAACCATGACTTGACATTACGGCTGTGAAGGAGCCTTGGAAGCTGGATAAAACCAGAACGGGGCCCATCGATCGCGGTTCTCGTGTGCCCGTCAAACGAGCTCATTGCCCGGTAGCCGCACAACCAGGAAATGTACCTGTTTCGATTGCGAAAAACGTCATTCTCAAAAACCGCCCGCCCCTCCCTCCCAGCATTACCATTTTGCACATTCCGCCTGAGAGCAGCGTAAGAATTTCTCGGGAGCAGCGTGATTTAGCCCGGGAATCTTGAGCTGAACGCTTATTCCCACGAGCCCAAAAAACGACTAAGTCCAACGGTATATAGTGTACTATTGCCGAAAAACGACAGAGTCGCTCGGGTATAGTGTACTATTGCCGAAAAATGACAGAGTCTTTTCAGGTATAGTGTACTATTTCGGTTTTTACTCTAAGTCCCTCAGGGGCATATGGTGCTAAACTATGATGGTCAGATCACCTCCAGGCCCCAGGGGAGTGCTTTTCTGGGGGCAAACAGTGCACTGATGATGGGGGATTATTTCATTTTGCTCATTTTGGTGTTTTTTCACATTTTAACCCATTTTCACCCCTTTTGCTCACAACTTCATACTACGGCCCGGAAAAACGACAGAGTCGCTCGGGTATAGTGTACTATTGCCGAAAAATGACAGAGTCTTTTCAGGTATAGTGTACTATTTCGGTTTTTACTCTAAGTCCCTCAGGGGCATATGGTGCTATACTCTGATGGTCAGATCACCTCCAGGCCCCAGGGGAGTGCTTTTCTGGGGGCAAACAGTGCACTGATGATGGGGGATTATTTCATTTTGCTCATTTTGGTGTTTTTTCACATTTTAACCCATTTTCACCCCTTTTGCTCACAACTTCATACTACGGCCCGGAAAAACTACAGAGTCCCTCGGGTATAGTGTACTATTGCCGAAAAACGACAGAGTCCCTCGGGTATAGTGTACTATTGCCGAAAAACGACAGAGTCCCTCGGGTATAGTGTACTATTGCCGAAAAACGACAGAGTCCCTCGGGTATAGTGTACTATTGCCGAAAAACGACAGAGTCCCTCGGGTATAGTGTACTATTGGCTGGAAGCTCGGTTTTTTTTCTAAGTCCAGCAGGGGTATATGGTACTATATTCTGGTGGTCAGATCACCTCCAGGCCCCAGGGGAGTGCTTTTCTGGGGGCAAACTGTGCACTGATGATGGGGGATTATTTCATTTTGCTCATTTTGGTGTTTTTTCACATTTTAACCCATTTTCACCCCTTTTGCTCACATCTTCAAACTCGGGCCCTGATTACAAGTTCTGACCAAATGATGACAAACACGGTTTTTATTATGTATTTTTTTCATTTTTTTTTATTTTTCCAACTTATACATCCATCATTGGTGCCAGGCAGGTTGTGGAGAAAGCAGTGAAGAAAGGAGAGAGCCATCACAGAAAAGATGTCCATCCAGGGTCAAGGTACCCTGCACTTTTACATATCCAAATGACAGCATTTAAAGTTTTTTAGCGTATGGTATCTCTCGTTGCATGGAACCGCACAGAGGCCAACGCCACACTGACGGCACCTGTACTTTGTTTGCCGCCTGCCTTTGGTACGAGAGCGGTCAGAGCACACGGCGCAGTCTGGACGTCCCTCTGCTTGACAAAGCCAATGACGCTCTGTGAGTCTCTGTGGCATTTCACTTTCCGGTCTTGAGCGCCTTTCTTGTTTTTTGGAGTGATCAGCCAGTAATGCATCAATAATGTTCTGAATGTAAACCTTTAAAGGTTTGTGTGGGCCTGGAGTGGATTTGGTGTATATGATGTGTGAGTTGACAATACTTATGCTTATAATGGCATTGAATATGCGATGATACCATTTCCGGGACCTGTGTGGAAAGAGGTATGTCTTCATCCTCTGGTCAGCAGTGTCCACTCCACCCATGTAGGCGTTGTACTGGTCGACACATACAGGTCTTTTGATGTCACGGAAGCCAGTGTCATCTGTCTTGGATCGGATCCTCCTCTGAACACAATCATTTCCATGGACTGTGGACAACATGGTGAGACGTTTAGTATCGTGCCAAGCACAAGCCAGGAGTTTTCCCTTTCTGCAAAAAACTGGGTCATCTCCTTTTTTCAGCTGTAAGACACTTTTACCAAGGCATTTTGGCATCCCCAACCTGGTAATCCTTACCGTCCCACACAGTCCAGTTTCCAAATCTGCTAATTCATTTGCAATTACAGGCGAGGTATAGTAACTGTCCATGTAAATCTCGTGTCCTTTGCCCGTAAAGGGAGAAACCAACTCACGGACAACTGCGTGTGTTGCACTGATGTTGCTTGCATTATTTTTGTACTGTCCAGTGTGCATTGACCAGCGCAAAACATACCCTGAACAGCTTTCACTCAGGGCATACACTCTATAGCCATATTTGTCAGGTTTATTCGGAGAGTAACATTTTAGTGAAGATCTCCCCTTGAAAGCTATTGCCATTTCATCTAAAGAAAGCTCCTTGATTGGACTGTAAACTGCTGCAAATTTGGGAATAATCAAATCTATTATTGGGCGGACTTTGAACAGTTTATCGTGCCCGGGCTCGCCTGTTCTCACATAATCATTATTGTTGACAAAATGAAAGAACGAAAGAATGATTTCAAATCTGTTTCTTGACATTACATTTCCAAATCCAGGCGTTTGTGTAAGCCAAAATGTTCCCCAGTAATCCTCGATTTCAGGTTTCTCAACAAGGCCCATGGAGAGATGCAAAGCGAAGAAAGCTTTCATTTCGGTGACTGATACATCATACCACTCAAGAAATCTTGAATGTGGCTTCAGAATCATAGGTGCCATACACTGATGTGCATATCTATTTGTTTCATCAGTAATGAAAGTCCAAAACTGATCGGTCAGAAAGAGTGACAGAATATCAAATGGATTAGCATCCGTCAGATCCATCTCTCCTGTGTAGCCAACTGGGTCTTCAAAAGGTTTGATCCATGCCTCAAATACCTCGACCTCTCTCAGCATGTCCCAGCTCTCATCCACCGGGCAAGTTTTACTGCAGCCACTGGTTCCACTGGTTCCTCGCCTCCGTCTGTCCTTTGCACCTGTCCGTTGTTTCGAAGTCCCTTCATCTCCACTTGGAAATCCATCGTCACTCTCGGGGAGATAATACCCTTCAGAGTCAGAATCTGCTGTAAATTGCATGCCACGTGTACTTCCTCCAGCCATTTTTTTCCTTACCGGATCTGCCCTGGATCATACCTGGCTAATAAAGGGAAGTTGCACCGAACCGACCAATGACTGAAGTGATTCATTTTCTACTATTATTTCATTAATTTCCTTGTACGGTAAAGTTGCATTTCTGAGACTTTGGGGCTTAAAGGGTTAGAAGCTACTCCAACCTGTTTCAGCTAGATATTCAGTGACCAATATTACCTCATAGATTTTGCCTGCTATACCTCTTCCAATCGTCCCTGGGTGGGCTCGAACGACCAACCTCCCGGTTAACAGCCGAGCGCGCTGGCCAATTGCGCCACAGAGACAAACAGCCCGCTCAATAAAATATTTGCGAGTCGACAAGCCGCAATATCTTTTTTTTTAAAGAGAGCCAGCAACATTCGAAAGTTCAGCCCCTGTCCAATCAACTGTGTTTAATGGAGAGCGAGGGCATCAATCTTTCTACCTTTGAGCTAAATCCCCTGTACCAATGTAGCTATAAAAAAACTGGAAGTCTTTCAATCAATCGACTCTCGCCAATTTATTGCGCACTCAATATCCTGCAGTTAATCTGGATATTGAGGAAAAATTGCAAGATAATGTTATTTGACATAATGCCGATGTATTTTCTTACTTTTTCAAGCACACTTGGCAATTGAACCTCGTTCAGCAGTGCCTTTCATCAGATAGTAAAGCGAGCAGATTTTCCATTGTAAAAAAAGGAGTATGTTCTCTCACCATTAGCGACTCTGGTGGGACTGGAACCCACAACCTTTGAATGCCCTTACAAATTATGCCTAGAAGTCCAATGCGCTATCCATTGCGCCACAGAGCCCATACATCCTTCCATGATGCTCATTTCCACAAACGCAAAACACGGTTTTCATCCAAAATGGGTCCACATCAGTCATTCCTTGCCAACAAACTGAGAATCAAAAAGTGAAAAGAGTGCAGTTAATCTGTGTGTGCAGGGATACTTTTCCATCTTATTCCAATTTGTAACAGCAGCGCATTTTCTGTCGTTGTAAATGATTTGCATGCTTGAATGGACAACTGAGTAGTAGTAGGTTTGAGATGGGCCGGTAATTATTTAGCACTGTGGCATCAAGACTGCTCTTCTTTAAGACAGGCTTAATGACTGCAGTTTTAAGGATTGTAATGGCAGAAAATGGGTCATGTCATGTCATTCTAATGTTGTTTTAGGCCATGACATGTCACGGAATTAATATCTTTGTTGTTCTCCTGTGTGCAGATGGGATAAGAATATGAGGTCCTGATTATACTGAATATCTACTGTCCGGCGCCTCTTAATCATCAATTAATGCGTCAGGACCGGATTCAGTGTGGAAATGGTCTTTGATTAAACCTCTGAAGAGAGAGCTGAACCGTCACGGACGTGATAGTCTGGTCTATCTCTTTTTGAGCTGATTTGGGTTGTGATTATGTTATGTTTGTTACCACCTATAAAAGGTGTACTTTGTAACTTGTAAAGTTAGGTAGGGACAGAACGAACTTGTCTTAGGGAAAGTGAGGGTGTTTATCCACTGTGCACGTGAATAAACTTCCACCTTTTGAGAGAGACCGAGAGACTCTGTTTCTGCTTCAAGTTATTGCCTGGTTACTCTTTACTTGATCATTGTTTACAGGAAACTGCCGTAACAATTTTGGCGTCACGAACAGGATTTTGTCCATCAGTGTTTTATAGCAGAGGACTGGGATAGTGTTCCAAACTCTAATGTGACATTTTCACGGTCTTCGGGCGCATGGCGGGTGTGTTTACAGTCGTCTCTGCATTCCTTTCGCTGTGTTTCCACTGATAAGAGATACGCTGCTCCGGGAGCGGATTGTTTTTTATCTCAGGCGGGGGCAGAGGCGATACCGGAACTAAGAGAGGTGGGGGTTGACCTGTGGGCTAAGAGTCCAACCGATGTCGGCCTGATTCGAGGTTGTCAGCCCGTGGTGATCACCCCGAAATCTGACGCTCGCCCCTGTAGACCACAATATCCTCTGCGCCCAGAGGCGGTTGAAGGTATTACTCCGGTGTTTGAAGCCCTGAGGGAGGCGGGAGTAATAGTTCCTTGTAAATCTGGGGGGGTACGGAGCCCCATATTTCCGGTTAAAAAACAAAGCGAACCTGGGGTACCAGAGAAATGGAGGTTTACAAACGATTTGAAAGCAGTGAACAAAGCTGTTCAACCTGTCGTTGCTGTGGTGCCAAACCCATACACTATCTTATCTCAGATTCCTCCAGAGGCAAGATATTTCACAGTTGTGGATCTAGCTAATGCTTTTTTCTCTGTTCCCGTTCACCAGGATTCGCAGTTTTGGTTTGCTTTCGAGTTTCAGAATCGACTCTGGACTCTGACACGGCTGTGTCAGGGGTTCGTGCATTCTCCAACATGGTACAATGCAGCGCTGCGAGATTCATTGGCTCCCTTGCGACTGGCACCGGGTAGCTGCCTGCTACAATATGTGGATGACATATTGTTGTGCTCGCAAACCGAGGACCAATGTAAACAAGATACGGTGACCTTACTCAAACATTTGCATGCAGAAGGCCACAAGGCCAGTCTCTCAAAATTGCAATATGTTAAAGAGGAAGTAATATTTCTGGGTCATGTGATATCTAAAAATGGCAAAAGCATTACGACGAAGCGCGTTTCAGCCATTCAGAATATTCCGAAACCAATAACTAAGAAACAATTGATGTCATTTCTAGGAATGTGTTCATATTGTCGACAGTTCATTCCAAATTATTCTGTAATGGAGTCTCCTTTAGGTGCACTAATCCATGGAAAAGGCCTTAGGACTAATGACAAACTGACATGGACAGAGGAAGCAGACAAAGCTTTCTGTGAGTTGAAAATGGCTTTACAGAAGCCTCCAACTCTGGGGTTACCTGACCCAACAAGACCTTTCACACAGACTGTTGACGAACGCAACGGCTGCATGACTTCTGTCCTCTTACAGGCGCACGGGGGCTCCCTGCGACCTGTGGCTTTTTTCTCTGCTAAGCTGGACCCCGTTGCAGCCGGCATGCCACGATGTCTACGCGCGGTGGCGGCTGCTGAAAAAGCAGTCTTGGCCTCGCGTGATCTGGTGGGCTATGCTGAGCTAACACTGCTTGTGCCACATGCTGTCTCTCTGATCCTGCTGGAACAGAAAACTTTGCATCTTTCTGCTTCCCGATGGCTCAGGTACAACACAGTTTTGCTTGAATTACCTAACGTCACAGTAAAACAATGCACACAGCTTAACCCTGCCACCCTCTTGCCCACCCCTGAAGAGGGCGAAGCTCACTGTTGCATTTCTACAATCGAACAGGTGTGCACCCCGAGACCGGATCTGAAAGAGGAGCCACTTGTTAACTCTGACTTGTTTTTTTATGTAGATGGATCAGCATCTCGAGACACCAACACGGGACAGAACCGTGTTGGCTTTGCAGTATGCTCTGAGTGGGATGTGGCGGCCTCAGGCCCACTGCCCTCTCATTTCTCTGCACAGACTGCAGAATTGGTGGCTCTGACAGTCGCATGCACATTGGCGAAGGGTCAGTCCGTCACAATTTTCACAGACTCTCGCTATGCGTTTGGTGTATGCCACGACTGGGCGGGGTTGTGGCGACACAGGAACTTTTTGAAATCGGATGGTAAGCCTATTCTGAACTGCACGCAAGTTGGGGAACTCCTGACGGCGATCTTGCTCCCATCTGATATTGCTATATGCAAATGTCAAGCTCATACTAACAGAACTGACCCAATTTCACAGGGAAACAGCAGAGCGGACAAGGCAGCCAAGGCCGCATCTTATCTCTGCAGACAAGAGCAAAATGAATGTTTTGTGTCTAATAACACTTCTCTTCCAGAGTCCTTATCAGCCATGCAGGAATTCTCCACGTCAGAGGAAATCTCTGTGTGGAAGAAGGCGGGGGCTGAGAAGTGTGATGGCATTTGGGTTGGGCCTAACAAAAAATCTGTTTACCTAAACATTTTTTCAGGCAGATGGCGCTGATCTCACATGGACGCGACGACTCAATGCTAGCTTACTGTATAGATTTGGAAGACCGGTTGTCCTCAATTTCTGCACAGGTGAAAGCCGCTCTCCCAAAGGCAGCAGAAGCTGTCCTCCACAACTTCAAACCAGGTGATTGGATCTTGATCCGAGAGCCGAGGAAGAAAAGGTGGTGTTCCAAAAGGTGGATTGGCCCGGTCCAGGTCCTCCTCATCACTCACACCGCAGTGAAAGTCGCAGAACGGGGCACCTGGGTTCACGCATCTCACTGCCGAGCCATCTTCAGCACACCTGCGGAGATCAACGACAACGCGGGTGTCGGTCCACTCGTGGGTCGGACACCAGGGGCAACCACTGAGGACGTCGTGGGACCTTTTTGCAACGATCTCAAGTTCGAGAAAGTCGGGGTCCGAGCAGGTCGTAAACCTCGAAAGGCACCAGAGCCCACTGATCGAGTGCTCCGAGCACGGGGCAAGTTGCCAAGACCCGGCGCGGTTTAAAGCTCCACGTTCTTCTGCATCGTCTGGTAATATCTACACAAATACTGTCTTCATCGTCTTCATGATTCCTGAGGCTCAGCCGGCTCCTCCTGGGGGGAGGAGTCCCCCGGAGCGTCAGAGCTCTAAATGGTATCTGACCGACAGAAAGGTCGAGCTCAACATCAGGTTGCTGAACTATAGAATAATGATTTATGCACTGGGTCTGTCAATAGTTCTGGCATTGGGAATAATATGGTTTATCACTCTGCCTAGCTGGATGTGGCCCCACAGAGAAAACAGGGTAGACCGTAACACTCGTACACTGCACTATGACGACACATCCAAGATCGAGTCTCTCACAGACACTTATAACCATTCCACCGTCTATACACTAAACTATTGGTATCGATATGCTAAATATGTAGCCGACAGTCACAAGCGGAGAGATTGTTATGTATGTACACACATGCCCATGGCAACCAACTCCCCACACGTGCTCCCTCTCCCTGTGCCTAATTTATCCAACATGTTACCTGGCACTCTAATTTCTAGAGATAATGTTAAACTTCTGAGTAGGATAATTTGGTCTGCGTGGAGAGCAGTGATTCCTCTTCTCCCACGCAAGATTAAGTTCCGACCTCAGATTCACATCAGAGCTCCTAAAAATGTAAAACTAGGGCCGCTTTTTGGACCAGTCCACATTCGACCTGGCTCTAAATTTACATGCTTTGCACAGACTATTGCATCCACCTTATCTATCGGTCCAGGATCTGAACTTAAACCACTCCATGTAGGGCAAATCCCTGATTTATATTGTTCCACAGTGTATGTCCCGTGCACTTATCTGGTGAACAACACCCACTTGAACACCCACCTGAATAATTCTCAGGCGGGCCCCAAAACCACATGTGCACCTTACTACACTGTTCCGGACATTTTAGGGACCGTTCCAAAAGAGGGGTACATGTTTCTT
Source organism: Eucyclogobius newberryi (assembly GCF_026437365.1). Classification (NCBI taxonomy): domain Eukaryota; kingdom Metazoa; phylum Chordata; class Actinopteri; order Gobiiformes; family Gobiidae; genus Eucyclogobius; species Eucyclogobius newberryi. The sequence continues at coordinate 338,373 of NW_027315934.1, read as the reverse complement.
TGTGGATATTACATGTATGAATGTCTTCCGGCGGGATGGGTTGGCCGATGCGCAGCTGTGATTCCTTCAGATCATTCATACATAATATCCAGCATACCACATCACACACCCAGGACACAAAGGGATCTGGCATCTCATGACGCTGTTTGGGGGTCTGACGTGCCAGATGACCATAAAATTTGGACTACGGGGGAAAAGGTCCTATTTGCATTGTTCCCAAGTGTGGGAGTGGGTAAATTGATGTTGCGTATGGAGACTCTTAGCTATAGATTTACTGCTTTTATAAACACAACATTAGCTACTTTCGAGAAAGAGAGAGAGGAGATGCATGCACTTCGCGCAGTAGCACTTCAAAATCGTATTGTGCTGGATCAGATAACAGCCTCCAGTGGGGGGGTGTGCACTTTACTAAAAGGGAGCTGCTGTACCTACATTCCTGCTAATGATGAGGATGGGGGTGCGATCCAACAGGGACTCGCAAATTTGACCAGACTCCGTAATCTCATGGAATCTGAAACTGTCACTGCCACTCACCCTTTTTCTGTGTTAGGATGGGCTCTTACTTCCTGGCGTGACGTGCTCATAAATTTTGGCATTATTGTAGGGGTAATCTTGATTCTGTTTTCTTGTGTTCTCCCATGTTTGTTCAAAGCGATTGGTAAAATGGTTTCTGCTCAATATGTGTCTGTTCAGGTTCCAGGGCCAGATAGAGACGCGTCTAAGCAAGACACAGGCTACATTAGTGATTCAGATGATGATTCAATCATCAAGGGAATGAGACCTTAAGCCAGTAACGGCATAAACAAGAGCGGAGGCAAATAAAACTTTAATAGTGTTATTAATTTCTTTTAAACTGTTTTTGAAATCACTGATTCAAAGGGAAATTGTAATGACTTAAATTAAGACAAGAGATAGACTGAAATCTTTATTTTGATGAAATTAATCGAGCATTTTTTTTCTTCTTCCAGAAGTCAGCATCAGCCTGTCCGTCCTGAGCCCCATTCACAGTGGAATTCCTCCAGGTTTCTACTTTTATCCCAAAGTGGTTTTGTAGTTTTCTCCTACTCAGGTTTTCTACTTTTATCCCAAAGAGGTTTGGTAGTTTTTTCCTGGCCGGTGGAGGGGGTCTCGGGACGGGGGAGCTGGGGTTAACTTTATTAATATTTTTTATTAATTATTTTATCTATTTTTTATTATTATTATTATTATTATTATTATTTTATTTCTAATTTCAAGGGTTCAATTTTATTAATATATATATATTTTTTTGATAATTTATCTAATTATTGTTATTATTAATTTTTTTTTGTTGTGTTATTAATTATTAATTAATATTTTCTCTGATTGGTAATTGATTGATGATATGATATTAAACAGGGGTTTAAGATAATCAAAAGAGTGGTATTGTAATGGCAGAAAATGGGTCATGTCATGTCATTCTAATGTTGTTTTAGGCCATGACATGTCACGGAATTAATATCTTTGTTGTTCTCCTGTGTGCAGATGGGATAAGAATATGAGGTCCTGATTATACTGAATATCTACTGTCCGGCGCCTCTTAATCATCAATTAATGCGTCAGGACCGGATTCAGTGTGGAAATGGTCTTTGATTAAACCTCTGAAGAGAGAGCTGAACCGTCACGGACGTGATAGTCTGGTCTATCTCTTTTTGAGCTGATTTGGGTTGTGATTATGTTATGTTTGTTACCACCTATAAAAGGTGTACTTTGTAACTTGTAAAGTTAGGTAGGGACAGAACGAACTTGTCTTAGGGAAAGTGAGGGTGTTTATCCACTGTGCACGTGAATAAACTTCCACCTTTTGAGAGAGACCGAGAGACTCTGTTTCTGCTTCAAGTTATTGCCTGGTTACTCTTTACTTGATCATTGTTTACAGGAAACTGCCGTAACAGGATCTTGGGAAAATTCCAGATCCAAGCAACATGTTGACTTTTTGATTGATTGGAGCCAACAGACTGCTCACCATAGACTTTAAAAATCTAGTAGGCAATGCATAAAGGCAGCATGTAGTGGAACTCAGACTTGTGGTGATCTCTTGGAAAGTTTTGTCAGCCACAAATGCAAAATGGGTTAACTCCAGTTGTCTAGCTGGCTGCGTGCTTGTTATCTGCAAATAATGGTATTTTTAATGTTCTGAACTGAGTCTTGCAAAGAAGACTGCAAACTCATTGCACCTGGAGAAATACAGAAACCATCAAAGTAACATTTACCACACTGTAATTTGAAATATTAACCCGCTTTGTCATTAGCAGGCCCAGAGTGTGCCCTTTGCCCTTGGTGGGGCCACTCAGGTGCTGAGTAAGACCAAAGCTTCTGAGGACAGCGCCAAACTCTTTAGAAGAAGACGAGGTTGAGCGGGACGTGAAGGAAGGAAGGAACAGTCACTCACGTACGGGAAACTCCTACCAAGCAGTGGCCAGCCTATAGCACACTGGGATTCTGTGGTATTTGAACCAAATTTAGCAGTTCCTTTCATCAGTTAATAACACAAGCAGGCTTTCCTATTTACCAATGTAGATAACAGGGGTTACAACAGTGACTCTGGTGGGTCTCGAACTCACAGCCTTTGAATGCCTTTGCAACTTTTGTCTGATTCCCCTTTTTCACAAAAGCAAAACAGTCATCCAAAAACGGTCTACATCAATCAATCAATCCTTACCATCAAACTGAGAAACAAGGAGTGAAAAGAGTGCATTTACTCTGTTTATTCAGGGATACTTTTCAATCTCTAATTAAAAAATGTAAAAGAGCTCTTTCAGTGATAAGTTTTTCTGTACATGTAAACAACTGATTTGCTTGAAAGGCTATCATGAAGGCACTGTTGGGATTTGAACCCAGGATCTCCTGTTTACTAGACAGGCACTTTGACCATCTAAGCCACAGCGCCTCTTAAAAGCTACTCCAACCTGTTTCAGCTAGATATTCAGTGACCAATATTACCTCATAGATTTTGCCTGCTATACCTCTTCCAATCGTCCCTGGGTGGGCTCGAACCACCAACCTCCCGGTTAACAGCCGAGCGCGCTGGCCAATTGCGCCACAGAGACAAACAGCCCGCTCAATAAAATATTTGCGAGTCGACAAGCCGCAATATCTTTTTTTTTAAAGAGAGCCAGCAACATTCGAAAGTTCAGCCCCTGTCCAATCAACTGTGTTTAATGGAGAGCGAGGGCATCAATCTTTCTACCTTTGAGCTAAATCCCCTGTACCAATGTAGCTATAAAAAAACTGGAAGTCTTTCAATCAATCGACTCTCGCCAATTTATTGCGCACTCAATATCCTGCAGTTAATCTGGATATTGAGGGAAAATTGCAAGATAATGTTATTTGACATAATGCCGATGTATTTGCTTACTTTTTCAAGCACACTTGGCAATTGAACCTCGTTCAGCAGTGCCTTTCATCAGATAGTAAAGCGAGCAGATTTTCCATTGTAAAAAAACTAGTATGTTCTCTCACCATTAGCGACTCTGGTGGGACTCGAACCCACAACCTTTGAATGCCCTTGCAAATTATGCCTAGAAGTCCAATGCGTTATCCATTGCGCCACAGAGCCCATACATCCTTCCATGATGCTCATTTCCACAAACGCAAAACACGGTTTTCATCCAAAATGGGTCCACATCAGTCATTCCTTGCCAACAAACTGAGAATCAAAAAGTGAAAAGAGTGCAGTTAATCTGTGTGTGCAGGGATACTTTTCCATCTTATTCCAATTTGTAACAGCAGCGCATTTTCTGTCGTTGTAAATAATTTGCATGCTTGAATGGACAACTGAGTAGTAATAGGTTTGAGATGGGCCGGTAATTATTTAGCACTGTGGCATCAAGACTGCTCTTCTTTAAGACAGGCTTAATGACTGCAGTTTTAAGGATCTTGGGAAAATTCCAGATCCAAGCAACATGTTGACTTTTTGATTGATTGGAGCCAACAGACTGCTCACCATAGACTTTAAAAATCTAGTAGGCAATGCATAAAGGCAGCATGTAGTGGAACTCAGACTTGTGGTGATCTCTTGGAAAGTTTTGTCAGCCACAAATGCAAAATGGGTTAACTCCAGTTGTCTAGCTGGCTGCGTGCTTGTTATCTGCAAATAATGGTATTTTTAATGTTCTGAACTGAGTCTTGCAAAGAAGACTGCAAACTCATTGCACCTGGAGAAATACAGAAACCATCAAAGTAACATTTACCGCACTGTAATTTGAAATATTAACCCGCTTTGTCATTAGCAGGTCCAGAGTGTGCCCTTTGCCCTTGGTGGGGCCACTCAGGTGCTGAGTAAGACCAAAGCTTCTGAGGACAGCGCCAAACTCTTTAGAAGAAGACGAGGTTGAGCGGGACGTGAAGGAAGGAAGGAACAGTCACTCACGTACGGGAAACTCCTACCAAGCAGTGGCCAGCCTATAGCACACTGGGATTCTGTGGTAATTGAACCAAATTTAGCAGTTCCTTTCATCAGTTAATAACACAAGCAGGCTTTCCTATTTACCAATGTAGATAACAGGGGTTACAGCAGTGACTCTGGTGGGTCTCGAACTCACAGCCTTTGAATGCCTTTGCAACTTTTGTCTGATTCCCCTTTTTCACAAAAGCAAAACAGTCATCCAAAAACGGTCTACATCAATCAATCAATCAATCCTTACCATCAAACTGAGAAACAAGGAGTGAAAAGAGTGCATTTACTCTGTTTATTCAGGGATACTTTTCAATCTCTAATTAAAAAATGTAAAAGAGCTCTTTCAGTGATAAGTTTTTCTGTACATGTAAACAACTGATCTGCTTGAAAGGCTATCATGAAGGCACTGTTGGGATTTGAACTCAGGATCTCCTGTTTACTAGACAGGCACTTTGACCATCTAAGCGCCTCTTAAATGCTACTCTAACCTGTTTCAGCTAGATATTCAGTGACCAATATTACCTCGTAGATTTTGCCTGCTATACCTCTTCCAATGGTCCCTGGGTGGGCTCGAACCACCAACCTCCTGGTTAACAGCCGAGCGCGCTGGCCAATTGCGCCACAGAGACAAACAGCCCGCTAAATAAAATATTTGCGACTCGACAAGCCGCAATATCTTTTTTTTTAAAGCGAGCCAGCAACATTCGAAAGTTCAGCCCCTGTCCAATCAACTGTGTTTAATGGAGAGGGAGGGCATCAATCTTTCTACCTTTGAGCTAAATCCCCTGTACCAATGTAGCTATAAAAAAACTGGAAGTCTTTCAATCAATCGACTCTCGCCAATTTATTGCGCACTCAATATACTGCAGTTAATCTGGATATTGAGGAAAAATCGCAAGATAATGTTATTTGACATAATGCCAATGTATTTGCTTACTTTTTCAAGCACACTTGGCAATTGAACCTCGTTCAGCAGTGTCTTTCATCAGATGGTAAAGCGAGCAGATTTTCCATTGTAAAAAACTAATATGTTCTCTCACCATTAGCGACTCTGGTGGGTTTCACGATTCAGGGACTTACGCATAGTCTAATCAAACAAACAATAGTCAATAACTCTTTCGTGTAGTTTATTTATCAAATGGGCAATCAAAAAGGGCACCGGAGCAGAAATGCGCACAGGTAAATCACAGGTGATGTTATATCAGATTTAACAACAGATTTCATGCAGATAATGTTAAACCAGGGTTTTGCCTTTGATAATCAAACGTGTCTGTGCTAATCTATATCAAAAAGAGGGAAAGTGAGAAGCTAAGGGAGGAGGAACAGCTGAGTTCTACCCAAATCACGCCACAAAAGAACCGCACACTGAACTCGGCTTACGATTTTGTAGAACTCGGTCCGGCTGGTCCTTGTCCGCGGACGAGATCCGTGGCGAGGCAGGGGCGTGGAGCGGTGTGGCGGGCGAAGGCAGTGGCGTGCCGCGATGTCCGTGACGCGGGGCGGCAGCGGTGGCGCGAGACGGCGCGTAGAGCGGTGTGGCGGGCGAAGGCAGTGGCGTGCCGAGATGTCCGTGACGCGGGGCGGCAGCGGTGGCGCGAGGTGGCGCGTGGCGATGTCCGGGAGTTCCTTTGCGGTAGAACGCTTTAGCGGCGTGTTAGCTCCTCACGCGGCCTTTACTCAGATGAGAACGTAGCGCTGATCCACGTAAACGGCGTAGATTACTTCAAAAATAGGAGAAGCGAAGTAGAAAAGAAAGTCTCTGTCCGGTTTAGCGCTTAAGCTTAGTTCCAGGTGTTTCCAGGTGTTTTCAGAGTTCAGGGGGGCGATGAGGCTGGCCTAGTCTTGTCGACCCACGTGGCGGACGCTTTGTTGAGACAAAGGAAAAGTAAACAGGCTCGTCCGTGGAGACGGCTTCAAAGAGATAGACGCGCTTAGAGCCCGGAGGAGCGCGGGGCTCCATTCAGAGCCTCCGTGATCCGCCTTACAACCAGCTCTCACCTCCACGTACAGCCCGTGGTCAGCGTGACACCGTGCTCTGCCCCGAGCAATCAGAGCAAACAGGAAGCTTCTGGAAGTGCCCGGGAGTCTGGTAAAATCAAGCCGAAAATAGACCCTCTCATGCCGGGTCTGAGCGGCGCTTAGAGCCCGGAGGAGCGCGGAGCGCGGGGCTCCATTCAGAGCCTCCGTGATCCGACGCTCACCTCCGCACCTCCGAACCATGACTTGACATTACGGCTGTGAAGGAGCCTTGGAAGCTGGATAAAACCAGAACGGGGCCCATCGATCGCGGTTCTCGTGTGCCCGTCAAACGAGCTCATTGCCCGGTAGCCGCACAACCAGGAAATGTACCTGTTTCGATTGCGAAAAACGTCATTCTCAAAAACCGCCCGCCCCTCCCTCCCAGCATTACCATTTTGCACATTCCGCCTGAGAGCAGCGTAAGAATTTCTCGGGAGCAGCGTGATTTAGCCCGGGAATCTTGAGCTGAACGCTTATTCCCACGAGCCCAAAAAACGACTAAGTCCAACGGTATATAGTGTACTATTGCCGAAAAACGACAGAGTCGCTCGGGTATAGTGTACTATTGCCGAAAAATGACAGAGTCTTTTCAGGTATAGTGTACTATTTCGGTTTTTACTCTAAGTCCCTCAGGGGCATATGGTGCTAAACTATGATGGTCAGATCACCTCCAGGCCCCAGGGGAGTGCTTTTCTGGGGGCAAACAGTGCACTGATGATGGGGGATTATTTCATTTTGCTCATTTTGGTGTTTTTTCACATTTTAACCCATTTTCACCCCTTTTGCTCACAACTTCATACTACGGCCCGGAAAAACGACAGAGTCGCTCGGGTATAGTGTACTATTGCCGAAAAATGACAGAGTCTTTTCAGGTATAGTGTACTATTTCGGTTTTTACTCTAAGTCCCTCAGGGGCATATGGTGCTATACTCTGATGGTCAGATCACCTCCAGGCCCCAGGGGAGTGCTTTTCTGGGGGCAAACAGTGCACTGATGATGGGGGATTATTTCATTTTGCTCATTTTGGTGTTTTTTCACATTTTAACCCATTTTCACCCCTTTTGCTCACAACTTCATACTACGGCCCGGAAAAACTACAGAGTCCCTCGGGTATAGTGTACTATTGCCGAAAAACGACAGAGTCCCTCGGGTATAGTGTACTATTGCCGAAAAACGACAGAGTCCCTCGGGTATAGTGTACTATTGCCGAAAAACGACAGAGTCCCTCGGGTATAGTGTACTATTGCCGAAAAACGACAGAGTCCCTCGGGTATAGTGTACTATTGGCTGGAAGCTCGGTTTTTTTTCTAAGTCCAGCAGGGGTATATGGTACTATATTCTGGTGGTCAGATCACCTCCAGGCCCCAGGGGAGTGCTTTTCTGGGGGCAAACTGTGCACTGATGATGGGGGATTATTTCATTTTGCTCATTTTGGTGTTTTTTCACATTTTAACCCATTTTCACCCCTTTTGCTCACATCTTCAAACTCGGGCCCTGATTACAAGTTCTGACCAAATGATGACAAACACGGTTTTTATTATGTATTTTTTTCATTTTTTTTTATTTTTCCAACTTATACATCCATCATTGGTGCCAGGCAGGTTGTGGAGAAAGCAGTGAAGAAAGGAGAGAGCCATCACAGAAAAGATGTCCATCCAGGGTCAAGGTACCCTGCACTTTTACATATCCAAATGACAGCATTTAAAGTTTTTTAGCGTATGGTATCTCTCGTTGCATGGAACCGCACAGAGGCCAACGCCACACTGACGGCACCTGTACTTTGTTTGCCGCCTGCCTTTGGTACGAGAGCGGTCAGAGCACACGGCGCAGTCTGGACGTCCCTCTGCTTGACAAAGCCAATGACGCTCTGTGAGTCTCTGTGGCATTTCACTTTCCGGTCTTGAGCGCCTTTCTTGTTTTTTGGAGTGATCAGCCAGTAATGCATCAATAATGTTCTGAATGTAAACCTTTAAAGGTTTGTGTGGGCCTGGAGTGGATTTGGTGTATATGATGTGTGAGTTGACAATACTTATGCTTATAATGGCATTGAATATGCGATGATACCATTTCCGGGACCTGTGTGGAAAGAGGTATGTCTTCATCCTCTGGTCAGCAGTGTCCACTCCACCCATGTAGGCGTTGTACTGGTCGACACATACAGGTCTTTTGATGTCACGGAAGCCAGTGTCATCTGTCTTGGATCGGATCCTCCTCTGAACACAATCATTTCCATGGACTGTGGACAACATGGTGAGACGTTTAGTATCGTGCCAAGCACAAGCCAGGAGTTTTCCCTTTCTGCAAAAAACTGGGTCATCTCCTTTTTTCAGCTGTAAGACACTTTTACCAAGGCATTTTGGCATCCCCAACCTGGTAATCCTTACCGTCCCACACAGTCCAGTTTCCAAATCTGCTAATTCATTTGCAATTACAGGCGAGGTATAGTAACTGTCCATGTAAATCTCGTGTCCTTTGCCCGTAAAGGGAGAAACCAACTCACGGACAACTGCGTGTGTTGCACTGATGTTGCTTGCATTATTTTTGTACTGTCCAGTGTGCATTGACCAGCGCAAAACATACCCTGAACAGCTTTCACTCAGGGCATACACTCTATAGCCATATTTGTCAGGTTTATTCGGAGAGTAACATTTTAGTGAAGATCTCCCCTTGAAAGCTATTGCCATTTCATCTAAAGAAAGCTCCTTGATTGGACTGTAAACTGCTGCAAATTTGGGAATAATCAAATCTATTATTGGGCGGACTTTGAACAGTTTATCGTGCCCGGGCTCGCCTGTTCTCACATAATCATTATTGTTGACAAAATGAAAGAACGAAAGAATGATTTCAAATCTGTTTCTTGACATTACATTTCCAAATCCAGGCGTTTGTGTAAGCCAAAATGTTCCCCAGTAATCCTCGATTTCAGGTTTCTCAACAAGGCCCATGGAGAGATGCAAAGCGAAGAAAGCTTTCATTTCGGTGACTGATACATCATACCACTCAAGAAATCTTGAATGTGGCTTCAGAATCATAGGTGCCATACACTGATGTGCATATCTATTTGTTTCATCAGTAATGAAAGTCCAAAACTGATCGGTCAGAAAGAGTGACAGAATATCAAATGGATTAGCATCCGTCAGATCCATCTCTCCTGTGTAGCCAACTGGGTCTTCAAAAGGTTTGATCCATGCCTCAAATACCTCGACCTCTCTCAGCATGTCCCAGCTCTCATCCACCGGGCAAGTTTTACTGCAGCCACTGGTTCCACTGGTTCCTCGCCTCCGTCTGTCCTTTGCACCTGTCCGTTGTTTCGAAGTCCCTTCATCTCCACTTGGAAATCCATCGTCACTCTCGGGGAGATAATACCCTTCAGAGTCAGAATCTGCTGTAAATTGCATGCCACGTGTACTTCCTCCAGCCATTTTTTTCCTTACCGGATCTGCCCTGGATCATACCTGGCTAATAAAGGGAAGTTGCACCGAACCGACCAATGACTGAAGTGATTCATTTTCTACTATTATTTCATTAATTTCCTTGTACGGTAAAGTTGCATTTCTGAGACTTTGGGGCTTAAAGGGTTAGAAGCTACTCCAACCTGTTTCAGCTAGATATTCAGTGACCAATATTACCTCATAGATTTTGCCTGCTATACCTCTTCCAATCGTCCCTGGGTGGGCTCGAACGACCAACCTCCCGGTTAACAGCCGAGCGCGCTGGCCAATTGCGCCACAGAGACAAACAGCCCGCTCAATAAAATATTTGCGAGTCGACAAGCCGCAATATCTTTTTTTTTAAAGAGAGCCAGCAACATTCGAAAGTTCAGCCCCTGTCCAATCAACTGTGTTTAATGGAGAGCGAGGGCATCAATCTTTCTACCTTTGAGCTAAATCCCCTGTACCAATGTAGCTATAAAAAAACTGGAAGTCTTTCAATCAATCGACTCTCGCCAATTTATTGCGCACTCAATATCCTGCAGTTAATCTGGATATTGAGGAAAAATTGCAAGATAATGTTATTTGACATAATGCCGATGTATTTTCTTACTTTTTCAAGCACACTTGGCAATTGAACCTCGTTCAGCAGTGCCTTTCATCAGATAGTAAAGCGAGCAGATTTTCCATTGTAAAAAAAGGAGTATGTTCTCTCACCATTAGCGACTCTGGTGGGACTGGAACCCACAACCTTTGAATGCCCTTACAAATTATGCCTAGAAGTCCAATGCGCTATCCATTGCGCCACAGAGCCCATACATCCTTCCATGATGCTCATTTCCACAAACGCAAAACACGGTTTTCATCCAAAATGGGTCCACATCAGTCATTCCTTGCCAACAAACTGAGAATCAAAAAGTGAAAAGAGTGCAGTTAATCTGTGTGTGCAGGGATACTTTTCCATCTTATTCCAATTTGTAACAGCAGCGCATTTTCTGTCGTTGTAAATGATTTGCATGCTTGAATGGACAACTGAGTAGTAGTAGGTTTGAGATGGGCCGGTAATTATTTAGCACTGTGGCATCAAGACTGCTCTTCTTTAAGACAGGCTTAATGACTGCAGTTTTAAGGATTGTAATGGCAGAAAATGGGTCATGTCATGTCATTCTAATGTTGTTTTAGGCCATGACATGTCACGGAATTAATATCTTTGTTGTTCTCCTGTGTGCAGATGGGATAAGAATATGAGGTCCTGATTATACTGAATATCTACTGTCCGGCGCCTCTTAATCATCAATTAATGCGTCAGGACCGGATTCAGTGTGGAAATGGTCTTTGATTAAACCTCTGAAGAGAGAGCTGAACCGTCACGGACGTGATAGTCTGGTCTATCTCTTTTTGAGCTGATTTGGGTTGTGATTATGTTATGTTTGTTACCACCTATAAAAGGTGTACTTTGTAACTTGTAAAGTTAGGTAGGGACAGAACGAACTTGTCTTAGGGAAAGTGAGGGTGTTTATCCACTGTGCACGTGAATAAACTTCCACCTTTTGAGAGAGACCGAGAGACTCTGTTTCTGCTTCAAGTTATTGCCTGGTTACTCTTTACTTGATCATTGTTTACAGGAAACTGCCGTAACAATTTTGGCGTCACGAACAGGATTTTGTCCATCAGTGTTTTATAGCAGAGGACTGGGATAGTGTTCCAAACTCTAATGTGACATTTTCACGGTCTTCGGGCGCATGGCGGGTGTGTTTACAGTCGTCTCTGCATTCCTTTCGCTGTGTTTCCACTGATAAGAGATACGCTGCTCCGGGAGCGGATTGTTTTTTATCTCAGGCGGGGGCAGAGGCGATACCGGAACTAAGAGAGGTGGGGGTTGACCTGTGGGCTAAGAGTCCAACCGATGTCGGCCTGATTCGAGGTTGTCAGCCCGTGGTGATCACCCCGAAATCTGACGCTCGCCCCTGTAGACCACAATATCCTCTGCGCCCAGAGGCGGTTGAAGGTATTACTCCGGTGTTTGAAGCCCTGAGGGAGGCGGGAGTAATAGTTCCTTGTAAATCTGGGGGGGTACGGAGCCCCATATTTCCGGTTAAAAAACAAAGCGAACCTGGGGTACCAGAGAAATGGAGGTTTACAAACGATTTGAAAGCAGTGAACAAAGCTGTTCAACCTGTCGTTGCTGTGGTGCCAAACCCATACACTATCTTATCTCAGATTCCTCCAGAGGCAAGATATTTCACAGTTGTGGATCTAGCTAATGCTTTTTTCTCTGTTCCCGTTCACCAGGATTCGCAGTTTTGGTTTGCTTTCGAGTTTCAGAATCGACTCTGGACTCTGACACGGCTGTGTCAGGGGTTCGTGCATTCTCCAACATGGTACAATGCAGCGCTGCGAGATTCATTGGCTCCCTTGCGACTGGCACCGGGTAGCTGCCTGCTACAATATGTGGATGACATATTGTTGTGCTCGCAAACCGAGGACCAATGTAAACAAGATACGGTGACCTTACTCAAACATTTGCATGCAGAAGGCCACAAGGCCAGTCTCTCAAAATTGCAATATGTTAAAGAGGAAGTAATATTTCTGGGTCATGTGATATCTAAAAATGGCAAAAGCATTACGACGAAGCGCGTTTCAGCCATTCAGAATATTCCGAAACCAATAACTAAGAAACAATTGATGTCATTTCTAGGAATGTGTTCATATTGTCGACAGTTCATTCCAAATTATTCTGTAATGGAGTCTCCTTTAGGTGCACTAATCCATGGAAAAGGCCTTAGGACTAATGACAAACTGACATGGACAGAGGAAGCAGACAAAGCTTTCTGTGAGTTGAAAATGGCTTTACAGAAGCCTCCAACTCTGGGGTTACCTGACCCAACAAGACCTTTCACACAGACTGTTGACGAACGCAACGGCTGCATGACTTCTGTCCTCTTACAGGCGCACGGGGGCTCCCTGCGACCTGTGGCTTTTTTCTCTGCTAAGCTGGACCCCGTTGCAGCCGGCATGCCACGATGTCTACGCGCGGTGGCGGCTGCTGAAAAAGCAGTCTTGGCCTCGCGTGATCTGGTGGGCTATGCTGAGCTAACACTGCTTGTGCCACATGCTGTCTCTCTGATCCTGCTGGAACAGAAAACTTTGCATCTTTCTGCTTCCCGATGGCTCAGGTACAACACAGTTTTGCTTGAATTACCTAACGTCACAGTAAAACAATGCACACAGCTTAACCCTGCCACCCTCTTGCCCACCCCTGAAGAGGGCGAAGCTCACTGTTGCATTTCTACAATCGAACAGGTGTGCACCCCGAGACCGGATCTGAAAGAGGAGCCACTTGTTAACTCTGACTTGTTTTTTTATGTAGATGGATCAGCATCTCGAGACACCAACACGGGACAGAACCGTGTTGGCTTTGCAGTATGCTCTGAGTGGGATGTGGCGGCCTCAGGCCCACTGCCCTCTCATTTCTCTGCACAGACTGCAGAATTGGTGGCTCTGACAGTCGCATGCACATTGGCGAAGGGTCAGTCCGTCACAATTTTCACAGACTCTCGCTATGCGTTTGGTGTATGCCACGACTGGGCGGGGTTGTGGCGACACAGGAACTTTTTGAAATCGGATGGTAAGCCTATTCTGAACTGCACGCAAGTTGGGGAACTCCTGACGGCGATCTTGCTCCCATCTGATATTGCTATATGCAAATGTCAAGCTCATACTAACAGAACTGACCCAATTTCACAGGGAAACAGCAGAGCGGACAAGGCAGCCAAGGCCGCATCTTATCTCTGCAGACAAGAGCAAAATGAATGTTTTGTGTCTAATAACACTTCTCTTCCAGAGTCCTTATCAGCCATGCAGGAATTCTCCACGTCAGAGGAAATCTCTGTGTGGAAGAAGGCGGGGGCTGAGAAGTGTGATGGCATTTGGGTTGGGCCTAACAAAAAATCTGTTTACCTAAACATTTTTTCAGGCAGATGGCGCTGATCTCACATGGACGCGACGACTCAATGCTAGCTTACTGTATAGATTTGGAAGACCGGTTGTCCTCAATTTCTGCACAGGTGAAAGCCGCTCTCCCAAAGGCAGCAGAAGCTGTCCTCCACAACTTCAAACCAGGTGATTGGATCTTGATCCGAGAGCCGAGGAAGAAAAGGTGGTGTTCCAAAAGGTGGATTGGCCCGGTCCAGGTCCTCCTCATCACTCACACCGCAGTGAAAGTCGCAGAACGGGGCACCTGGGTTCACGCATCTCACTGCCGAGCCATCTTCAGCACACCTGCGGAGATCAACGACAACGCGGGTGTCGGTCCACTCGTGGGTCGGACACCAGGGGCAACCACTGAGGACGTCGTGGGACCTTTTTGCAACGATCTCAAGTTCGAGAAAGTCGGGGTCCGAGCAGGTCGTAAACCTCGAAAGGCACCAGAGCCCACTGATCGAGTGCTCCGAGCACGGGGCAAGTTGCCAAGACCCGGCGCGGTTTAAAGCTCCACGTTCTTCTGCATCGTCTGGTAATATCTACACAAATACTGTCTTCATCGTCTTCATGATTCCTGAGGCTCAGCCGGCTCCTCCTGGGGGGAGGAGTCCCCCGGAGCGTCAGAGCTCTAAATGGTATCTGACCGACAGAAAGGTCGAGCTCAACATCAGGTTGCTGAACTATAGAATAATGATTTATGCACTGGGTCTGTCAATAGTTCTGGCATTGGGAATAATATGGTTTATCACTCTGCCTAGCTGGATGTGGCCCCACAGAGAAAACAGGGTAGACCGTAACACTCGTACACTGCACTATGACGACACATCCAAGATCGAGTCTCTCACAGACACTTATAACCATTCCACCGTCTATACACTAAACTATTGGTATCGATATGCTAAATATGTAGCCGACAGTCACAAGCGGAGAGATTGTTATGTATGTACACACATGCCCATGGCAACCAACTCCCCACACGTGCTCCCTCTCCCTGTGCCTAATTTATCCAACATGTTACCTGGCACTCTAATTTCTAGAGATAATGTTAAACTTCTGAGTAGGATAATTTGGTCTGCGTGGAGAGCAGTGATTCCTCTTCTCCCACGCAAGATTAAGTTCCGACCTCAGATTCACATCAGAGCTCCTAAAAATGTAAAACTAGGGCCGCTTTTTGGACCAGTCCACATTCGACCTGGCTCTAAATTTACATGCTTTGCACAGACTATTGCATCCACCTTATCTATCGGTCCAGGATCTGAACTTAAACCACTCCATGTAGGGCAAATCCCTGATTTATATTGTTCCACAGTGTATGTCCCGTGCACTTATCTGGTGAACAACACCCACTTGAACACCCACCTGAATAATTCTCAGGCGGGCCCCAAAACCACATGTGCACCTTACTACACTGTTCCGGACATTTTAGGGACCGTTCCAAAAGAGGGGTACATGTTTCTTTGTGGATATTACATGTATGAATGTCTTCCGGCGGGATGGGTTGGCCGATGCGCAGCTGTGATTCCTTCAGATCATTCATACATAATATCCAGCATACCACATCACACACCCAGGACACAAAGGGATCTGGCATCTCATGACGCTGTTTGGGGGTCTGACGTGCCAGATGACCATAAAATTTGGACTACGGGGGAAAAGGTCCTATTTGCATTGTTCCCAAGTGTGGGAGTGGGTAAATTGATGTTGCGTATGGAGACTCTTAGCTATAGATTTACTGCTTTTATAAACAATCAATTCAATCAATCGACTCTCGCCAATTTATTGCGCACTCAATATCCTGCAGTTAATCTGGATATTGAGGGAAAATTGCAAGATAATGTTATTTGACATAATGCCGATGTATTTGCTTACTTTTTCAAGCACACTTGGCAATTGAACCTCGTTCAGCAGTGCCTTTCATCAGATAGTAAAGCGAGCAGATTTTCCATTGTAAAAAAACTAGTATGTTCTCTCACCATTAGCGACTCTGGTGGGACTCGAACCCACAACCTTTGAATGCCCTTGCAAATTATGCCTAGAAGTCCAATGCGTTATCCATTGCGCCACAGAGCCCATACATCCTTCCATGATGCTCATTTCCACAAACGCAAAACACGGTTTTCATCCAAAATGGGTCCACATCAGTCATTCCTTGCCAACAAACTGAGAATCAAAAAGTGAAAAGAGTGCAGTTAATCTGTGTGTGCAGGGATACTTTTCCATCTTATTCCAATTTGTAACAGCAGCGCATTTTCTGTCGTTGTAAATAATTTGCATGCTTGAATGGACAACTGAGTAGTAATAGGTTTGAGATGGGCCGGTAATTATTTAGCACTGTGGCATCAAGACTGCTCTTCTTTAAGACAGGCTTAATGACTGCAGTTTTAAGGATCTTGGGAAAATTCCAGATCCAAGCAACATGTTGACTTTTTGATTGATTGGAGCCAACAGACTGCTCACCATAGACTTTAAAAATCTAGTAGGCAATGCATAAAGGCAGCATGTAGTGGAACTCAGACTTGTGGTGATCTCTTGGAAAGTTTTGTCAGCCACAAATGCAAAATGGGTTAACTCCAGTTGTCTAGCTGGCTGCGTGCTTGTTATCTGCAAATAATGGTATTTTTAATGTTCTGAACTGAGTCTTGCAAAGAAGACTGCAAACTCATTGCACCTGGAGAAATACAGAAACCATCAAAGTAACATTTACCGCACTGTAATTTGAAATATTAACCCGCTTTGTCATTAGCAGGTCCAGAGTGTGCCCTTTGCCCTTGGTGGGGCCACTCAGGTGCTGAGTAAGACCAAAGCTTCTGAGGACAGCGCCAAACTCTTTAGAAGAAGACGAGGTTGAGCGGGACGTGAAGGAAGGAAGGAACAGTCACTCACGTACGGGAAACTCCTACCAAGCAGTGGCCAGCCTATAGCACACTGGGATTCTGTGGTAATTGAACCAAATTTAGCAGTTCCTTTCATCAGTTAATAACACAAGCAGGCTTTCCTATTTACCAATGTAGATAACAGGGGTTACAGCAGTGACTCTGGTGGGTCTCGAACTCACAGCCTTTGAATGCCTTTGCAACTTTTGTCTGATTCCCCTTTTTCACAAAAGCAAAACAGTCATCCAAAAACGGTCTACATCAATCAATCAATCAATCCTTACCATCAAACTGAGAAACAAGGAGTGAAAAGAGTGCATTTACTCTGTTTATTCAGGGATACTTTTCAATCTCTAATTAAAAAATGTAAAAGAGCTCTTTCAGTGATAAGTTTTTCTGTACATGTAAACAACTGATCTGCTTGAAAGGCTATCATGAAGGCACTGTTGGGATTTGAACTCAGGATCTCCTGTTTACTAGACAGGCACTTTGACCATCTAAGCCACAGCGCCTCTTAAAGCTACTCCAACCTGTTTCAGCTAGATATTCAGTGACCAATATTACCTCATAGATTTTGCCTGCTATACCTCTTCCAATCGTCCCTGGGTGGGCTCGAACCACCAACCTCCCGGTTAACAGCCGAGCGCGCTGGCCAATTGCGCCACAGAGACAAACAGCCCACTCAATAAAATATTTGCGAGTCGACAAGCCGCAATATCTTTTTTTTTAAAGAGAGCCAGCAACATTCGAAAGTTCAGCCCCTGTCCAATCAACTGTGTTTAATGGAGAGTGAGGGCATCAATCTTTCTACCTTTGAGCTAAATCCCCTGTACCAATGTAGCTATAAAAAAACTGGAAGTCTTTCAATCAATCGACTCTCGCCAATTTATTGCGCACTCAATATCCTGCAGTTAATCTGGATATTGAGGGAAAATTGCAAGATAATGTTATTTGACATAATGCCAATGTATTTGCTTACTTTTTCAAGCACACTTGGCAATTGAACCTCGTTCAGCAGTGCCTTTCATCAGATAGTAAAGCGAGCAGATTTTCCATTGTAAAAAAACTAGTGTGTTCTCTCACCATTAGCGACTCTGGTGGGACTCGAACCCACAACCTTTGAATGCCCTTGCAAATTATGCCTAGAAGTCCAATGCGTTATCCATTGCACCACAGAGCCCATACATCCTTCCATGATGCTCATTTCCACAAACGCAAAACACGGTTTTCATCCAAAATGGGTCCACATCAGTCATTCCTTGCCAACAAACTGAGAATCAAAAAGTGAAAAGAGTGCAGTTAATCTGTGTGTGCAGGGATACTTTTCCATCTTATTCCAATTTGTAACAGCAGCGCATTTTCTGTCGTTGTAAATAATTTGCATGCTTGAATGGACAACTGAGTAGTAGTAGGTTTGAGATGGGCCGGTAATTATTTAGCACTGTGGTATCAAGACTGCTCTTCTTTAAGAGAGGCTTAATGACTGCAGTTTTAAGGATCTTGGGAAAATTCCAGATCCAAGCAACATGTTGACTTTTTGATTGATTGGAGCCAACAGACTGCTCACCATAGACTTTAAAAATCTAGTAGGCAATGCATAAAGGCAGCATGTAGTGGAACTCAGACTTGTGGTGATCTCTTGGAAAGTTTTGTCAGCCACAAATGCAAAATGGGTTAACTCCAGTTGTCTAGCTGGCTGCGTGCTTGTTATCTGCAAATAATGGTATTTTTAATGTTCTGAACTGAGTCTTGCAAAGAAGACTGCAAACTCATTGCACCTGGAGAAATACAGAAACCATCAAAGTAACATTTACCACACTGTAATTTGAAATATTAACCTGCTTTGTCATTAGCAGGTCCAGAGTGTGCCCTTTGCCCTTGGTGGGACCACTCAGGTGCTGAGTAAGACCAAAGCTTCTGAGGACAGCGCCAAACTCTTTAGAAGAAGACGAGGTTGAGCGGGACGTGAAGGAAGGAAGGAACAGTCACTCACGTACGGGAAACTCCTACCAAGCAGTGGCCAGCCTATAGCACACTGGGATTCTGTGGTAATTGAACCAAGTTTAGCAGTTCCTTTCATCAGTTAATAACACAAGCAGGCTTTCCTATTTACCAATGTAGATAACAGGGGTTACAACAGTGACTCTGGTGGGTCTCGAACTCACAGCCTTTGAATGCCTTTGCAACTTTTGTCTGATTCCCCTTTTTCACAAAAGCAAAACAGTCATCCAAAAACGGTCTACATCAATCAATCAATCCTTACCATCAAACTGAGAAACAAGGAGTGAAAAGAGTGCATTTACTCTGTTTATTCAGGGATACTTTTCAATCTCTAATTAAAAAATGTAAAAGAGCTCTTTCAGAAAACCCAGAATTTTTCAGTTCTAAGTCTGGTAAATTAATCACTTTAATTTCTCAGTGAGTGGTCACAATTACAGTATAAGACATATGATACAGTTCACTTTGAATGTACTCAATGCTTTGACAGTACAGCATCTACGTAGTAGATTGGCCATCACAATTCATCATCGGAAGTAACACTTCATTTGAAATCTTAAGCCAATACGACAAGTTTTCAGTCCATTGTCACACATATGTGCTTGTAATTTAGGATGTAAAAATGGCTTCCTTTCCAAAGGAAATATTTTTTTTTTGTCAGGAGTGGGATTTGAACCCACGCCGCCATTCAGAGAACAGAATCCCCTGTGGCGAGGAAGGAGTTTACCTTGAGTCTGGCGCCTTAGACCGCTCGGCCATCCTGACACTTTATTTGTGTGAACTGTGAGTATACAGAATCAGATCCGTTATTACAGTAGCACAAATGACCGTACCTATACTTTGGTAAAAAAACACATCAAACTGCTGTCTCTTTTTAAAGGAGTTTGATGTGGTTGTTGTCACATCAAACTACTGCGTCCTTTAAAAGTCCACATCAAGCTAATGCTTCTTTTTAAAGTCTATTGCAATTGAGATGTCAGTCGAGAGCCGTAACAGCAGTAGTGCATCCAAGAAAGCTGTGTAGTGAATGGATATAGAACCTTTAGTGAAGCAGGAGCCAACAGGCTATTCACATCCTTGTGTAGGGTCTCAAACTACAGGTATTCAGTTTACGATTAAGGAAGATTTCTTAGCAGAAACGAGACAAGACGGGGCACCAGGGTAAAACCCAAAAAGCTAAGATACGGTCCTTAATCGCGCTCGTTAAAAGGTCTGAAGGGTGTTTCACGATTCAGGGACTTACGCATAGTCTAATCAAACAAACAATAGTCAATAACTCTTTCGTGTAGTTTATTTATCAAAAGGGCAATCAAAAAGGGCACCGGAGCAGAAATGCGCACAGGTAAATCACAGGTGATGTTATATCAGATTTAACAGCAGATTTCATGCAGATAATGTTAAACCAGGGTTTTGCCTTTGATAATCAAACGTGTCTATAATAATCTATATCAAAAAGAGGGAAAGTGAGAAGCTAAGGGAGGAGGAACAGCTGAGTTCTACCCAAATCACGCCACAAAAGAACCGCACACTGAAGTCGGCTTACGATTTTGTAGAACTCGGTCCGGCTGGTCCTTGTCCGCGGACGAGATCCGTGGCGAGGCAGCGGCGTGGAGCGGTGTGGCGGGCGAAGGCAGTGGCGTGCCGCGATATCCGTGACGCGGGGCGGCAGCGGTGGCGCGAGACGGCGCGTAGAGCGGTGTGGCGGGCGAAGGCAGTGGCGTGCCGAGATGTCCGTGACGCGGGGCGGCAGCGGTGGCGCGAGGTGGCGCGTGGCGATGTCCGGGAGTTCCTTTGCGGTAGAACGCTTTAGCGGCGTGTTAGCTCCTCACGCGGCCTTTACTCAGATGAGAACGTAGCGCTGATCCACGTAAACGGCGTAGATTACTTCAAAAATAGGAGAAGCGAAGTAGAAAAGAAAGTCTCTGTCCGGTTTAGCGCTTAAGCTTAGTTCCAGGTGTTTCCAGGTGTTTTCAGAGTTCAGGGGGGCGATGAGGCTGGCCTAGTCTTGTCGACCCACGTGGCGGACGCTTTGTTGAGACAAAGGAAAAGTAAACAGGCTCGTCCGTGGAGACGGCTTCAAAGAGATAGACAAAGGCTTGAACAAAAAAAAAAGAAGAAGAGAGCAAGAAGAGAAGAGAGGAGAAGAGAGCGTTCCAAGCTCGGAGCGTCTTTTTGTCACCAGGGCACGCTGGGAGCGTAGATACATTTTACATCTTCTTTCACCTGTGATGGGCACTCGAGTTAAAGCATTGGGAATATAAAACTCTTAATCTCAGGGTCGTGGGTTCGAGCCCCACGTTGGGCGGAGTTGATTTTAAGCTTTATGGACTGCTTGCCTTTACAACCCGTGAAATCTTGGTCATAAATTTTCTTCTGTTGGAACCGAAAGAAGAATTATTAAACCCTCTGTAACAATGAGATTTCAACTATTTCACTCAATTCTCATCACCTGTTAAAGTCATCTCTTTATATGGACTGTACATAATTGGAAAGACTTCATCTAGTGTAAGGTTGCCAAAGCATTTACTTTGTACTGATTTTTGGAACGTTATCTTTGAGATAAGGGAGCTCAATGTCAGCATCGCTGAAATGTCCAAGGTGTCAGGGTCAAGGTAAACTCCTACCTAAGCGTAAGCAAATTTGGTCTACAAGTGGAGGAATGGGTTCTAATCCCACTCCTGACAATCGGTTTGTCCTATATTTGAACTCATTGCAAGTGTAGGGGAATGGAGATGGACATTCCACGGCCAGATAACAGAAAATCTCTCTTTGAACATTGGGGGGTTTTCTTTCTCCCTCTCTCCCTCACCGCAGGGAGCCGCTGTGACTTTGGCGATAACAGACCTTCTCCCCCACAGTCTTACAGGAGGACGCCCCGATGAAAACTATGTTTTATGTGATTATGCCATGAATGTTTGTCCGAATCAACTCCGTACACCGCATGTTTCACCTTGTGTTACGTATTTTTCCACTGTTTAAGGTTTTATATTCCCAATGCTTTAACTCGAGTGCCCATCACAGGTGAAAGAAGATGTAAAATGTATCTACCTCAAGAAATAATGTGCACAAACTGCCAAAAGTGTTTAAAGTGTCGTCGCAGTAGCGCCCGCCCCTTTCGCTCCCAGCGTGCCCTGCGGCGCTAGGTGACAAAAAGACGCTCCGAGCTTGGAACGCTCTCTTCTCCTCTCTTCTCTTCTTGCTCTCTTCTTCTTTTTTTTTTTGTTCAAGCCTTTGTCTATCTCTTTGAAGCCGTCTCCACGGACGAGCCTGTTTACTTTTCCTTTGTCTCAACAAAGCGTCCGCCACGTGGGTCGACAAGACTAGGCCAGCCTCATTGCCCCCCTGAACTCTGAAAACACCTGGAAACACCTGGAACTAAGCTTAAGCGCTAAACCGGACAGAGACTTTCTTTTCTACTTCGCTTCTCCTATTTTTGAAGTAATCTACGCCGTTTACGTGGATCAGCGCTACGTTCTCATCTGAGTAAAGGCCGCGTGAGGAGCTAACACGCCGCTAAAGCGTTCTACCGCAAAGGAACTCCCGGACATCGCCACGCGCCACCTCGCGCCACCGCTGCCGCCCCGCGTCACGGACATCTCGGCACGCCACTGCCTTCGCCCGCCACACCGCTCTACGCGCCGTCTCGCGCCACCGCTGCCGCCCCGCGTCACGGACATCGCGGCACGCCACTGCCTTCGCCCGCCACACCGCTCCACGCCCCTGCCTCGCCACGGATCTCGTCCGCGGACAAGGACCAGCCGGACCGAGTTCTACAAAATCGTAAGCCGAGTTCAGTGTGCGGTTCTTTTGTGGCGTGATTTGGGTAGAACTCAGCTGTTCCTCCTCCCTTAGCTTCTCACTTTCCCTCTTTTTGATATAGATTAGCACAGACACGTTTGATTATCAAAGGCAAAACCCTGGTTTAACATTATCTGCATGAAATCTGTTGTTAAATCTGATATAACATCACCTGTGATTTACCTGTGCGCATTTCTGCTCCGGTGCCCTTTTTGATTGCCCATTTGATAAATAAACTACACGAAAGAGTTATTGACTATTGTTTGTTTGATTAGACTATGCGTAAGTCCCTGAATCGTGAAACCCACCAGAGTCGCTAATGGTGAGAGAACATATTAGTTTTTTACAATGGAAAATCTGCTCGCTTTACCATCTGATGAAAGACACTGCTGAACGAGGTTCAATTGCCAAGTGTGCTTGAAAAAGTAAGCAAATACATTGGCATTATGTCAAATAACATTATCTTGCGATTTTTCCTCAATATCCAGATTAACTGCAGTATATTGAGTGCGCAATAAATTGGCGAGAGTCGATTGATTGAAAGACTTCCAGTTTTTTTATAGCTACATTGGTACAGGGGATTTAGCTCAAAGGTAGAAAGATTGATGCCCTCCCTCTCCATTAAACACAGTTGATTGGACAGGGGCTGAACTTTCGAATGTTGCTGGCTCGCTTTAAAAAAAAAGATATTGCGGCTTGTCGAGTCGCAAATATTTTATTTAGCGGGCTGTTTGTCTCTGTGGCGCAATTGGCCAGCGCGCTCGGCTGTTAACCAGGAGGTTGGTGGTTCGAGCCCACCCAGGGACCATTGGAAGAGGTATAGCAGGCAAAATCTACGAGGTAATATTGGTCACTGAATATCTAGCTGAAACAGGTTAGAGTAGCATTTAAGAGGCGCTTAGATGGTCAAAGTGCCTGTCTAGTAAACAGGAGATCCTGGGTTCAAATCTCAGCAGTGCCTTCATGATAGCCTTTCAAGCAAATCATTTGTTTACATGTACAGAAAAACGTATCACCCGAAAGAGCTCTTTTACATTTTTTAATTAGAGATTGAAAAGTATCCCTGAATAAACAGAGTAAATGCACTCTTTTCACTCCTTGTTTCTCAGTTTGATGGTAAGGATTGATTGATTGATGTAGACCGTTTTTGGATGACTGTTTTGCTTTTGTGAAAAAGGGGAATCAGACAAAAGTTGCAAAGGCATTCAAAGGCTGTGAGTTCGAGACCCACCAGAGTCACTGTTGTAACCCCTGTTATCTACATTGGTAAATAGGAAAGCCTGCTTGTGTTATTAACTGATGAAAGGAACTGCTAAACTTGGTTCAATTACCACAGAATCCCAGTGTGCTATAGGCTGGCCACTGCTTGGTAGGAGTTTCCCGTACGTGAGTGACTGTTCCTTCCTTCCTTCACGTCCCGCTCAACCTCGTCTTCTTCTAAAGAGTTTGGCGCTGTCCTCAGAAGCTTTGGTCTTACTCAGCACCTGAGTGGTCCCACCAAGGGCAAAGGGCACACTCTGGACCTGCTAATGACAAAGCGGGTTAATATTTCAAATTACAGTGTGGTAAATGTTACTTTGATGGTTTCTGTATTTCTCCAGGTGCAATGAGTTTGCAGTCTTCTTTGCAAGACTCAGTTCAGAACATTAAAAATACCATTATTTGCAGATAACAAGCACGCAGCCAGCTAGACAACTGGAGTTAACCCATTTTGCATTTGTGGCTGACAAAACTTTCCAAGAGATCACCACAAGTCTGAGTTCCACTACATGCTGCCTTTATGCATTGCCTACTAGATTTTTAAAGTCTATGGTGAGCAGTCTGTTGGCTCCAATCAATCAAAAAGTCAACATGTTGCTTGGATCTGGAATTTTCCCAAGATCCTTAAAACTGCAGTCATTAAACCTCTCTTAAAGAAGAGCAGTCTTGATACCACAGTGCTAAATAATTACCGGCCCATCTCAAACCTACTACTACTCAGTTGTCCATTCAAGCATGCAAATTATTTACAACGACAGAAAATGCGCTGCTGTTACAAATTGGAATAAGATGGAAAAGTATCCCTGCACACACAGATTAACTGCACTCTTTTCACTTTTTGATTCTCAGTTTGTTGGCAAGGAATGACTGATGTGGGCCCATTTTGGATGAAAACCGTGTTTTGTGTTTGTGGAAATGAGCATCATGGAAGGATGTATGGGCTCTGTGGCGCAATGGATAGTGCATTGGACTTCTAGACATAATTTGCAAGGGCATTCAAAGGTTGTGGGTTCGAGTCCCACCAGAGTCGCTAATGGTGAGAGAACATACTAGTTTTTTTACAATGGAAAATCTGCTCGCTTTACTATCTGATGAAAGGCACTGCTGAACGAGGTTCAATTGCCAAGTGTGCTTGAAAAAGTAGGCAAATACATCGGCATTATGTCAAATAACATTATCTTGCAATTTTTCCTCAATATCCAGATTAACTGCAGTATATTGAGTGCGCAATAAATTGGCGAGAGTCGATTGATTGAAAGACTTCCAGTTTTTTTAATAGCTACATTGGTACAGGGGATTTAGCTCAAAGGTAGAAAGACTGATGCACTTGCTCTCCATTAAACACAGTTGATTGGACAGGGGCTGAACTTTCGAATGTTGCTGGCTCGCTTTAAAAAAAAAGATATTGCGGCTTGTCGAGTCACAAATATTTTATTGAGCGGGCTGTTTGTCTCTGTGGCGCAATTGGCCAGCGCGCTCGGCTGTTAACCGGGAGGTTGGTGGTTCGAGCCCACCCAGGGACGATTGGAAGAGGTATAGCAGGCAAAATCTATGAGGTAATATTGGTCACTGAATATCTAGCTGAAACAGGTTAGAGTAGCTTGTAAGAGGAGCTGTGGCTTAGATGGTCAAAGTGCCTTCATGATAGCCTTTCAAGCAAATCAGTTGTTTACATGTACAGAAAAACTTATCACCCGAAAGAGCTCTTTTACATTTTTTAATTAGAGATTGAAAAGTATCCCTGAATAAACAGAGTAAATGCACTCTTTTCACTCCTTGTTTCTCAGTTTGATGGTAAGGATTGATTGATTGATGTAGACCGTTTTTGGATGACTGTTTTGCTTTTGTGAAAAAGGGGAATCAGACAAAAGTTGCAAAGGCATTCAAAGGCTGTGAGTTCGAGACCCACCAGAGTCACTGTTGTAACCCCTGTTATCTACATTGGTAAATAGGAAAGCCTGCTTGTGTTATTAACTGATGAAAGGAACTGCTAAACTTGGTTCAATTACCACAGAATCCCAGTGTGCTATAGGCTGGCCACTGCTTGGTAGGAGTTTCCCGTACGTGAGTGACTGTTCCTTCCTTCCTTCACGTCCCGCTCAACCTCGTCTTCTTCTAAAGAGTTTGGCGCTGTCCTCAGAAGCTTTGGTCTTACTCAGCACCTGAGTGGCCCCACCAAGGGCAAAGGGCACACTCTGGACCTGCTAATGACAAAGCGGGTTAATATTTCAAATTACAGTGTGGTAAATGTTACTTTGATGGTTTCTGTATTTCTCCAGGTGCAATGAGTTTGCAGTCTTCTTTGCAAGACTCAGTTCAGAACATTAAAAATACCATTATTTGAAGATAACAAGCACGCAGCCAGCTAGACAACTGGAGTTAACCCATTTTGCATTTGTGGCTGACAAAACTTTCCAAGAGATCACCACAAGTCTGAGTTCCACTACATGCTGCCTTTATGCATTGCCTACTAAATTTTTAAAGTCTATGGTGAGCAGTCTGTTGGCTCCAATCAATCAAAAAGTCAACATGTTGCTTGGATCTGGAATTTTCCCAAGATCCTTAAAACTGCAGTCATTAAGCCTGTCTTAAAGAAGAGCAGTCTTGATGCCACAGTGCTAAATAATTACCGGCCCATCTCAAACCTACTACTACTCAGTTGTCCATTCAAGTGTGCAAATTATTTACAACGACAGAAAATGCGCTGCTGTTATGAATTGGAATAAGATGGAAAAGTATCCCTGCACACACAGATTAACTGCAGTCTTTTCACTTTTTGATTCTCAGTTTGTTGGCAAGGAATGACTGATGTGGACCCATTTTGGATGAAAACCGTGTTTTGCGTTTGTGGAAATGAGCATCATCGAAGGATGTATGGGCTCTGTGGCGCAATGGATAGTGCATTGGACTTCTAGGCATAATTTGCAAGGGCATTCAAAGGTTGTGAGTTTGAGTCCCACCAGAGTCGCTAATGGTGAGAGAACATACTAGTTTTTTTACAATGGAAAATCTGCTCGCTTTACTATCTGATGAAAGGCACTGCTGAACGAGGTTCAATTGCCAAGTGTGCTTGAAAAAGTAAGCAAATACATTGGCATTATGTCAAATAACATTATCTTGTAATTTTTCCTCAATATCCAGATTAACTGCAGTATATTGAGTGCGCAATAAATTGGCGAGAGTCGATTGATTGAAAGACTTCCAGTTTTTTTAATAGCTACATTGGTACAGGGGATTTAGCTCAAAGGTAGAAAGAATGATGCCCTCGCTCTCCATTAAACACAGTTGATTGGACAGGGGCTGATTTTTCGAATGTTGCTGGCTCGCTTTAAAAAAAAAGATATTGCGGCTTGTCGAGTCGCAAATATTTTATTGAGCGGGCTGTTTGTCTCTGTGGCGCAATTGGCCAGCGCGCTCGGCTGATAACCCTTTAGGCGCCAGAGATTATGGATGAAATAAATGTATAAATAAAAAACTTCCTGAGATACAGAGAACTGAAGCCGGGGCACAGCTCTGGGTCGGCAGTGCCCCTGGAGGCCCGTAGAAGCTCCACACTCCAGTTGATTCTTGGATAAAAGTGCACCCAGCCGGTCTCGAACTCGCGTGAGGCGGAGCAGGGTTCACCCACCCCGCACACGGCCAGACTTTGCCCGGCCAGGGAGCACCTTCTGCGGGTCGGAGGCTCCGGGTCGGAGCCCCTGGAGCCTGGAGCCCTCACTGGGCCCCGAACTCGGCTGCCGCAGGCAGTGCAGTGCCTCATGGATAAAGGTGCACCCAGCCGGTCTCGAACTCGCGTGAGGCGGAGCAGGGTTCACCCACCCCGCACACGGCCAGACTTTGCCCGGCCAGGGAGCACCTTCTGCGGGTCGGAGGCTCCGGGTCGGAGCCCCTGGAGCCTGGAGCCCTCACTGGGCCCCGAACTCGGCTGCCGAAGGCAGTGCAGTGCCTCATGGATAAAGGTGCACCCAGCCGGTCTCGAACTCGCGTGAGGTGGAGCAGGGTTCACCCACCCCGCACACGGCCAGACTTTGCCCGGCCAGGGAGCACCTTCTGCGGGTCGGAGGCTCCGGGTCGGAGCCCCTGGAGCCTGGAGCCCTCACTGGGCCCCGAACTCGGCTGCCGGAGGCAATGCAGTGCCTCATGGATAAAGGTGCACCCAGCCGGTCTCGAACTCGCGTGAGGCGGAGCAGGGTTCACCCACCCCGCACACGGCCAGACTTTGCCCGGCCAGGGAGCACCTTCTGCGGGTCGGAGGCTCCGGGTCGGAGCCCCTGGAGCCTGGAGCCCTCACTGGGCCCTGAACTCGGCTGCCGGAGGCAGTGCAGTGCCTCATGGATAAAGGTGCACCCAGCCGGTCTCGAACTCGCGTGAGGCGGAGCAGGGTTCACCCACCCCGCACACGGCCAGACTTTGCCCGGCCAGGGAGCACCTTCTGCGGGTCGGAGGCTCCGGGTCGGAGCCCCTGGAGCCTGGAGCCCTTACTGGGCCCCAAACTCGGCTGCCGGAGGCAGTGCAGTGCCTCATGGATAAAGGTGCACCCAGCCGGTCTCGAACTCGCGTGAGGCGGAGCAGGGTTCACCCACCCCGCACACGGCCAGACTTTGCCCGGGGAAGGGCCACTCTGGCTGGGCATGGCCTCCACTGAGCACCCCCTGGAGCCCCCGGAGCACCTCCAGAGCCACCCCCCACTCTCCCCAGATTCTGCCCGGGGAAGGGCCACTCTGGCTGGGCATGGCCTCCACTGAGCACCCCCTGGAGCCCCCGGAGCACCTCCAGAGCCACCCCCCACTCTCCCCAGATTCTGCCCGGGGAAGGGCCACTCTGGCTGGGCATGGCCTCCACTGAGCACCCCCTGGAGCCCCCGGAGCACCTCCAGAGCCACCCCCCACTCTCCCCAGACTCTGCCCGGGGAAGGGCCACTCTGGCTGGGCATGGCCTCCGCCGAGCACCCCCTGGAACCCCTGGAGCCCCTCCAGAGCCACCCCCCACTCCTCCAGACTCACCCCGGGGAAGGGCCACTCTGGCTGGGCATGGCCCCCACTGAGCACCCCCTGGAACCCCTGGAGCCCCCGGAGCACCTCCAGAGCCACCCCCCACTCTCCCCAGATTCTGCCCGGGGAATGGCCACTCTGGCTGGGCATGGCCTCCGCCGAGCACCCCCTGGAACCCCTGGAGCCCCTCCAGAGCCACCCCGCATTCCCCCAAACTCAGTCTGGGGACGGGCCACTCTGGCTGGGCATGGCCTCCGCCGAGCACCCCCTGGAACCCCTGGACCCCCTCCAGAGCCACCCCGCATTCCCCCAAACTCAGTCTGGGGACGGGCCACTCGGGCTGGGCATGGCCTCCGCCGAGCACCCCCTGGAACCCCTGGAGCCCCTCCAGAGCCACCCCGCATTCCCCCAAACTCAGTCTGGGGACGGGCCACTCTGGCTGGGCATGGCCTCCACTGAACACCCCCTGGAACCCCTGGAGCCCCCGGAGCACCTCCAGAGCCACCCCCCACTCTCCCCAGATTCTGCCCGGGGAAGGGCCACTCTGGCTGGGCATGGCCTCCGCCGAGCACCCCCTGGAACCCCTGGAGCCCCTCCAGAGCCACCCCGCATTCCCCCAAACTCAGTCTGGGGACGGGCTACTCGGGCTGGGCATGGCCTCCGCCGAGCACCCCCTGGAACCCCTGGAGCCCCTCCAGAGCCACCCCGCATTCCCCCAAACTCAGTCTGGGGACGGGCCACTCTGGCTGGGCATGGCCCCCACTGAGCACCCCCTGGAACCCCTGGAGCCCCCGGAGCACCTCCAGAGCCACCCCCCACTCTCCCCAGATTCTGCCCGGGGAAGGGCCACTCTGGCTGGGCATGGCCTACGCCGAGCACCCCCTGGAACCCCTGGAGCCCCTCCAGAGCCACCCCGCATTCCCCCAAACTCAGTCTGGGGACGGGCCACTCTGGCTGGGCATGGCCTCCGCCGAGCACCCCCTGGAACCCCTGGAGCCCCTCCAGAGCCACCCCGCATTCCCCCAAACTCAGTCTGGGGACGGGCCACTCGGGCTGGGCATGGCCTCCGCCGAGCACCCCCTGGAACCCCTGGAGCCCCTCCAGAGCCACCCCGCATTCCCCCAAACTCAGTCTGGGGACGGGCCACTCTGGCTGGGCATGGCCTCCACTGAACACCCCCTGGAACCCCTGGAGCCCCCGGAGCACCTCCAGAGCCACCCCCCATTCTCCCCAGATTCTGCCCGGGGAAGGGCCACTCTGGCTGGGCATGGCCTCCGCCGAGCACCCCCTGGTACCCCTGGAGCCCCTCCAGAGCCACCCCGCATTCCCCCAAACTCAGTCTGGGGACGGGCCACTCTGGCTGGGCATGGCCCCCACTGAGCACCCCCTGGAACCCCTGGAGCCCCCGGAGCACCTCCAGAGCCACCCCCCACTCTCCCCAGATTCTGCCCGGGGAAGGGCCACTCTGGCTGGGCATGGCCTCCGCCGAGCACCCCCTGGAACCCCTGGAGCCCCTCCAGAGCCACCCCGCATTCCCCCAAACTCAGTCTGGGGACGGGCCACTCGGGCTGGGCATGGCCTCCGCCGAGCACCCCCTGGAACCCCTGGAGCCCCTCCAGAGCCACCCCGCATTCCCCCAAACTCAGTCTGGGGACGGGCCACTCTGGCTGGGCATGGCCCCCACTGAGCACCCCTGGAACCCCTGGAGCCCCCGGAGCACCTCCAGAGCCACCCCCCACTCTCCCCAGATTCTGCCCGGGGAAGGGCCACTCTGGCTGGGCATGGCCTCCGCCGAGCACCCCCTGGAACCCCTGGAGCCCCTCCAGAGCCACCCCGCATTCCCCCAAACTCAGTCTGGGGACGGGCCACTCTGGCTGGGCATGGCCTCCGCCGAGCACCCCCTGGAACCCCTGGAGCCCCTCCAGAGCCATCCCGCATTCCCCCAAACTCAGTCTGGGGACGGGCCACTCGGGCTGGGCATGGCCTCCGCCGAGCACCCCCTGGAACCCCTGGAGCCCCTCCAGAGCCACCCCGCATTCCCCCAAACTCAGTCTGTGGACGGGCCACTCTGGCTGGGCATGGCCTCCACTGAACACCCCCTGGAACCCCTGGAGCCCCCGGAGCACCTCCAGAGCCACCCCCCACTCTCCCCAGATTCTGCCCGGGGAAGGGCCACTCTGGCTGGGCATGGCCTCCGCCGAGCACCCCCTGGAACCCCTGGAGCCCCTCCAGAGCCACCCCGCATTCCCCCAAACTCAGTCTGGGGACGGGCCACTCTGGCTGGGCATGGCCCCCACTGAGCACCCCCTGGAACCCCTGGAGCCCCCGGAGCACCTCCAGAGCCACCCCCCACTCTCCCCAGATTCTGCCCGGGGAAGGGCCACTCTGGCTGGGCATGGCCTCCGCCGAGCACCCCCTTGAACCCCTGGAGCCCCTCCAGAGCCACCCCGCATTCCCCCAAACTCAGTCTGGGGACGGGCCACTCTGGCTGGGCATGGCCTCCGCCGAGCACCCCCTGGAACCCCTGGAGCCCTTCCAGAGCCACCCCGCATTCCCCCAAACTCAGTCTGGGGACGGGCCACTCGGGCTGGGCATGGCCTCCGCCGAGCACCCCCTGGAACCCCTGGAGCCCCTCCAGAGCCACCCCGCATTCCCCCAAACTCAGTCTGGGGACGGGCCACTCTGGCTGGGCATGGCCTCCACTGAACACCCCCTGGAACCCCTGGAGCCCCCGGAGCACCTCCAGAGCCACCCCCCACTCTCCCCAGATTCTGCCCGGGGAAGGGCCACTCTGGCTGGGCATGGCCTCCGCCGAGCACCCCCTGGAACCCCTGGAGCCCCTCCAGAGCCACCCCGCATTCCCCCAAACTCAGTCTGGGGACGGGCCACTCTGGCTGGGCATGGCCCCCACTGAGCACCCCCTGGAACCCCTGGAGCCCCCGGAGCACCTCCAGAGCCACCCCCCACTCTCCCCAGATTCTGCCCGGGGAAGGGCCACTCTGGCTGGGCATGGCCTCCGCCGAGCACCCCCTGGAACCCCTGGAGCCCCTCCAGAGCCACCCCGCATTCCCCCAAACTCAGTCTGGGGACGGGCCACTCTGGCTGGGCATGGCCCCCACTGAGCACCCCCTGGAACCCCTGGAGCCCCCGGAGAACCTCCAGAGCCACCCCCCACTCTCCCCAGATTCTGCCCGGGGAAGGGCCACTCTGGCTGGGCATGGCCTCCGCCGAGCACCCCCTGGAACCCCTGGAGCCCCTCCAGAGCCACCCCGCATTCCCCCAAACTCAGTCTGGGGACGGGCCACTCGGGCTGGGCATGGCCTCCGCCGAGCACCCCCTGGAACCCCTGGAGCCCCTCCAGAGCCACCCCGCATTCCCCCAAACTCAGTCTGGGGACGGGCCACTCTTCCCCGGGTTGCAGGCTCTGGGACTCCGGGGATGACCACCGGGGACCAGGCCCTCCCTTCGAACCCGGGGACCCACACTTAAGCACCCCCACACGGGCTACACACCCTTGGTTCAGCCCCCTGGAGGTCCGTGCCCTTGGTACTATACCATGGAAGTCCGTGCCCTTGGTACTCTGACTGGAGTACCAAGGGAACGGCCCAGCACTCACCACAGAGGCTCGCGCCGGCCCCGGCCCACCTTTCGTCCCCGGGTACCCACACTTAAGCACCCCCACACGAGCTACACACCCTTGGTGCAGCCCCCTGGAAGTACGTGCCCTTGGTACTCTGAGCCACTTTAAAAGATAAAAAGCACCAGGACCCCAAGGCCCTGGCTCCCCTGTCCCCTACACCACACTTGGAGGCAGGGCCCTTGCCCTCCACTGGCTGCCCCCGCGCCCAATGTACTCCATAACCGAAGAAGAGAGGGGGGACCCGGAGGCCGGCCTACTAGGGTAACAGGTTTAATTTAGAGCCGGGGCTCTGGACCACAAATGCCTACAACCCCGCAGTGCGCAGGAGCCTTCGAAGCTGGATGAAACCAGAACGGGGCCCTACGATGGCGGTGACCAGCCACAGTTGATAGCAAAGTGAGCCCTGGACAGGCGCTGCATTTGACAAACTCAGAGACAAGGAAGGGACCGGAGTCGGACCAAATATATCATCTGGCGCTGTGTCCAGCGTGAGGGTGAGCCAGCGCAAATCAGGACCACAAATGCCTACAACCCCGCAGTGCGCAGGAGCCTTCGAAGCTGGATGAAACCAGAACGGGGCCCTACGATGGCGGTGACCAGCCACAGTTGATAGCAAAGTGAGCCCTGGACAGGCGCTGCATTTGACAAACTCAGAGACGAGGAAGGGACCGGAGTCGGACCAAAAGTATGCGCCGGCCCTGCCCCCCGCCCCGCGCAGAGCCATCGGACACGTTGAGGCTGAAGGGGACTGGCGCAGAGCCCTTGGGCCCAGGGGCAAAGCGCAGCCATCATCCTTCAAGCCGCGCCTCCTGCTGCGCGGGGGTGAGTGACAATGGGCCCGGATTGTGGTTCCGTCGGACGCGTTGAGGCTGAAGGAGACTGGCGCAGAGCCCCTGTAACAGGGGCTAAGCGCAGCCATCATCCTCCAAGCCGCGCGTCCTTCAGTGCGGGGGTGAGTGACAGTGGGCCTGGACTGTTGTTCCACCGGACGCGTTGAGGCTGAAGGGGACTGGTGCAGAGCCCCTGTGCCAGGGGCTAAGCGCAGCCATCATCCTCCAAGCCGCGCGTCCTTCTGTGCAGGGGTGAGTGACAGTGGACCCGGACTGTGTTCCCACCGGACGCGTTGAGGCTGAAGGGGACTGGCTCAGAGCCCCTGGCACAGGGGCTAAGCACAGCCATCATCCTTCAAGCCGCGCGTCCTTCAGTGCGGGGGTGAGTGACAGAGGGCCTGGACTGTTGTTCCACCGGACGCGTTGAGGCTGAAGGGGACTGGTGCAGAGCCCCTGTGCCAGGGGCTAAGCGCAGCCATCATCCTCCAAGCCGCGCGTCCTTCTGCGCAGGGGTGAGTGACAATGGACCCGGACTGTGTTCCCACCGGACGCGTTGAGGCTGAAGGGGACTGGCTCAGAGCCCCTGGCACAGGGGCTAAGCACAGCCATCATCCTTCAAGCCGCGCGTCCTTCAGTGCGGGGGTGAGTGACGGTCCCATCTCCGGAGACAAGGGGCCAGGCGCGGCGGAAGCCAGTCAGACTGACGCCCCGCGCCTGGTGGGACCTCTGTCTCGGCCTCGCTTCCAACGTGTCCGGCATGAGGTTAGCCGGAGCAAACCACAGCCGCAAAATGTAAACAAACCCGCAGTGCGCAGGAGCCTTCGAAGCTGGATAAAACCAGAACGGGGCCCTACTATGGCGGGTCATGTGTGCCCGTCGACCAAGCTCCTTGTCTGGTATACATAGAACCATGATTTGTACTATTTTCATGGTACACGCGAGTTCGAGACCGGCTGGGTGCACTTTTATCCATGAGGCACTGCACTGCCTCCGGCAGCCGAGTTCGGGGCCCGGTGAGGGCTCCAGGCTCCAGGGGCTCCGACCCGGAGCCTCCGACCCGTAGAAGGTGCTCCCTGGCCGGGCAAAGTCTGGCCGTGTGCGGGGTGGATGGCCCTGGGTCTGGGCGAAGCTAAGATCACGGAGCGGGTCACCTCCGCGTACAGCCCGTGGTCAGCGTGACACTGTGCTCTGCCCCGAGCAATCAGAGCAAACAGCAAGCTTCTGGAAGTGCCCGCGAGTCTGGTAAAATCAAGCCGAAAATAGACCCTCTCATGCCGGGTCTGAGCGGCGCTTAGAGCGCGGAGGAGCGCGGAGCGTGGGGCTCCATTCAGAGGCTCCGTGATCCGCCTTACAACCAGCTCTCACCTCCGCGTACAGCCCGTGGTCAGCGTGACACTGTGCTCTGCCCCGAGCAATCAGAGCAAACAGCAAGCTTCTGGAAGTGCCCGGGAGTCTGGTAAAATCAAGCCGAAAATAGACCCTCTCATGCCCGGTCTGAGCGGCGCTTAGAGCGCGGAGGAGCGCGGAGCGTGGGGCTCCATTCAGAGGCTCCGTGATCCGCCTTACAACCAGCTCTCACCTCCACGTACAGCCCGTGGTCAGCGTGACACTGTGCTCTGCCCCGAGCAATCAGAGCAAACAGCAAGCTTCTGGAAGTGCCCGCGAGTCTGGTAAAATCAAGCCGAAAATAGACCCTCTCATGCCCGGTCTGAGCGGCGCTTAGAGCGCGGAGGAGCGCGGAGCGCGGGGCTCCATTCAGAGGCTCTGTGATCCGACGCTCACCTCCGCACCTCCGAACCATGACTTGAGATTACGGCTGTGAAGGAGCCTTGGAAGCTGGATAAAACCAGAACGGGGCCCATCGATCGCGGTTCTCGTGTGCCCGTCAAACGAGCTCCTTGCCCGGTAGCCGCACAACCAGGAAATGTACCTGTTTCGATTGCGAAAACGTCATTCTCAAAAACCGCCCGCCCGTCCCTCCCAGCATTACCATTTTGCACATCCCGCGTGAGAGCAGCGTAGGAATTTCTCGGGAGCAGCGTGATTTAGCCCTGGACTCTTGAGCTGAACGCTTATTTCCACGAGCCCAAAAAACGACTAAGTCCAACGGTATATAGTGTACTATTGCCGAAAAACGACAGAGTCTTTAGGTATAGTGTACTATTTCGGTTTTTACTCTAAGTCCCTCAGGGGCATATGGTGCTATGCTATGATGGTCAGATCACCTCCAGGCCCCAGGGGAGTGCTTTTCTGGGGGTAAACAGTGCACTGATGATGGGGGATTATTTCATTTTGCTCATTTTGGTGTTTTTTCACATTTTAACCCATTTTCACCCCTTTTGCTCACAACTTCATACTACGGCCCGGAAAAACGACAGAGTCGCTCGGGTATAGTGTACTATTGCCGAAAAATGACAGAGTCTTTTCAGGTATAGTGTACTATTTCGGTTTTTACTCTAAGTCCCTCAGGGGCATATGGTGCTATACTATGATGGTCAGATCACCTCCAGGCCCCAGGGGAGTGCTTTTCTGGGGGCAAACAGTGCACTGATGATGGGGGATTATTTCATTTTGCTCATTTTGGTGTTTTTTCACATTTTAACCCATTTTCACCCCTTTTGCTCACAACTTCATACTACGGCCCGGAAAAACGACAGAGTCGCTCGGGTATAGTGTACTATTGCCGAAAAATGACAGAGTCTTTTCAGGTATAGTGTACTATTTCGGTTTTTACTCTAAGTCCCTCAGGGGCATATGGTGCTATACTATGATGGTCAGATCACCTCCAGGCCCCAGGGGAGTGCTTTTCTGGGGGCAAACAGTGCACTGATGATGGGGGATTATTTCATTTTGCTCATTTTGGTGTTTCTTTCACATTTTAACCCATTTTCACCCCTTTTGCTCACATCTTCAAACTCGGGCCCTGATTACAAGTTCTGACCAAATGATGACAAACACTGTATTTATTATGTATTTTTTTCATTTTTTTATTTTTCCAACTTATACATCCATCATTGGTGCCAGGCAGGTTGTGGAGAAAGCAGTGAAGAAAGGAGAGAGCCATCACAGAAAAGATGTCCATCCAGGGTCAAGGTACCCTGCACTTTTACATATCCAAATGACAGCATTTAAAGTTTTTTAGCGTATGGTATCTCTCGTTGCATGGAACCGCACAGAGGCCAACGCCACACTGACGGCACCTGTACTTTGTTTGCCGCCTGCCTTTGGTACGAGAGCGGTCAGAGCACACGGCGCAGTCTGGACGTCCCTCTGCTTGACAAAGCCAATGACGCTCTGTGAGTCTCTGTGGCATTTCACCCTCCGGTCTTGAGCGCCTCTCTTGTTTTTTGGAGTGATCAGCCAGTAATGCATCAATAATGTTCTGAATGTAAACCTTTAAAGGTTTGTGTGGGCCTGGAGTGGATTTGGTGTATATGATGTGTGAGTTGACAATACTTATGCTTATAATGGCATTGAATATGCGATGATACCATTTCCGGGACCTGTGTGGAAAGAGGTATGTCTTCATCCTCTGGTCAGCAGTGTCCACTCCACCCATGTTGGCGTTGTACTGGTCGACACATACAGGTCTTTTGATGTCACGGAAGCCAGTGTCATCTGTCTTGGATCGGATCCTCCTCTGAACACAATCATTTCCATGGACTGTGGACAACATGGTGAGACGTTTAGTATCGTGCCAAGCACAAGCCAGGAGTTTTCCCTTTCTGCAAAAAACTGGGTCATCTCCTTTTTTCAGCTGTAAGACACTTTTACCAAGGCATTTTGGCATCCCCAACCTGGTAATCCTTACCGTCCCACACAGTCCAGTTTCCAAATCTGCTAATTCATTTGCAATTACAGGCGAGGTATAGTAACTGTCCATGTAAATCTCGTGTCCTTTGCCCGTAAAGGGAGAAACCAACTCACGGACAACTGCGTGTGTTGCACTGATGTTGCTTGCATTATTTTTGTACTGTCCAGTGTGCATTGACCAGCGCAAAACATACCCTGAACAGCTTTCACTCAGGGCATACACTCTATAGCCATATTTGTCAGGTTTATTCGGAGAGTAACATTTTAGTGAAGATCTCCCCTTGAAAGCTCTTGTCATTTCATCTAAAGAAAGCTCCTTGATTGGACTGTAAACTGCTGCAAATTTGGGAATAATCAAATCTATTATTGGGCGGACTTTGAACAGTTTATCGTGCCCGGGCTCGCCTGTTCTCACATAATCATTATTGTTGACAAAATGAAAGAACGAAAGAATGATTTCAAATCTGTTTCTTGACATTACATTTCCAAATCCAGGCGTTTGTGTAAGCCAAAATGTTCCCCAGTAATCCTCGATTTCAGGTTTCTCAACAAGGCCCATGGAGAGATGCAAAGCGAAGAAAGCTTTGATTTCGGTGACTGATACATGATACCACTCAAGAAATCTTGAATGTGGCTTCAGAATCATAGGTGCCATACACTGATGTGCATATCTATTTGTCTCATCAGTAATGAAAGTCCAAAACTGATCGGTCAGAAAGAGTGACAGAATATCAAATGGATTAGCATCCGTCAGATCCATCTCTCCTGTGTAGCCAACTGGGTCTTCAAAAGGTTTGATCCATGCCTCAAATACCTCGACCTCTCTCAGCATGTCCCAGCTCTCATCCACCGGGCAAGTTTTACTGCAGCCACTGGTTCCACTGGTTCCTCGCCTCCGTCTGTCCTTTGCACCTGTCCGTTGTTTCGAAGTCCCTTCATCTCCACTTGGAAATCCATCGTCACTCTCGGGGAGATAATTTCCTTCAGAGTCAGAATCTGCTGTAAATTGCATGCCACGTGTACTTCCTCCGGCCATTTTTTTCCTTACCGGATCTGCCCTAGATCATACCTGGCTAATAAGAGGAAGTTGCACCGAACCGACCAATGACTGAAGTGATTCATTTTCTACTATTATTTCATAAATTTCCTTGTACGGTAAAGTCGCATTTCTGCGACTTTGGCGCTTAAAGGGTTAGAATACAGAGTTTTTGGTTTCAATACCTTATCATCTGCTGCCATCTTCTGTATTTTTTGTAAATAAAGGTGGACAAAAATAAATAAATATTTGACAAACGCCAAGCCTAGCCCCAAGCCCCAAGGACTGATAACCCTTTAGGCGCCAGAGATTATGGATGAAATAAATGTATAAATAAAAAACTTCCTGAGATACAGAGAACTGAAGCCGGGGCACAGCTCTGGGTCGGCAGTGCCCCTGGAGGCCCGTAGAAGCTCCACACTCCAGTTGATTCTTGGATAAAAGTGCACCCAGCCGGTCTCGAACTCGCGTGAGGCGGAGCAGGGTTCACCCACCCCGCACACGGCCAGACTTTGCCCGGCCAGGGAGCACCTTCTGCGGGTCGGAGGCTCCGGGTCGGAGCCCCTGGAGCCTGGAGCCCTCACTGGGCCCCGAACTCGGCTACCGGAGGCAGTGCAGTGCCTCATGGATAAAGGTGCACCCAGCCGGTCTCGAACTCGCGTGAGGCGGAGCAGGGTTCACCCACCCCGCACACGGCCAGACTTTGCCCGGCCAGGGAGCACCTTCTGCGGGTCGGAGGCTCCGGGTCGGAGCCCCTGGAGCCTGGAGCCCTCACTGGGCCCCGAACTCGGCTGCCGGAGGCAGTGCAGTGCCTCATGGATAAAGGTGCACCCAGCCGGTCTCGAACTCGCGTGAGGCGGAGCAGGGTTCACCCACCCCGCACACGGCCAGACTTTGCCCGGCCAGGGAGCACCTTCTGCGGGTCGGAGGCTCCGGGTCGGAGCCCCTGGAGCCTGGAGCCCTTACTGGGCCCCGAACTCGGCTGCCGGAGGCAGTGCAGTGCCTCATGGATAAAGGTGCACCCAGCCGGTCTCGAACTCGCGTGAGGCGGAGCAGGGTTCACCCACCCCGCACACGGCCAGACTTTGCCCGGGGAAGGGCCACTCTGGCTGGGCATGGCCTCCACTGAGCACCCCCTGGAGCCCCCGGAGCACCTCCAGAGCCACCCCCCACTCTCCCCAGATTCTGCCCGGGGAAGGGCCACTCTGGCTGGGCATGGCCTCCACTGAGCACCCCCTGGAGCCCCCGGAGCACCTCCAGAGCCACCCCCCACTCTCCCCAGATTCTGCCCGGGGAAGGGCCACTCTGGCTGGGCATGGCCTCCACTGAGCACCCCCTGGAGCCCCCGGAGCACCTCCAGAGCCACCCCCCACTCTCCCCAGATTCTGCCCGGGGAAGGGCCACTCTGGCTGGGCATGGCCTCCACTGAGCACCCCCTGGAGCCCCCGGAGCACCTCCAGAGCCACCCCCCACTCTCCCCAGACTCTGCCCGGGGAAGGGCCACTCTGGCTGGGCATGGCCTCCGCCGAGCACCCCCTGGAACCCCTGGAGCCCCTCCAGAGCCACCCCCCACTCCTCCAGACTCACCCCGGGGAAGGGCCACTCTGGCTGGGCATGGCCCCCACTGAGCACCCCCTGGAACCCCTGGAGCCCCCGGAGCACCTCCAGAGCCACCCCCCACTCTCCCCAGATTCTGCCCGGGGAAGGGACACTCTGGCTGGGCATGGCCTCCGCCGAGCACCCCCTGGAACCCCTGGAGCCCCTCCAGAGCCACCCCCCACTCCTCCAGACTCACCCCGAGGAAGGGCCACTCTGGCTGGGCATGGCCCCCACTGAGCACCCCCTGGAACCCCTGGAGCCCCCGGAGCACCTCCAGAGCCACCCCCCACTCTCCCCAGATTCTGCCCGGGGAAGGGCGACTCTGGCTGGGCATGGCCTCCGCCGAGCACCCCCTGGAACCCCTGGAGCCCCTCCAGAGCCACCCCCCACTCTCCCCAGATTCTGCCCGGGGAAGGGCCACTCTGGCTGGGCATGGCCTCCGCCGAGCACCCCCTGGAACCCCTGGAGCCCCTCCAGAGCCATCCCGCATTCCCCCAAACTCAGTCTGGGGACGGGCCACTCGGGCTGGGCATGGCCTCCGCCGAGCACCCCCTGGAACCCCTGGAGCCCCTCCAGAGCCACCCCGCATTCCCCCAAACTCAGTCTGGGGACGGGCCACTCTGGCTGGGCATGGCCTCCACTGAACACCCCCTGGAACCCCTGGAGCCCCCGGAGCACCTCCAGAGCCACCCCCCACTCTCCCCAGATTCTGCCCGGGGAAGGGCCATTCTGGCTGGGCATGGCCTCCGCCGAGCACCCCCTGGAACCCCTGGAGCCCCTCCAGAGCCACCCCGCATTCCCCCAAACTCAGTCTGGGGACGGGCCACTCTGGCTGGGCATGGCCCCCACTGAGCACCCCCTGGAACCCCTGGAGCCCCCGGAGCACCTCCAGAGCCACCCCCCACTCTCCCCAGATTCTGCCCGGGGAAGGGCCACTCTGGCTGGGCATGGCCTCCGCCGAGCACCCCCTGGAACCCCTGGAGCCCCTCCAGAGCCACCCCGCATTCCCCCAAACTCAGTCTGGGGACGGGCCACTCTGGCTGGGCATGGCCTCCGCCGAGCACCCCCTGGAACCCCTGGAGCCCCTCCAGAGCCACCCCGCATTCCCCCAAACTCAGTCTGGGGACGGGCCACTCGGGCTGGGCATGGCCTCCGCCGAGCACCCCCTGGAACCCCTGGAGCCCCTCCAGAGCCACCCCGCATTCCCCCAAACTCAGTCTGGGGACGGGCCACTCTGGCTGGGCATGGCCTCCACTGAACACCCCCTGGAACCCCTGGAGCCCCCGGAGCACCTCCAGAGCCACCCCCCACTCTCCCCAGATTCTGCCCGGGGAAGGGCCACTCTGGCTGGGCATGGCCTCCGCCGAGCACCCCCTGGAACCCCTGGAGCCCCTCCAGAGCCACCCCGCATTCCCCCAAACTCAGTCTGGGGACGGGCCACTCTGGCTGGGCATGGCCCCCACTGAGCACCCCCTGGAACCCCTGGAGCCCCCGGAGCACCTCCAGAGCCACCCCCCACTCTCCCCAGATTCTGCCCGGGGAAGGGCCACTCTGGCTGGGCATGGCCTCCGCCGAGCACCCCCTTGAACCCCTGGAGCCCCTCCAGAGCCACCCTGCATTCCCCCAAACTCAGTCTGGGGACGGGCCACTCTGGCTGGGCATGGCCTCCGCCGAGCACCCCCTGGAACCCCTGGAGCCCCTCCAGAGCCACCCCGCATTCCCCCAAACTCAGTCTGGGGACGGGCCACTCGGGCTGGGCATGGCCTCCGCCGAGCACCCCCTGGAACCCCTGGAGCCCCTCCAGAGCCACCCCGCATTCCCCCAAACTCAGTCTGGGGACGGGCCACTCTGGCTGGGCATGGCCTCCACTGAACACCCCCTGGAACCCCTGGAGCCCCCGGAGCACCTCCAGAGCCACCCCCCACTCTCCCCAGATTCTGCCCGGGGAAGGGCCACTCTGGCTGGGCATGGCCTCCGCCGAGCACCCCCTGGAACCCCTGGAGCCCCTCCAGAGCCACCCCGCATTCCCCCAAACTCAGTCTGGGGACGGGCCACTCTGGCTGGGCATGGCCCCCACTGAGCACCCCCTGGAACCCCTGGAGCCCCCGGAGCACCTCCAGAGCCACCCCCCACTCTCCCCAGACTCTGCCCGGGGAAGGGCCACTCTGGCTGGGCATGGCCTCCGCTGAGCACCCCCTGGAACCCCTGGAGCCCCTCCAGAGCCACCCCCCACTCCTCCAGACTCACCCCGGGGAAGGGCCACTCTGGCTGGGCATGGCCCCCACTGAGCACCCCCTGGAACCCCTGGAGCCCCCGGAGCACCTCCAGAGCCACCCCCCACTCTCCCCAGATTCTGCCCGGGGAAGGGCCACTCTGGCTGGGCATGGCCTCCGCCGAGCACCCCCTGGAACCCCTGGAGCCCCTCCAGAGCCACCCCCCACTCCTCCAGACTCACCCCGGGGAAGGGCCACTCTGGCTGGGCATGGCCCCCACTGAGCACCCCCTGGAACCCCTGGAGCCCCCGGAGCACCTCCAGAGCCACCCCGCACTCTCCCCAGATTCTGCCCGGGGAAGGGCCACTCTGGCTGGTCATGGCCTCCGCCGAGCACCCCCTGGAACCCCTGGAGCCCCTCCAGAGCCACCCCCCACTCTCCCCAGATTCTGCCCGGGGAAGGGCCACTCTGGCTGGGCATGGCCTCCGCCGAGCACCCCCTGGAACCCCTGGAGCCCCTCCAGAGCCATCCCGCATTCCCCCAAACTCAGTCTGGGGACGGGCCACTCGGGCTGGGCATGGCCTCCGCCGAGCACCCCCTGGAACCCCTGGAGCCCCTCCAGAGCCACCCCGCATTCCCCCAAACTCAGTCTGGGGACGGGCCACTCTGGCTGGGCATGGCCCCCACTGAGCACCCCCTGGAACCCCTGGAGCCCCCGGAGCACCTCCAGAGCCACCCCCCACTCTCCCCAGATTCTGCCCGGGGAAGGGCCACTCTGGCTGGGCATGGCCTCCGCCGAGCACCCCCTGGAACCCCTGGAGCCCCTCCAGAGCCACCCCGCATTCCCCCAAACTCAGTCTGGGGACGGGCCACTCTGGCTGGGCATGGCCTCCGCCGAGCACCCCCTGGAACCCCTGGAGCCCCTCCAGAGCCACCCCGCATTCCCCCAAACTCAGTCTGGGGACGGGCCACTCGGGCTGGGCATGGCCTCCGCCGAGCACCCCCTGGAACCCCTGGAGCCCCTCCAGAGCCACCCCGCATTCCCCCAAACTCAGTCTGGGGACGGGCCACTCTGGCTGGGCATGGCCCCCACTGAGCACCCCCTGGAACCCCTGGAGCCCCCGGAGCACCTCCAGAGCCACCCCCCACTCTCCCCAGATTCTGCCCGGGGAAGGGCCACTCTGGCTGGGCATGGCCTCCGCCGAGCACCCCCTGGAACCCCTGGAGCCCCTCCAGAGCCACCCCGCATTCCCCCAAACTCAGTCTGGGGACGGGCCACTCTGGCTGGGCATGGCCTCCGCCGAGCACCCCCTGGAACCCCTGGAGCCCCTCCAGAGCCACCCCGCATTCCCCCAAACTCAGTCTGGGGACGGGCCACTCGGGCTGGGCATGGCCTCCGCCGAGCACCCCCTGGAACCCCTGGAGCCCCTCCAGAGCCACCCCGCATTCCCCCAAACTCAGTCTGGGGACGGGCCACTCTGGCTGGGCATGGCCTCCACTGAACACCCCCTGGAACCCCTGGAGCCCCCGGAGCACCTCCAGAGCCACCCCCCACTCTCCCCAGATTCTGCCCGGGGAAGGGCCACTCTGGCTGGGCATGGCCTCCGCCGAGCACCCCCTGGAACCCCTGGAGCCCCTCCAGAGCCACCCCGCATTCCCCCAAACTCAGTCTGGGGACGGGCCACTCTGGCTGGGCATGGCCCCCACTGAGCACCCCCTGGAACCCCTGGAGCCCCCGGAGCACCTCCAGAGCCACCCCCCACTCTCCCCAGATTCTGCCCGGGGAAGGGCCACTCTGGCTGGGCATGGCCTCCGCCGAGCACCCCCTGGAACCCCTGGAGCCCCTCCAGAGCCACCCCGCATTCCCCCAAACTCAGTCTGGGGACGGGCCACTCTGGCTGGGCATGGCCTCCGCCGAGCACCCCCTGGAACCCCTGGAGCCCCTCCAGAGCCACCCCGCATTCCCCCAAACTCAGTCTGGGGACGGGCCACTCGGGCTGGGCATGGCCTCCGCCGAGCACCCCCTGGAACCCCTGGAGCCCCTCCAGAGCCACCCCGCATTCCCCCAAACTCAGTCTGGGGACGGGCCACTCTGGCTGGGCATGGCCTCCACTGAACACCCCCTGGAACCCCTGGAGCCCCCGGAGCACCTCCAGAGCCACCCCCCACTCTCCCCAGATTCTGCCCGGGGAAGGGCCACTCTGGCTGGGCATGGCCTCCGCCGAGCACCCCCTGGAACCCCTGGAGCCCCTCCAGAGCCACCCCGCATTCCCCCAAACTCAGTCTGGGG
Source organism: Eucyclogobius newberryi (assembly GCF_026437365.1). Taxonomy (NCBI): domain Eukaryota; kingdom Metazoa; phylum Chordata; class Actinopteri; order Gobiiformes; family Gobiidae; genus Eucyclogobius; species Eucyclogobius newberryi. The sequence goes on along the minus strand of NW_027315934.1, from coordinate 294,181 downwards.
ACGGGCCACTCTGGCTGGGCATGGCCCCCACTGAGCACCCCCTGGAACCCCTGGAGCCCCCGGAGCACCTCCAGAGCCACCCCCCACTCTCCCCAGATTCTGCCCGGGGAAGGGCCACTCTGGCTGGGCATGGCCTCCGCCGAGCACCCCCTGGAACCCCTGGAGCCCCTCCAGAGCCACCCCGCATTCCCCCAAACTCAGTCTGGGGACGGGCCACTCGGGCTGGGCATGGCCTCCGCCGAGCACCCCCTGGAACCCCTGGAGCCCCTCCAGAGCCACCCCGCATTCCCCCAAACTCAGTCTGGGGACCGGCCACTCTGGCTGGGCATGGCTTCCACTGAACACCCCCTGGAACCCCTGGAGCCCCCGGAGCACCTCCAGAGCCACCCCCCACTCTCCCCAGATTCTGCCCGGGGAAGGGCCACTCTGGCTGGGCATGGCCTCCGCCGAGCACCCCCTGGAACCCCTGGAGCCCCTCCAGAGCCACCCCGCATTCCCCCAAACTCAGTCTGGGGACGGGCCACTCTGGCTGGGAATGGCCCCCACTGAGCACCCCTGGAACCCCTGGAGCCCCCGGAGCACCTCCAGAGCCACCCCCCACTCTCCCCAGATTCTGCCCGGGGAAGGGCCACTCTGGCTGGGCATGGCCTCCGCCGAGCACCCCCTGGAACCCCTGGAGCCCCTCCAGAGCCACCCCGCATTCCCCCAAACTCAGTCTGGGGACGGGCCACTCTGGCTGGGCATGGCCTCCGCCGAGCACCCCCTGGAACCCCTGGAGCCCCTCCAGAGCCACCCCGCATTCCCCCAAACTCAGTCTGGGGACGGGCCACTCGGGCTGGGCATGGCCTCCGCCGAGCACCCCCTGGAACCCCTGGAGCCCCTCCAGAGCCACCCCGCATTCCCCCAAACTCAGTCTGGGGACGGGCCACTCTGGCTGGGCATGGCCTCCACTGAACACCCCCTGGAACCCCTGGAGCCCCCGGAGCACCTCCAGAGCCACCCCCCACTCTCCCCAGATTCTGCCCGGGGAAGGGCCACTCTGGCTGGGCATGGCCTCCGCCGAGCACCCCCTTGAACCCCTGGAGCCCCTCCAGAGCCACCCCGCATTCCCCCAAACTCAGTCTGGGGACGGGCCACTCTGGCTGGGCATGGCCTCCGCCGAGCACCCCCTGGAACCCCTGGAGCCCCTCCAGAGCCACCCCGCATTCCCCCAAACTCAGTCTGGGGACGGGCCACTCGGGCTGGGCATGGCCTCCGCCGAGCACCCCCTGGAACCCCTGGAGCCCCTCCAGAGCCACCCCGCATTCCCCCAAACTCAGTCTGGGGACGGGCCACTCTGGCTGGGCATGGCCTCCACTGAACACCCCCTGGAACCCCTGGAGCCCCCGGAGCACCTCCAGAGCCACCCCCCACTCTCCCCAGATTCTGCCCGGGGAAGGGCCACTCTGGCTGGGCATGGCCTCCGCCGAGCACCCCCTGGAACCCCTGGAGCCCCTCCAGAGCCACCCCGCATTCCCCCAAACTCAGTCTGGGGACGGGCCACTCTGGCTAGGCATGGCCCCCACTGAGCACCCCCTGGAACCCCTGGAGCCCCCGGAGCACCTCCAGAGCCACCCCCCACTTTCCCCAGATTCTGCCCGGGGAAGGGCCACTCTGGCTGGGCATGGCCTCCGCCGAGCACCCCCTGGAACCCCTGGAGCCCCTCCAGAGCCACCCCGCATTCCCCCAAACTCAGTCTGGGGACGGGCCACTCTGGCTGGGCATGGCCCCCACTGAGCACCCCCTGGAACCCCTGGAGCCCCCGGAGCACCTCCAGAGCCACCCCCACTCTCCCCAGATTCTGCCCGGGGAAGGGCCACTCTGGCTGGGCATGGCCTCCGCCGAGCACCCCCTGGAACCCCTGGAGCCCCTCCAGAGCCACCCCGCATTCCCCCAAACTCAGTCTGGGGACGGGCCACTCGGGCTGGGCATGGCCTCCGCCGAGCACCCCCTGGAACCCCTGGAGCCCCTCCAGAGCCACCCCGCATTCCCCCAAACTCAGTCTGGGGACGGGCCACTCTTCCCCGGGTTGCAGGCTCTGGGACTCCGGGGATGACCACCGGGGACCAGGCCCTCCCTTCGAACCCGGGGACCCACACTTAAGCACCCCCACACGGGCTACACACCCTTGGTTCAGCCCCCTGGAGGTCCGTGCCCTTGGTAATATACCATGGAAGTCCGTGCCCTTGGTACTCTGACTGGAGTACCAAGGGAACGGCCCAGCACTCACCACAGAGGCTCGCGCCGGCCCCGGCCCACCTTTCGTCCCCGGGTACCCACACTTAAGCACCCCCACACGAGCTACACACCCTTGGTGCAGCCCCCTGGAAGTCCGTGCCCTTGGTACTCTGAGCCACTTTAAAAGATAAAAAGCACCAGGACCCCAAGGCCCTGGCTCCCCTGTCCCCTACACCACACTTGGAGGCAGGGCCCTTGCCCTCCACTGGCTGCCCCCGCGCCCAATGTACTCCATAACCGAAGAAGAGAGGGGGGACCCGGAGGCCGGCCTACTAGGGTAACAGGTTTAATTTAGAGCCGGGGCTCTGGACCACAAATGCCTACAACCCCGCAGTGCGCAGGAGCCTTCGAAGCTGGATGAAACCAGAACGGGGCCCTACGATGGCGGTGACCAGCCACAGTTGATAGCAAAGTGAGCCCTGGACAGGCGCTGCATTTGACAAACTCAGAGACAAGGAAGGGACCGGAGTCGGACCAAATATATCATCTGGCGCTGTGTCCAGCGTGAGGGTGAGCCAGCGCAAATCAGGACCACAAATGCCTACAACCCCGCAGTGCGCAGGAGCCTTCGAAGCTGGATGAAACCAGAACGGGGCCCTACGATGGCGGTGACCAGCCACAGTTGATAGCAAAGTGAGCCCTGGACAGGCGCTGCATTTGACAAACTCAGAGACGAGGAAGGGACCGGAGTCGGACCAAAAGTATGCGCCGGCCCTGCCCCCCGCCCCGCGCAGAGCCATCGGACACGTTGAGGCTGAAGGGGACTGGCGCAGAGCCCTTGGGCCCAGGGGCAAAGCGCAGCCATCATCCTTCAAGCCGCGCCTCCTGCTGCGCGGGGGTGAGTGACAATGGGCCCGGATTGTGGTTCCGTCGGACGCGTTGAGGCTGAAGGAGACTGGCGCAGAGCCCCTGTAACAGGGGCTAAGCGCAGCCATCATCCTCCAAGCCGCGCGTCCTTCAGTGCGGGGGTGAGTGACAGTGGGCCTGGACTGTTGTTCCACCGGACGCGTTGAGGCTGAAGGGGACTGGTGCAGAGCCCCTGTGCCAGGGGCTAAGCGCAGCCATCATCCTCCAAGCCGCGCGTCCTTCTGCGCAGGGGTGAGTGACAGTGGACCCGGACTGTGTTCCCACCGGACGCGTTGAGGCTGAAGGGGACTGGCTCAGAGCCCCTGGCACAGGGGCTAAGCACAGCCATCATCCTTCAAGCCGCGCGTCCTTCAGTGCGGGGGTGAGTGACAGAGGGCCTGGACTGTTGTTCCACCGGACGCGTTGAGGCTGAAGGGGACTGGTGCAGAGCCCCTGTGCCAGGGGCTAAGCGCAGCCATCATCCTCCAAGCCGCGCGTCCTTCTGCGCAGGGGTGAGTGACAATGGACCCGGACTGTGTTCCCACCGGACGCGTTGAGGCTGAAGGGGACTGGCTCAGAGCCCCTGGCACAGGGGCTAAGCACAGCCATCATCCTTCAAGCCGCGCGTCCTTCAGTGCGGGGGTGAGTGACGGTCCCATCTCCGGAGACAAGGGGCCAGGCGCGGGGGAAGCCAGTCAGACTGACGCCCCGCGCCTGGTGGGACCTCTGTCTCGGCCTCGCTTCCAACGTGTCCGGCGTGAGGTTAGCCGGAGCAAACCACAGCCGCAAAATGTAAACAAACCCGCAGTGCGCAGGAGCCTTCGAAGCTGGATAAAACCAGAACGGGGCCCTACTATGGCGGGTCATGTGTGCCCGTCGACCAAGCTCCTTGTCTGGTATACATAGAACCATGATTTGTACTATTTTCATGGTACACGCGAGTTCGAGACCGGCTGGGTGCACTTTTATCCATGAGGCACTGCACTGCCTCCGGCAGCCGAGTTCGGGGCCCGGTGAGGGCTCCAGGCTCCAGGGGCTCCGACCCGGAGCCTCCGACCCGCAGAAGGTGCTCCCTGGCCGGGCAAAGTCTGGCCGTGTGCGGGGTGGATGGCCCTGGGTCTGGGCGAAGCTAAGATCACGGAGCGGGTCACCTCCGCGTACAGCCCGTGGTCAGCGTGACACTGTGCTCTGCCCCGAGCAATCAGAGCAAACAGCAAGCTTCTGGAAGTGCCCGCGAGTCTGGTAAAATCAAGCCGAAAATAGACCCTCTCATGCCGGGTCTGAGCGGCGCTTAGAGCGCGGAGGAGCGCGGAGCGTGGGGCTCCATTCAGAGGCTCCGTGATCCGCCTTACAACCAGCTCTCACCTCCACGTACAGCCCGTGGTCAGCGTGACACTGTGCTCTGCCCCGAGCAATCAGAGCAAACAGCAAGCTTCTGGAAGTGCCCGGGAGTCTGGTAAAATCAAGCCGAAAATAGACCCTCTCATGCCCGGTCTGAGCGGCGCTTAGAGCGCGGAGGAGCGCGGAGCGTGGGGCTCCATTCAGAGGCTCCGTGATCCGCCTTACAACCAGCTCTCACCTCCACGTACAGCCCGTGGTCAGCGTGACACTGTGCTGTGCCCCGAGCAATCAGAGCAAACAGCAAGCTTCTGGAAGTGCCCGGGAGTCTGGTAAAATCAAGCCGAAAATAGACCCTCTCATGCCCGGTCTGAGCGGCGCTTAGAGCGCGGAGGAGCGCGGAGGGCGGGGCTCCATTCAGAGGCTCCGTGATCCGCCTTACAACCAGCTCTCACCTCCACGTACAGCCCGTGGTCAGCGTGACACTGTGCTCTGCCCCGAGCAATCAGAGCAAACAGGAAGCTTCTGGAAGTGCCCGGGAGTCTGGTAAAATCAAGCCGAAAATAGACCCTCTCATGCCCGGTCTGAGCGGCGCTTAGAGCGCGGAGGAGCGCGGAGGGCGGGGCTCCATTCAGAGGCTCCGTGATCCGCCTTACAACCAGCTCTCACCTCCACGTACAGCCCGTGGTCAGCGTGACACTGTGCTCTGCCCCGAGCAATCAGAGCAAACAGCAAGCTTCTGGAAGTGCCCGGGAGTCTGGTAAAATCAAGCCGAAAATAGACCCTCTCATGCCGGGTCTGAGCGGCGCTTAGAGCGCGGAGGAGCGCGGAGGAGCGCGGAGCGTGGGGCTCCATTCAGAGGCTCCGTGATCCGCCTTACAACCAGCTCTCACCTCCACGTACAGCCCGTGGTCAGCGTGACACTGTGCTCTGCCCCGAGCAATCAGAGCAAACAGCAAGCTTCTGGAAGTGCCCGGGAGTCTGGTAAAATCAAGCCGAAAATAGACCCTCTCATGCCGGGTCTGAGCGGCGCTTAGAGCGCGGAGGAGCGCGGAGGGCGGGGCTCCATTCAGAGGCTCCGTGATCCGACGCTCACCTCCGCACCTCCGAACCATGACTTGAGATTACGGCTGTGAAGGAGCCTTGGAAGCTGGATAAAACCAGAACGGGGCCCATCGATCGCGGTTCTCGTGTGTCCGTCAAACGAGCTCCTCCCCCGGTAGCCGCACAACCAGGAAATGTACCTGTTTCGATTGCGAAAAACGTCATTCTCAAAAACCGCCCGCCCGTCCCTCCCAGCATTACCATTTTGCACATCCCGCGTGAGAGCAGCGTAGGAATTTCTCGGGAGCAGCGTGATTTAGCCCGGGACTCTTGAGCTGAACGCTTATTTCCACGAGCCCAAAAAACGACTAAGTCCAACGGTATATAGTGTACTATTGCCGAAAAACGACAGAGTCTTTAGGTATAGTGTACTATTTCGGTTTTTACTCTAAGTCCCTCAGGGGCATATGGTGCTATACTATGATGGTCAGATCACCTCCAGGCCCCAGGGGAGTGCTTTTCTGGGGGTAAACAGTGCACTGATGATGGGGGATTATTTCATTTTGCTCATTTTGGTGTTTTTTCACATTTTAACCCATTTTCACCCCTTTTGCTCACAACTTCATACTACGGCCCGGAAAAACGACAGAGTCGCTCGGGTATAGTGTACTATTGCCGAAAAATGACAGAGTCTTTTCAGGTATAGTGTACTATTTCGGTTTTTACTCTAAGTCCCTCAGGGGCATATGGTGCTATACTATGATGGTCAGATCACCTCCAGGCCCCAGGGGAGTGCTTTTCTGGGGGCAAACAGTGCACTGATGATGGGGGATTATTTCATTTTGCTCATTTTGGTGTTTTTTCACATTTTAACCCATTTTCACCCCTTTTGCTCACAACTTCATACTACGGCCCGGAAAAACGACAGAGTCCCTCGGGTATAGTGTACTATTGCAGAAAAACGACAGAGTCTTTTCAGGCATAGTGTACTATTTCGGTTTTTACTCTAAGTCCCTCAGGGGCATATGGTGCTATACTCTGATGGTCAGATCACCTCCAGGCCCCAGGGGAGTGCTTTTCTGGGGGCAAACAGTGCACTGATGATGGGGGATTATTTCATTTTGCTCATTTTGGTGTTTTTTCACATTTTAACCCATTTTCACCCCTTTTGCTCACAACTTCATACTACGGCCCGGAAAAACGACAGAGTCGCTCGGGTATAGTGTACTATTGCCGAAAAATGACAGAGTCTTTCAGGTATAGTGTACTATTTCGGTTTTTACTCTAAGTCCCTCAGGGGCATATGGTGCTATACTATGATGGTCAGATCACCTCCAGGCCCCAGGGGAGTGCTTTTCTGGGGGCAAACAGTGCACTGATGATGGGGGATTATTTCATTTTGCTCATTTTGGTGTTTTTTCACATTTTAACCCATTTTCACCCCTTTTGCTCACAACTTCATACTACGGCTTGGAAAAACGACAGAGTCGCTCGGGTATAGTGTACTATTGCCGAAAAATGACAGAGTCTTTTCAGGTATAGTGTACTATTTCGGTTTTTACTCTAAGTCCCTCAGGGGCATATGGTGCTATACTATGATGGTCAGATCACCTCCAGGCCCCAGGGGAGTGCTTTTCTGGGGGCAAACAGTGCACTGATGATGGGGGATTATTTCATTTTGCTCATTTTGGTGTTTTTTCACATTTTAACCCATTTTCACCCCTTTTGCTCACAACTTCATACTACGGCCCGGAAAAACGACAGAGTCGCTCGTGTATAGTGTACTATTGCCGAAAAATGACAGAGTCTTTTCAGGTATAGTGTACTATTTCGGTTTTTACTCTAAGTCCCTCAGGGGCATATGGTGCTATACTATGATGGTCAGATCACCTCCAGGCCCCAGGGGAGTGCTTTTCTGGGGGCAAACAGTGCACTGATGATGGGGGATTATTTCATTTTGCTCATTTTGGTGTTTTTTCACATTTTAACCCATTTTCACCCCTTTTGCTCACAACTTCATACTACGGCCCGGAAAAACGACAGAGTCGCTCGGGTATAGTGTACTATTGCCGAAAAATGACAGAGTCCCTCGGGTATAGTGTACTATTGCCGAAAAACGACAGAGTCCCTCGGGTATAGTGTACTATTGCCGAAAAACGACAGAGTCCCTCGGGTATAGTGTACTATTGGCTGGAAGCTCGGTTTTTTTTCTAAGTCCAGCAGGGGTATATGGTACTATATTCTGGTGGTCAGATCACCTCCAGGCCACAGGGGAGTGCTTTTCTGGGGGCAAACAGTGCACTGATGATGGGGGATTATTTCATTTTGCTCATTTTGGTGTTTCTTTCACATTTTAACCCATTTTCACCCCTTTTGCTCACATCTTCAAACTCGGGCCCTGATTACAAGTTCTGACCAAATGATGACAAACACGGTATTTATTATGTATTTTTTTTCATTTTTTTTATTTTTCCAACTTATACATCCATCATTGGTGCCAGGCAGGTTGTGGAGAAAGCAGTGAAGAAAGGAGAGAGCCATCACAGAAAAGATGTCCATCCAGGGTCAAGGTACCCTGCACTTTTACATATCCAAATGACAGCATTTAAAGTTTTTTAGCGTATGGTATCTCTCGTTGCATGGAACCGCACAGAGGCCAACGCCACACTGACGGCACCTGTACTTTGTTTGCCGCCTGCCTTTGGTACGAGAGCGGTCAGAGCACACGGCGCAGTCTGGACGTCCCTCTGCTTGACAAAGCCAATGACGCTCTGTGAGTCTCTGTGGCATTTCACCCTCCGGTCTTGAGCGCCTCTCTTGTTTTTTGGAGTGATCAGCCAGTAATGCATCAATAATGTTCTGAATGTAAACCTTTAAAGGTTTGTGTGGGCCTGGAGTGGATTTGGTGTATATGATGTGTGAGTTGACAATACTTATGCTTATAATGGCATTGAATATGCGATGATACCATTTCCGGGACCTGTGTGGAAAGAGGTATGTCTTCATCCTCTGGTCAGCAGTGTCCACTCCACCCATGTTGGCGTTGTACTGGTCGACACATACAGGTCTTTTGATGTCACGGAAGCCAGTGTCATCTGTCTTGGATCGGATCCTCCTCTGAACACAATCATTTCCATGGACTGTGGACAACATGGTGAGACGTTTAGTATCGTGCCAAGCACAAGCCAGGAGTTTTCCCTTTCTGCAAAAAACTGGGTCATCTCCTTTTTTCAGCTGTAAGACACTTTTACCAAGGCATTTTGGCATCCCCAACCTGGTAATCCTTACCGTCCCACACAGTCCAGTTTCCAAATCTGCTAATTCATTTGCAATTACAGGCGAGGTATAGTAACTGTCCATGTAAATCTCGTGTCCTTTGCCCGTAAAGGGAGAAACCAACTCACGGACAACTGCGTGTGTTGCACTGATGTTGCTTGCATTATTTTTGTACTGTCCAGTGTGCATTGACCAGCGCAAAACATACCCTGAACAGCTTTCACTCAGGGCATACACTCTATAGCCATATTTGTCAGGTTTATTCGGAGAGTAACATTTTAGTGAAGATCTCCCCTTGAAAGCTCTTGTCATTTCATCTAAAGAAAGCTCCTTGATTGGACTGTAAACTGCTGCAAATTTGGGAATAATCAAATCTATTATTGGGCGGACTTTGAACAGTTTATCGTGCCCGGGCTCGCCTGTTCTCACATAATCATTATTGTTGACAAAATGAAAGAACGAAAGAATGATTTCAAATCTGTTTCTTGACATTACATTTCCAAATCCAGGCGTTTGTGTAAGCCAAAATGTTCCCCAGTAATCCTCGATTTCAGGTTTCTCAACAAGGCCCATGGAGAGATGCAAAGCGAAGAAAGCTTTCATTTCGGTGACTGATACATCATACCACTCAAGAAATCTTGAATGTGGCTTCAGAATCATAGGTGCCATACACTGATGTGCATATCTATTTGTCTCATCAGTAATGAAAGTCCAAAACTGATCGGTCAGAAAGAGTGACAGAATATCAAATGGATTAGCATCCGTCAGATCCATCTCTCCTGTGTAGCCAACTGGGTCTTCAAAAGGTTTGATCCATGCCTCAAATACCTCGACCTCTCTCAGCATGTCCCAGCTCTCATCCACCGGGCAAGTTTTACTGCAGCCACTGGTTCCACTGGTTCCTCGCCTCCGTCTGTCCTTTGCACCTGTCCGTTGTTTCGAAGTCCCTTCATCTCCACTTGGAAATCCATCGTCACTCTCGGGGAGATAATTTCCTTCAGAGTCAGAATCTGCTGTAAATTGCATGCCACGTGTACTTCCTCCAGCCATTTTTTTCCTTACCGGATCTGCCCTGGATCATACCTGGCTAATAAAGGGAAGTTGCACCGAACCGACCAATGACTGAAGTGATTCATTTTCTACTATTATTTCATTAATTTCCTTGTACGGTAAAGTTGCATTTCTGCGACTTTGGCGCTTAAAGGGTTAGAATACAGAGTTTTTGGTTTCAATACCTTATCATCTGCTGCCATCTTCTGTATTTTTTGTAAATAAAGGTGGACAAAAATAAATAAATATTTGACAAACGCCAAGCCTAGCCCCAAGCCCCAAGGACTGATAACCCTTTAGGCGCCAGAGATTATGGATGAAATAAATGTATAAATAAAAAACTTCCTGAGATACAGAGAACTGAAGCCGGGGCACAGCTCTGGGTCGGCAGTGCCCCTGGAGGCCCGTAGAAGCTCCACACTCCAGTTGATTCTTGGATAAAAGTGCACCCAGCCGGTCTCGAACTCGCGTGAGGCGGAGCAGGGTTCACCCACCCCGCACACGGCCAGACTTTGCCCGGCCAGGGAGCACCTTCTGCGGGTCGGAGGCTCCGGGTCGGAGCCCCTGGAGCCTGGAGCCCTCACTGGGCCCCGAACTCGGCTGCCGGAGGCAGTGCAGTGCCTCATGGATAAAGGTGCACCCAGCCGGTCTCGAACTCGCGTGAGGCGGAGCAGGGTTCACCCACCCCGCACACGGCCAGACTTTGCCCGGCCAGGGAGCACCTTCTGCGGGTCGGAGGCTCCGGGTCGGAGCCCCTGGAGCCTGGAGCCCTCACTGGGCCCCGAACTCGGCTGCCGGAGGCAGTGCAGTGCCTCATGGATAAAGGTGCACCCAGCCGGTCTCGAACTCGCGTGAGGCGGAGCAGGGTTCACCCACCCCGCACACGGCCAGACTTTGCCCGGCCAGGGAGCACCTTCTGCGGGTCGGAGGCTCCGGGTCGGAGCCCCTGGAGCCTGGAGCCCTTACTGGGCCCCGAACTCGGCTGCCGGAGGCAGTGCAGTGCCTCATGGATAAAGGTGCACCCAGCCGGTCTCGAACTCGCGTGAGGCGGAGCAGGGTTCACCCACCCCGCACACGGCCAGACTTTGCCCGGGGAAGGGCCACTCTGGCTGGGCATGGCCTCCACTGAGCACCCCCTGGAGCCCCCGGAGCACCTCCAGAGCCACCCCCCACTCTCCCCAGATTCTGCCCGGGGAAGGGCCACTCTGGCTGGGCATGGCCTCCACTGAGCACCCCCTGGAGCCCCCGGAGCACCTCCAGAGCCACCCCCCACTCTCCCCAGATTCTGCCCGGGGAAGGGCCACTCTGGCTGGGCATGGCCTCCACTGAGCACCCCCTGGAGCCCCCGGAGCACCTCCAGAGCCACCCCCCACTCTCCCCAGATTCTGCCCGGGGAAGGGCCACTCTGGCTGGGCATGGCCTCCACTGAGCACCCCCTGGAGCCCCCGGAGCACCTCCAGAGCCACCCCCCACTCTCCCCAGACTCTGCCCGGGGAAGGGCCACTCTGGCTGGGCATGGCCTCCGCCGAGCACCCTCTGGAACCCCTGGAGCCCCTCCAGAGCCACCCCCCACTCCTCCAGACTCACCCCGGGGAAGGGCCACTCTGGCTGGGCATGGCCCCCACTGAGCACCCCCTGGAACCCCTGGAGCCCCCGGAGCACCTCCAGAGCCACCCCCCACTCTCCCCAGATTCTGCCCGGGGAAGGGCCACTCTGGCTGGGCATGGCCTCCGCCGAGCACCCCCTGGAACCCCTGGAGCCCCTCCAGAGCCACCCCCCACTCCTCCAGACTCACCCCGGGGAAGGGCCACTCTGGCTGGGCATGGCCCCCACTGAGCACCCCCTGGAACCCCTGGAGCCCCCGGAGACCCTCCAGAGCCACCCCCCACTCTCCCCAGATTCTGCCCGGGGAAGGGCCACTCTGGCTGGGCATGGCCTCCGCCGAGCACCCCCTGGAACCCCTGGAGCCCCTCCAGAGCCACCCCCCACTCTCCCCAGATTCTGCCCGGGGAAGGGCCACTCTGGCTGGGCATGGCCTCCGCCGAGCACCCCCTGGAACCCCTGGAGCCCCTCCAGAGCCATCCCGCATTCCCCCAAACTCAGTCTGGGGACGGGCCACTCGGGCTGGGCATGGCCTCCGCCGAGCACCCCCTGGAACCCCTGGAGCCCCTCCAGAGCCACCCCGCATTCCCCCAAACTCAGTCTGGGGACGGGCCACTCTGGCTAGGCATGGCCTCCACTGAACACCCCCTGGAACCCCTGGAGCCCCCGGAGCACCTCCAGAGCCACCCCCCACTCTCCCCAGATTCTGCCCGGGGAAGGGCCATTCTGGCTGGGCATGGCCTCCGCCGAGCACCCCCTGGAACCCCTGGAGCCCCTCCAGAGCCACCCCGCATTCCCCCAAACTCAGTCTGGGGACGGGCCACTCTGGCTGGGCATGGCCCCCACTGAGCACCCCCTGGAACCCCTGGAGCCCCCGGAGCACCTCCAGAGCCACCCCCCACTCTCCCCAGATTCTGCCCGGGGAAGGGCCACTCTGGCTGGGCATGGCCTCCGCCGAGCACCCCCTGGATACCCTGGAGCCCCTGCAGAGCCACCCCGCATTCCCCCAAACTCAGTCTGGGGACGGGCCACTCGGGCTGGGCATGGCCTCCGCCGAGCACCCCCTGGAACCCCTGGAGCCCCTCCAGAGCCACCCCGCATTCCCCCAAACTCAGTCTGGGGACGGGCCACTCGGGCTGGGCATGGCCTCCGCCGAGCACCCCCTGGAACCCCTGGAGCCCCTCCAGAGCCACCCCGCATTCCCCCAAACTCAGTCTGGGGACGGGCCACTCTGGCTGGGCATGGCCTCCACTGAACACCCCCTGGAACCCCTGGAGCCCCCGGAGCACCTCCAGAGCCACCCCCCACTCTCCCCAGATTCTGCCCGGGGAAGGGCCACTCTGGCTGGGCATGGCCTCCGCCGAGCACCCCCTGGAACCCCTGGAGCCCCTCCAGAGCCACCCCGCATTCCCCCAAACTCAGTCTGGGGACGGGCCACTCTGGCTGGGCATGGCCCCCACTGAGCACCCCCTGGAACCCCTGGAGCCCCCGGAGCACCTCCAGAGCCACCCCCCACTCTCCCCAGATTCTGCCCGGGGAAGGGCCACTCTGGCTGGGCATGGCCACCGCCGAGCACCCCCTGGAACCCCTGGAGCCCCTCCAGAGCCACCCCGCATTCCCCCAAACTCAGTCTGGGGACGGGCCACTCTGGCTGGGCATGGCCTCCGCCGAGCACCCCCTGGAACCCCTGGAGCCCCTCCAGAGCCACCCCGCATTCCCCCAAACTCAGTCTGGGGACGGGCCACTCGGGCTGGGCATGGCCTCCGCCGAGCACCCCCTGGAACCCCTGGAGCCCCTCCAGAGCCACCCCGCATTCCCCCAAACTCAGTCTGGGGACGGGCCACTCTGGCTGGGCATGGCCTCCACTGAACACCCCCTGGAACCCCTGGAGCCCCCGGAGCACCTCCAGAGCCACCCCCCACTCTCCCCAGATTCTGCCCGGGGAAGGGCCACTCTGGCTGGGCATGGCCTCCGCCGAGCACCCCCTGGAACCCCTGGAGCCCCTCCAGAGCCACCCCGCATTCCCCCAAACTCAGTCTGGGGACGGGCCACTCTGGCTGGGCATGGCCCCCACTGAGCACCCCCTGGAACCCCTGGAGCCCCCGGAGCACCTCCAGAGCAACCCCCCACTCTCCCCAGATTCTGCCCGGGGAAGGGCCACTCTGGCTGGGCATGGCCTCCGCCGAGCACCCCCTGGAACCCCTGGAGCCCCTCCAGAGCCACCCCGCATTCCCCCAAACTCAGTCTGGGGACGGGCCACTCTGGCTGGGCATGGCCTCCGCCGAGCACCCCCTGGAACCCCTGGAGCCCCTCCAGAGCCACCCCGCATTCCCCCAAACTCAGTCTGGGGACGGGCCACTCGGGCTGGGCATGGCCTCCGCCGAGCACCCCCTGGAACCCCTGGAGCCCCTCCAGAGGCACCCCGCATTCCCCCAAACTCAGTCTGGGGACGGGCCACTCTGGCTGGGCATGGCCTCCACTGAACACCCCCTGGAACCCCTGGAGCCCCCGGAGCACCTCCAGAGCCACCCCCCACTCTCCCCAGATTCTGCCCGGGGAAGGGCCACTCTGGCTGGGCATGGCCTCCGCCGAGCACCCCCTGGAACCCCTGGAGCCCCTCCAGAGCCACCCCGCATTCCCCCAAACTCAGTCTGGGGACGGGCCACTCTGGCTGGGCATGGCCCCCACTGAGCACCCCCTGGAACCCCTGGAGCCCCCGGAGCACCTCCAGAGCCACCCCCCACTCTCCCCAGATTCTGCTCGGGGAAGGGCCACTCTGGCTGGGCATGGCCTCCGCCGAGCACCCCCTGGAACCCCTGGAGCCCCTCCAGAGCCACCCCGCATTCCCCCAAACTCAGTCTGGGGACGGGCCACTCTGGCTGGGCATGGCCTCCGCCGAGCACCCCCTGGAACCCCTGGAGCCCCCGGAGCACCTCCAGAGCCACCCCCCACTCTCCCCAGATTCTGCCCGGGGAAGGGCCACTCTGGCTGGGCATGGCCTCCGCCGAGCACCCCCTGGAACCCCTAGAGCCCCTCCAGAGCCACCCCGCATTCCCCCAAACTCAGTCTGGGGACGGGCCACTCGGGCTGGGCATGGCCTCCGCCGAGCACCCCCTGGAACCCCTGGAGCCCCTCCAGAGCCACCCCGCATTCCCCCAAACTCAGTCTGGGGACGGGCCACTCTTCCCCGGGTTGCAGGCTCTGGGACTCCGGGGATGACCACCGGGGACCAGGCCCTCCCTTCGAACCCGGGGACCCACACTTAAGCACCCCCACACGGGCTACACACCCTTGGTTCAGCCCCCTGGAGGTCCGTGCCCTTGGTACTATACCATGGAAGTCCGTGCCCTTGGTACTCTGACTGGAGTACCAATGGAACGGCCCAGCACTCACCACAGAGGCTCACGCCGGCCCCGGCCCACCTTTCGTCCCCGGGTACCCACACTTAAGCACCCCCACACGAGCTACACACCCTTGGTGCAGCCCCCTGGAAGTCCGTGCCCTTGGTACTCTGAGCCACTTTAAAAGATAAAAAGCACCAGGACCCCAAGGCCCTGGCTCCCCTGTACCCTACACCACACTTGGAGGCAGGGCCCTTGCCCTCCACTGGCTGCCCCCGCGCCCAATGTACTCCATAACCGAAGAAGAGAGGGGGGACCCGGAGGCCGGCCTTCTAGGGTAACAGGTTTAATTTAGAGCCGGGGCTCCGGACCACAAATGCCTACAACCCCGCAGTGCGCAGGAGCCTTCGAAGCTGGATGAAACCAGAACGGGGCCCTACGATGGCGGTGACCAGCCACAGTTGATAGCAAAGTGAGCCCTGGACAGGCGCTGCATTTGACAAACTCAGAGACGAGGAAGGGACCGGAGTCGGACCAAATATATCATCTGGCGCTGTGTCCAGCGTGAGGGTGAGCCAGCGCAAATCAGGACCACAAATGCCTACAACCCCGCAGTGCGCAGGAGCCTTCGAAGCTGGATGAAACCAGAACGGGGCCCTACGATGGCGGTGACCAGCCACAGTTGATAGCAAAGTGAGCCCTGGACAGGCGCTGCATTTGACAAACTCAGAGACGAGGAAGGGACCGGAGTCGGACCAAATATATCATCTGGCGCTGTGTCCAGCGTGAGGGTGAGCCAGCGCAAATCAGGACCACAAATGCCTACAACCCCGCAGTGCGCAGGAGCCTTCGAAGCTGGATGAAACCAGAACGGGGCCCTACGATGGCGGTGACCAGCCACAGTTGATAGCAAAGTGAGCCCTGGACAGGCGCTGCATTTGACAAACTCAGAGACGAGGAAGGGACCGGAGTCGGACCAAATATATCATCTGGCGCTGTGTCCAGCGTGAGGGTGAGCCAGCGCAAATCAGGACCACAAATGCCTACAACCCCGCAGTGCGCAGGAGCCTTCGAAGCTGGATGAAACCAGAACGGGGCCCTACGATGGCGGTGACCAGCCACAGTTGATAGCAAAGTGAGCCCTGGACAGGCGCTGCATTTGACAAACTCAGAAACGAGGAAGGGACCGGAGTCGGACCAAATATATCATCTGGCGCTGTGTCCAGCGTGAGGGTGAGCCAGCGCAAATCAGGACCACAAATGCCTACAACCCCGCAGTGCGCAGGAGCCTTCGAAGCTGGATGAAACCAGAACGGGGCCCTACGATGGCGGTGACCAGCCACAGTTGATAGCAAAGTGAGCCCTGGACAGGCGCTGCATTTGACAAACTCAGAGACGAGGAAGGGACCGGAGTCGGACCAAAAGTATGCGCCGGCCCTGCCCCCCGCCCCGCGCAGAGCCATCGGACACGTTGAGGCTGAAGGGGACTGGCGCAGAGCCCTTGGGCCCAGGGGCAAAGCGCAGCCATCATCCTTCAAGCCGCGCCTCCTGCTGTGCGGGGGTGAGTGACAATGGGCCCGGATTGTGGTTCCGTCGGACGCGTTGAGGCTGAAGGAGACTGGCGCAGAGCCCCTGTAACAGGGGCTAAGCGCAGCCATCATCCTCCAAGCCGCGCGTCCTTCAGTGCGGGGGTGAGTGACAGTGGGCCTGGACTGTTGTTCCACCAGACGCGTTGAGGCTGAAGGGGACTGGTGCAGAGCCCCTGTGCCAGGGGCTAAGCGCAGCCATCATCCTCCAAGCCGCGCGTCCTTCTGCGCAGGGGTGAGTGACAGAGGGCCTGGACTGTTGTTCCACCGGACGCGTTGAGGCTGAAGGGGACTGGTGCAGAGCCCCTGTGCCAGGGGCTAAGCGCAGCCATCATCCTCCAAGCCGCGCGTCCTTCTGCGCAGGGGTGAGTGACAATGGACCCGGACTGTGTTCCCACCGGACGCGTTGAGGCTGAAGGGGACTGGCTCAGAGCCCCTGGCACAGGGGCTAAGCACAGCCATCATCCTTCAAGCCGCGCGTCCTTCAGTGCGGGGGTGAGTGACGGTCCCATCTCCGGAGACAAGGGGCCAGGCGCGGGGGAAGCCAGTCAGACTGACGCCCCGCGCCTGGTGGGACCTCTGTCTCGGCCTCGCTTCCAACGTGTCCGGCGTGAGGTTAGCCGGAGCAAACCACAGCCGCAAAATGTAAACAAACCCGCAGTGCGCAGGAGCCTTCGAAGCTGGATAAAACCAGAACGGGGCCCTACTATGGCGGGTCATGTGTGCCCGTCGACCAAGCTCCTTGTCTGGTATACATAGAACCATGATTTGTACCATTTTCATGGTTGATTCATGCTCACGCGAGTTCGAGACCGGCTGGGTGCACTTTTATCCATGAGGCACTGCACTGCCTCCGGCAGCCGAGTTCGGGGCCCGGTGAGGGCTCCAGGCTCCAGGGGCTCCGACCCGGAGCCTCCGACCCGCAGAAGGTGCTCCCTGGCCGGGCAAAGTCTGGCCGTGTGCGGGGTGGATGGCCCTGGGTCTGGGCGAAGCTAAGATCACGGAGCGGGTCACCTCCGCGTACAGCCCGTGGTCAGCGTGACACTGTGCTCTGCCCCGAGCAATCAGAGCAAACAGCAAGCTTCTGGAAGTGCCCGCGAGTCTGGTAAAATCAAGCCGAAAATAGACCCTCTCATGCCGGGTCTGAGCGGCGCTTAGAGCGCGGAGGAGCGCGGAGCGTGGGGCTCCATTCAGAGGCTCCGTGATCCGCCTTACAACCAGCTCTCACCTCCACGTATAGCCCGTGGTCAGCGTGACACCGTGCTCTGCCCCGAGCAATCAGAGCAAACAGCAAGCTTCTGGAAGTGCCCGGGAGTCTGGTAAAATCAAGCCGAAAATAGACCCTCTCATGCCCGGTCTGAGCGGCGCTTAGAGCGCGGAGGAGCGCGGAGCGTGGGGCTCCATTCAGAGGCTCCGTGATCCGCCTTACAACCAGCTCTCACCTCCATGTACAGCCCGTGGTCAGCGTGACACTGTGCTCTGCCCCGAGCAATCAGAGCAAACAGCAAGCTTGTGGAAGTGCCCGGGAGTCTGGTAAAATCAAGCCGAAAATAGACCCTCTCATGCCCGGTCTGAGCGGCGCTTAGAGCGCGGAGGAGCGCGGAGGGCGGGGCTCCATTCAGAGGCTCCGTGATCCGACGCTCACCTCCGCACCTCCGAACCATGACTTGAGATTACGGCTGTGAAGGAGCCTTGGAAGCTGGATAAAACCAGAACGGGGCCCATCGATCGCGGTTCTCGTGTGTCCGTCAAACGAGCTCCTCCGCCAGTAGCCGCACAACCAGGAAATGTACCTGTTTCGATTGCGAAAAACGTCATTCTCAAAAACCGCCCGCCCGTCCCTCCCAGCATTACTATTTTGCACATCCCGCGTGAGAGCAGCGTAGGAATTTCTCGGGAGCAGCGTGATTTAGCCCGGGACTCTTGAGCTGAACGCTTATTTCCACGAGCCCAAAAAACGACTAAGTCCAACGGTATATAGTGTACTATTGCCGAAAAACGACAGAGTCTTTAGGTATAGTGTACTATTTCGGTTTTTACTCTAAGTCCCTCAGGGGCATATGGTGCTATACTATGATGGTCAGATCACCTCCAGGCCCCAGGGGAGTGCTTTTCTGGGGGCAAACAGTGCACTGATGATGGGGGATTATTTCATTTTGCTCATTTTGGTGTTTTTTCACATTTTAACCCATTTTCACCCCTTTTGCTCACAACTTCATACTACGGCCCGGAAAAACGACAGAGTCGCTCGGGTATAGTGTACTATTGCCGAAAAATGACAGAGTCTTTTCAGGTATAGTGTACTATTTCGGTTTTTACTCTAAGTCCCTCAGGGGCATATGGTGCTATACTATGATGGTCAGATCACCTCCAGGCCCCAGGGGAGTGCTTTTCTGGGGGCAAACAGTGCACTGATGATGGGGGATTATTTCATTTTGCTCATTTTGGTGTTTTTTTCACATTTTAACCCATTTTCACCCCTTTTGCTCACAACGTCATACTACGGCCCGGAAAAACGACAGAGTCGCTCGGGTATAGTGTACTATTGCCGAAAAATGACAGAGTCCCTCGGGTATAGTGTACTATTGCCGAAAAACGACAGAGTCCCTCGGGTATAGTGTACTATTGCCGAAAAACGACAGAGTCCCTCGGGTATAGTGTACTATTGCCGAAAAACGACAGAGTCCCTCGGGTATAGTGTACTATTGGCTGGAAGCTCGGTTTTTTTCTAAGTCCAGCAGGGGTATATGGTACTATATTCTGGTGGTCAGATCACCTCCAGGCCCCAGGGGAGTGCTTTTCTGGGGGCAAACAGTGCACTGATGATGGGGGATTATTTCATTTTGCTCATTTTGGTGTTTTTTCACATTTTAACCCATTTTCACCCCTTTTGCTCACATCTTCAAACTCGGGCCCTGATTACAAGTTCTGACCAAATGATGACAAACACGGTATTTATTATGTATTTTTTTCATTTTTTTTATTTTTCCAACTTATACATCCATCATTGGTGCCAGGCAGGTTGTGGAGAAAGCAGTGAAGAAAGGAGAGAGCCATCACAGAAAAGATGTCCATCCAGGGTCAAGGTACCCTGCACTTTTACATATCCAAATGACAGCATTTAAAGTTTTTTAGCGTATGGTATCTCTCGTTGCATGGAACCGCACAGAGGCCAACGCCACACTGACGGCACCTGTACTTTGTTTGCCGCCTGCCTTTGGTACGAGAGCGGTCAGAGCACACGGCGCAGTCTGGACGTCCCTCTGCTTGACAAAGCCAATGACGCTCTGTGAGTCTCTGTGGCATTTCACCCTCCGGTCTTGAGCGCCTCTCTTGTTTTTTGGAGTGATCAGCCAGTAATGCATCAATAATGTTCTGAATGTAAACCTTTAAAGGTTTGTGTGGGCCTGGAGTGGATTTGGTGTATATGATGTGTGAGTTGACAATACTTATGCTTATAATGGCATTGAATATGCGATGATACCATTTCCGGGACCTGTGTGGAAAGAGGTATGTCTTCATCCTCTGGTCAGCAGTGTCCACTCCACCCATGTAGGCGTTGTACTGGTCGACACATACAGGTCTTTTGATGTCACGGAAGCCAGTGTCATCTGTCTTGGACCGGATCCTCCTCTGAACACAATCATTTCCATGGACTGTGGACAACATGGTGAGACGTTTAGTATCGTGCCAAGCACAAGCCAGGAGTTTTCCCTTTCTGCAAAAAACTGGGTCATCTCCTTTTTTCAGCTGTAAGACACTTTTACCAAGGCATTTTGGCATCCCCAACCTGGTAATCCTTACCGTCCCACACAGTCCAGTTTCCAAATCTGCTAATTCATTTGCAATTACAGGCGAGGTATAGTAACTGTCCATGTAAATCTCGTGTCCTTTGCCCGTAAAGGGAGAAACCAACTCACGGACAAGTGCGTGTGTTGCACTGATGTTGCTTGCATTATTTTTGTACTGTCCAGTGTGCATTGACCAGCGCAAAACATACCCTGAACAGCTTTCACTCAGGGCATACACTCTATAGCCATATTTGTCAGGTTTATTCGGAGAGTAACATTTTAGTGAAGATCTCCCCTTGAAAGCTATTGTCATTTCATCTAAAGAAAGCTCCTTGATTGGACTGTAAACTGCTGCAAATTTGGGAATAATCAAATCTATTATTGGGCGCACTTTGAACAGTTTATCGTGCCCGGGAAAGAACGAAAGAATGATTTCAAATCTGTTTCTTGACATTACATTTCCAAATCCAGGCGTTTGTGTAAGCCAAAATGTTCCCCAGTAATCCTCGATTTCAGGTTTCTCAACAAGGCCCATGGAGAGATGCAAAGCAAAGAAAGCTTTCATTTCGGTGACTGATACATCATACCACTCAAGAAATCTTGAATGTGGCTTCAGAATCATAGGTGCCATACACTGATGTGCATATCTATTTGTCTCATCAGTAATGAAAGTCCAAAACTGATCGGTCAGAAAGAGTGACAGAATATCAAATGGATTAGCATCCGTCAGATCCATCTCTCCTGTGTAGCCAACTGGGTCTTCAAAAGGTTTGATCCATGCCTCAAATACCTCGACCTCTCTCAGCATGTCCCAGCTCTCATCCACCTGGCAAGTTTTACTGCAGCCACTGGTTCCACTGGTTCCACGCCTCCGTCTGTCCTTTGCACCTGTCCGTTGTTTCGAAGTCCCTTCATCTCCACTTGGAAATCCATCGTCACTCTCGGGGAGATAATTTCCTTCAGAGTCAGAATCTGCTGTAAATTGCATGCCACGTGTACTTCCTCCAGCCATTTTTTTCCTTACCGGATCTGCCCTAGATCATACCTGGCTAATAAGAGGAAGTTGCACCGAACCGACCAATGACTGAAGTGATTCATTTTCTACTATTATTTCATAAATTTCCTTGTACGGTAAAGTCGCATTTCTGCGACTTTGGCGCTTAAAGGGTTAACCGGGAGGTTGGTGGTTCGAGCCCACCCAGGGACGATTGGAAGAGGTATAGCAGGCAAAATCTATGAGGTAACATTGGTCACTGAATATCTAGCTGAAACAGGTTAGAGGCGCTGTGGCTTAGATGGTCAAAGTGCCTGTCTAGTAAACAGGAGATCCTGGGATCAAATCCCAGCAGTGCCTTCATGATAGCCTTTCAAGCAAATCAGTTGTTTACATGTACAGAAAAACTTATCACCCGAAAGAGCTCTTTTACATTTTTTAATTAGAGATTGAAAAGTATCCCTGAATAAACAGAGTAAATGCACTCTTTTCACTCCTTGTTTCTCAGTTTGATGGTAAGGATTGATTGATTGATGTAGACCGTTTTTGGATGACTGTTTTGCTTTTGTGAAAAAGGGGAATCAGACAAAAGTTGCAAAGGCATTCAAAGGCTGTGAGTTCGAGACCCACCAGAGTCACTGTTGTAACCCCTGTTATCTACATTGGTAAATAGGAAAGCCTGCTTGTGTTATTAACTGATGAAAGGAACTGCTAAATTTGGTTCAATTACCACAGAATCCCAGTGTGCTATAGGCTGGCCACTGCTTGGTAGGAGTTTCCCGTACGTGAGTGACTGTTCCTTCCTTCCTTCACGTCCCGCTCAACCTCGTCTTCTTCTAAAGAGTTTGGCGCTGTCCTCAGAAGCTTTGGTCTTACTCAGCACCTGAGTGGCCCCACCAAGGGCAAAGGGCACACTCTGGACCTGCTAATGACAAAGCGGGTTAATATTTCAAATTACAGTGTGGTAAATGTTACTTTGATGGTTTCTGTATTTCTCCAGGTGCAATGAGTTTGCAGTCTTCTTTGCAAGACTCAGTTCAGAACATTAAAAATACCATTATTTGCAGATAACAAGCACGCAGCCAGCTAGACAACTGGAGTTAACCCATTTTGCATTTGTGGCTGACAAAACTTTCCAAGAGATCACCACAAGTCTGAGTTCCACTACATGCTGCCTTTATGCATTGCCTACTAGATTTTTAAAGTCTATGGTGAGCAGTCTGTTGGCTCCAATCAATCAAAAAGTCAACATGTTGCTTGGATCTGGAATTTTCCCAAGATCCTTAAAACTGCAGTCATTAAGCCTGTCTTAAAGAAGAGCAGTCTTGATGCCACAGTGCTAAATAATTACCGGCCCATCTCAAACCTACTACTACTCAGTTGTCCATTCAAGCATGCAAATCATTTACAACGACAGAAAATGCGCTGCTGTTACAAATTGGAATAAGATGGAAAAGTATCCCTGCACACACAGATTAACTGCACTCTTTTCACTTTTTGATTCTCAGTTTGTTGGCAAGGAATGACTGATGTGGACCCATTTTGGATGAAAACCGTGTTTTGTGTTTGTGGAAATGAGCATCATGGAAGGATGTATGGGCTCTGTGGCGCAATGGATAGCGCATTGGACTTCTAGGCATAATTTGCAAGGGCGTTCAAAGGTTGTGGGTTCGAGTCCCACCAGAGTCGCTAATGGTGAGAGAACATACTAGTTTTTTTACAATGGAAAATCTGCTCGCTTTACTATCTGATGAAAGGCACTGCTGAACGAGGTTCAATTGCCAAGTGTGCTTGAAAAAGTAAGCAAATACATCGGCATTATGTCAAATAACATTATCTTGCAATTTTTCCTCAATATCCAGATTAACTGCAGGATATTGAGTGCGCAATAAATTGGCGAGAGTCGATTGATTGAAAGACTTCCAGTTTTTTATAGCTACATTGGTACAGGGGATTTAGCTCAAAGGTAGAAAGATTGATGCCCTCGCTCTCCATTAAACACAGTTGATTGGACAGGGGCTGAACTTTCGAATGTTGCTGGCTCGCTTTAAAAAAAAAAGATATTGCGGCTTGTCGACTCGCAAATATTTTATTGAGTGGGCTGTTTGTCTCTGTGGCGCAATTGGCCAGCGCGCTCGGCTGTTAACCGGGAGGTTGGTGGTTCGGGCCCACCCAGGGACGATTGGAAGAGGTACAGCAGGCAAAATCTATGAGGTAATATTGGTCACTGAATATCTAGCTGAAACAGGTTGGAGTAGCATTTGAGAGGCGCTGTGGCTTAGATGGTCAAAGTGCCTGTCTAGTAAACAGGAGATCCTGGGTTCAAATCCCAGCAGTGCCTTCATGATAGCCTTTCAAGCAAATCAGTTGTTTACATGTACAGAAAAACTTATCACCCGAAAGAGCTCTTTTACATTTTTTAATTAGAGATTGAAAAGTATCCCTGAATAAACAGAGTAAATGCACTCTTTTCACTCCTTGTTTCTCAGTTTGATGGTAAGGATTGATTGATTGATGTAGACCGTTTTTGGATGACTGTTTTGCTTTTGTGAAAAAGGGGAATCAGACAAAAGTTGCAAAGGCATTCAAAGGCTGTGAGTTCGAGACCCACCAGAGTCACTGTTGTAACCCCTGTTATCTACATTGGTAAATAGGAAAGCCTGCTTGTGTTATTAACTGATGAAAGGAACTGCTAAATTTGGTTCAATTACCACAGAATCCCAGTGTGCTATAGGCTGGCCACTGCTTGGTAGGAGTTTCCCGTACGTGAGTGACTGTTCCTTCCTTCCTTCACGTCCCGCTCAACCTCGTCTTCTTCTAAAGAGTTTGGCGCTGTCCTCAGAAGCTTTGGTCTTACTCAGCACCTGAGTGGCCCCACCAAGGGCAAAGGGCACACTCTGGACCTGCTAATGACAAAGCGGGTTAATATTTCAAATTACAGTGTGGTAAATGTTACTTTGATGGTTTCTGTATTTCTCCAGGTGCAATGAGTTTGCAGTCTTCTTTGCAAGACTCAGTTCAGAACATTAAAAATACCATTATTTGCAGATAACAAGCACGCAGCCAGCTAGACAACTGGAGTTAACCCATTTTGCATTTGTGGCTGACAAAACTTTCCAAGAGATCACCACAAGTCTGAGTTCCACTACATGCTGCCTTTATGCATTGCCTACTAGATTTTTAAAGTCTATGGTGAGCAGTCTGTTGGCTCCAATCAATCAAAAAGTCAACATGTTGCTTGGATCTGGAATTTTCCCAAGATCCTTAAAACTGCAGTCATTAAGCCTGTCTTAAAGAAGAGCAGTCTTGATGCCACAGTGCTAAATAATTACCGGCCCATCTCAAACCTACTACTACTCAGTTGTCCATTCAAGCATGCAAATCATTTACAACGACAGAAAATGCGCTGCTGTTACAAATTGGAATAAGATGGAAAAGTATCCCTGCACACACAGATTAACTGCACTCTTTTCACTTTTTGATTCTCAGTTTGTTGGCAAGGAATGACTGATGTGGACCCATTTTGGATGAAAACCGTGTTTTGTGTTTGTGGAAATGAGCATCATGGAAGGATGTATGGGCTCTGTGGCGCAATGGATAGTGCATTGGACTTCTAGGCGTAATTTGCAAGGGCATTCAAAGGTTGTGGGTTCGAGTCCCACCAGAGTCGCTAATGGTGAGAGAACATACTAGTTTTTTTACAATGGAAAATCTGCTCGCTTTACTATCTGATGAAAGGCACTGCTCAACGAGGTTCAATTGCCAAGTGTGCTTGAAAAAGTAAGCAAATACATCGGCATTATGTCAAATAACATTATCTTGCAATTTTTCCTCAATATCCAGATTAACTGCAGGATATTGAGTGCGCAATAAATTGGCGAGAGTCGATTGATTGAAAGACTTCCAGTTTTTTATAGCTACATTGGTACAGGGGATTTAGCTCAAAGGTAGAAAGATTGATGCCCTCGCTCTCCATTAAACACAGTTGATTGGACAGGGGCTGAACTTTCGAATGTTGCTGGCTCGCTTTAAAAAAAAAAGATATTGCGGCTTGTCGACTCGCAAATATTTTATTGAGTGGGCTGTTTGTCTCTGTGGCGCAATTGGCCAGCGCGCTCGGCTGTTAACCGGGAGGTTGGTGGTTCGAGCCCACCCAGGGACGATTGGAAGAGGTACAGCAGGCAAAATCTATGAGGTAATATTGGTCACTGAATATCTAGCTGAAACAGGTTGGAGTAGCATTTGAGAGGCGCTGTGGCTTAGATGGTCAAAGTGCCTGTCTAGTAAACAGGAGATCCTGGGTTCAAATCCCAGCAGTGTCTTCACGATAGCCTTTCAAGCAAATCAGTTGTTTACATGTACAGAAAAACCTATCACCCGAAAGAGCTCTTTTACATTTTTTAATTAGAGATTGAAAAGTATCCCTGAATAAACAGAGTAAATGCACTCTTTTCACTCCTTGTTTCTCAGTTTGATGGTAAGGATTGATTGATTGATGTAGACCGTTTTTGGATGACTGTTTTGCTTTTGTGAAAAAGGGGAATCAGACAAAAGTTGCAAAGGCATTCAAAGGCTGTGAGTTCGAGACCCACCAGAGTCACTGTTGTAACCCCTGTTATCTACATTGGTAAATAGGAAAGCCTGCTTGTGTTATTAACTGATGAAAGGAACTGCTAAATTTGGTTCAATTACCACAGAATCCCAGTGTGCTATAGGCTGACCACTGCTTGGTAGGAGTTTCCCGTACGTGAGTGACTGTTCCTTCCTTCCTTCACGTCCCGCTCAACCTCGTCTTCTTCTAAAGAGTTTGGCGCTGTCCTCAGAAGCTTTGGTCTTACTCAGCACCTGAGTGGCCCCACCAAGGGCAAAGGGCACACTCTGGACCTGCTAATGACAAAGCGGGGTAATATTTCAAATTACAGTGTGGTAAATGTTACTTTGATGGTTTCTGTATTTCTCCAGGTGCAATGAGTTTGCAGTCTTCTTTGCAAGACTCAGTTCAGAACATTAAAAATACCATTATTTGCAGATAACAAGCACGCAGCCAGCTAGACAACTGGAGTTAACCCATTTTGCATTTGTGGCTGACAAAACTTTCCAAGAGATCACCACAAGTCTGAGTTCCACTACATGCTGCCTTTATGCATTGCCTACTAGATTTTTAAAGTCTATGGTGAGCAGTCTGTTGGCTCCAATCAATCAAAAAGTCAACATGTTGCTTGGATCTGGAATTTTCCCAAGATCCTTAAAACTGCAGTCATTAAGCCTGTCTTAAAGAAGAGCAGTCTTGATGCCACAGTGCTAAATAATTACCGGCCCATCTCAAACCTACTACTACTCAGTTGTCCATTCAAGCATGCAAATCATTTACAACGACAGAAAATGCGCTGCTGTTACAAATTGGAATAAGATGGAAAAGTATCCCTGCACACACAGATTAACTGCACTCTTTTCACTTTTTGATTCTCAGTTTGTTGGCAAGGAATGACTGATGTGGACCCATTTTGGATGAAAACCGTGTTTTGCGTTTGTGGAAATGAGCATCATGGAAGGATGTATGGGCTCTGTGGCGCAATGGATAGTGCATTGGACTTCTAGGCGTAATTTGCAAGGGCATTCAAAGGTTGTGGGTTCGAGTCCCACCAGAGTCGCTAATGGTGAGAGAACATACTAGTTTTTTTACAATGGAAAATCTGCTCGCTTTACTATCTGATGAAAGGCACTGCTGAACGAGGTTCAATTGCCAAGTGTGCTTGAAAAAGTAAGCAAATACATCGGCATTATGTCAAATAACATTATCTTGCAATTTTTCCTCAATATCCAGATTAACTGCAGGATATTGAGTGCGCAATAAATTGGCGAGAGTCGATTGATTGAAAGACTTCCAGTTTTTTTATAGCTACATTGGTACAGGGGATTTAGCTCAAAGGTAGAAAGATTGATGCCCTCGCTCTCCATTAAACACAGTTGATTGGACAGGGGCTGAACTTTCGAATGTTGCTGGCTCTCTTTAAAAAAAAAGATATTGCGGCTTGTCGACTCGCAAATATTTTATTGAGCGGGCTGTTTGTCTCTGTGGCGCAATTGGCCAGCGCGCTCGGCTGTTAACCGGGAGGTTGATGGTTCGAGCCCACCCAGGGACGATTGGAAGAGGTATAGCAGGCAAAATCTATGAGGTAATATTGGTCACTGAATATGTAGCTGAAACAGGTTGGAGCAGCTTTTGAGAGGCGCTGTGGCTTAGATGGTCAAAGTGCCTGTCTAGTAAACAGGAGATCCTGGGTTCAAATCCCAGCAGTGCCTTCACGATAGCCTTTCAAGCAAATCAGTTGTTTACATGTACAGAAAAACTTATCACCCGAAAGAGCTCTTTTACATTTTTTAATTAGAGATTGAAAAGTATCCCTGAATAAACAGAGTAAATGCACTCTTTTCACTCCTTGTTTCTCAGTTTGATGGTAAGGATTGATTGATTGATTGATGTAGACCGTTTTTGGATGACTGTTTTGCTTTTGTGAAAAAGGGGAATCAGACAAAAGTTGCAAAGGCATTCAAAGGCTGTGAGTTCGAGACCCACCAGAGTCACTGTTGTAACCCCTGTTATCTACATTGGTAAATAGGAAAGCCTGCTTGTGTTATTAACTGATGAAAGGAACTGCTAAATTTGGTTCAATTACCACAGAATCCCAGTGTGCTATAGGCTGGCCACTGCTTGGTAGGAGTTTCCCGTACGTGAGTGACTGTTCCTTCCTTCCTTCACGTCCCGCTCAACCTCGTCTTCTTCTAAAGAGTTTGGCGCTGTCCTCAGAAGCTTTGGTCTTACTCAGCACCTGAGTGGCCCCACCAAGGGCAAAGGGCACACTCTGGACCTGCTAATGACAAAGCGGGTTAATATTTCAAATTACAGTGTGGTAAATGTTACTTTGTCTGATGGTTTCTGTATTTCTCCAGGTGCAATGAGTTTGCAGTCTTCTTTGCAAGACTCAGTTCAGAACATTAAAAATACCATTATTTGCAGATAACAAGCACGCAGCCAGCTAGACAACTGGAGTTAACCCATTTTGCATTTGTGGCTGACAAAACTTTCCAAGAGATCACCACAAGTCTGAGTTCCACTACATGCTGCCTTTATGCATTGCCTACTAGATTTTTAAAGTATATGGTGAGCAGTCTGTTGGCTCCAATCAATCAAAAAGTCAACATGTTGCTTGGATCTGGAATTTTCCCAAGATCCTTAAAACTGCAGTCATTAAGCCTGTCTTAAAGAAGAGCAGTCTTGATGCCACAGTGCTAAATAATTACCGACCCATCTCAAACCTACTACTAATCAGTTGTCCATTCAAGCATGCAAATCATTTACAACGACAGAAAATGTGCTGCTGTTACAAATTGGAATAAGATGGAAAAGTATCCCTGCACACACAGATTAACTGCACTCTTTTCACTTTTTGATTCTCAGTTTGTTGGCAAGGAATGACTGATGTGGACCCATTTTGGATGAAAACCGTGTTTTGCGTTTGTGGAAATGAGCATCATGGAAGGATGTATGGGCTCTGTGCCGCAATGGATAGCGCATTGGACTTCTAGGCATAATTTGCAAGGGCATTCAAAGGTTGTGGGTTCGAGTCCCACCAGAGTCGCTAATGGTGAGAGAACATACTAGTTTTTTTACAATGGAAAATCTGCCCGCTTTACTATCTGATGAAAGGCACTGCTGAACGAGGTTCAATTGCCAAGTGTGCTTGAAAAAGTAAGCAAATACATTGGCATTATGTCAAATAACATTATCTTGCAATTTTTCCTCAATATCCAGATTAACTGCAGGATATTGAGTGCGCAATAAATTGGCGAGAGTCGATTGATTGAAAGACTTCCAGTTTTTTTATAGCTACATTGGTACAGGGGATTTAGCTCAAAGGTAGAAAGATTGATGCCCTCGCTCTCCATTAAACACAGTTGATTGGACAGGGGCTGAACTTTCGAATGTTGCTGGCTCTCTTTAAAAAAAAAGATATTGCGGCTTGTCGACTCGCAAATATTTTATTGAGCGGGCTGTTTGTCTCTGTGGCGCAATTGGCCAGCGCGCTCGGCTGTTAACCGGGAGGTTGGTGGTTCGAGCCCACCCAGGGACGATTGGAAGAGGTATAGCAGGCAAAATCTATGAGGTAATATTGGTCACTGAATATGTAGCTGAAACAGGTTGGAGCAGCTTTTAAGAGGCGCTGTGGCTCAGATGGTCAAAGTGCCTGTCTAGTAAACAGGAGATCCTGGGTTCAAATCCCAGCAGTGCCTTCATGATAGCGTTTCAAGCAAATCAGTTGTTTACATGTACAGAAAAACTTATCACCCGAAAGAGCTCTTTTACATTTTTTAATTAGAGATTGAAAAGTATCCCTGAATAAACAGAGTAAATGCACTCTTTTCACTCCTTGTTTCTCAGTTTGATGGTAAGGATTGATTGATTGATTGATTGATTGATGTAGACCGTTTTTGGATGACTGTTTTGCTTTTGTGAAAAAGGGGAATCAGACAAAAGTTGCAAAGGCATTCAAAGGCTGTGAGTTCGAGACCCACCAGAGTCACTGTTGTAACCCCTGTTATCTACATTGGTAAATAGGAAAGCCTGCTTGTGTTATTAACTGATGAAAGGAACTGCTAAATTTGGTTCAATTACCACAGAATCCCAGTGTGCTATAGGCTGGCCACTGCTTGGTAGGAGTTTCCCGTACGTGAGTGACTGTTCCTTCCTTCCTTCACGTCCCGCTCAACCTCGTCTTCTTCTAAAGAGTTTGGCGCTGTCCTCAGAAGCTTTGGTCTTACTCAGCACCTGAGTGGCCCCACCAAGGGCAAAGGGCACACTCTGGACCTGCTAATGACAAAGCGGGTTAATATTTCAAATTACAGTGTGGTAAATGTTACTTTGATGGTTTCTGTATTTCTCCAGGTGCAATGAGTTTGCAGTCTTCTTTGCAAGACTCAGTTCAGAACATTAAAAATACCATTATTTGCAGATAACAAGCACGCAGCCAGCTAGACAACTGGAGTTAACCCATTTTGCATTTGTGGCTGACAAAACTTTCCAAGAGATCACCACAAGTCTGAGTTCCACTACATGCTGCCTTTATGCATTGCCTACTAGATTTTTAAAGTCTATGGTGAGCAGTCTGTTGGCTCCAATCAATCAAAAAGTCAACATGTTGCTTGGATCTGGAATTTTCCCAAGATCCTTAAAACTGCAGTCATTAAGCCTGTCTTAAAGAAGAGCAGTCTTGATGCCACAGTGCTAAATAATTACCGGCCCATCTCAAACCTACTACTACTCAGTTGTCCATTCAAGCATGCAAATCATTTACAACGACAGAAAATGCGCTGCTGTTACAAATTGGAATAAGATGGAAAAGTATCCCTGCACACACAGATTAACTGCACTCTTTTCACTTTTTGATTCTCAGTTTGTTGGCAAGGAATGACTGATGTGGACCCATTTTGGATGAAAACCGTGTTTTGCGTTTGTGGAAATGAGCATCATGGAAGGATGTATGGGCTCTGTGCCGCAATGGATAGCGCATTGGACTTCTAGGCATAATTTGCAAGGGCATTCAAAGGTTGTGGGTTCGAGTCCCACCAGAGTCGCTAATGGTGAGAGAACATACTAGTTTTTTTACAATGGAAAATCTGCCCGCTTTACTATCTGATGAAAGGCACTGCTGAACGAGGTTCAATTGCCAAGTGTGCTTGAAAAAGTAAGCAAATACATTGGCATTATGTCAAATAACATTATCTTGCAATTTTTCCTCAATATCCAGATTAACTGCAGGATATTGAGTGCGCAATAAATTGGCGAGAGTCGATTGATTGAAAGACTTCCAGTTTTTTTATAGCTACATTGGTACAGGGGATTTAGCTCAAAGGTAGAAAGATTGATGCCCTCGCTCTCCATTAAACACAGTTGATTGGACAGGGGCTGAACTTTCGAATGTTGCTGGCTCTCTTTAAAAAAAAAGATATTGCGGCTTGTCGACTCGCAAATATTTTATTGAGCGGGCTGTTTGTCTCTGTGGCGCAATTGGCCAGCGCGCTCGGCTGTTAACCGGGAGGTTGGTGGTTCGAGCCCACCCAGGGACGATTGGAAGAGGTATAGCAGGCAAAATCTATGAGGTAATATTGGTCACTGAATATGTAGCTGAAACAGTTTGGAGCAGCTTTTAAGAGGCGCTGTGGCTCAGATGGTCAAAGTGCCTGTCTAGTAAACAGGAGATCCTGGGTTCAAATCCCAGCAGTGCCTTCATGATAGCGTTTCAAGCAAATCAGTTGTTTACATGTACAGAAAAACTTATCACCCGAAAGAGCTCTTTTACATTTTTTAATTAGAGATTGAAAAGTATCCCTGAATAAACAGAGTAAATGCACTCTTTTCACTCCTTGTTTCTCAGTTTGATGGTAAGGATTGATTGATTGATTGATTGATTGATGTAGACCGTTTTTGGATGACTGTTTTGCTTTTGTGAAAAAGGGGAATCAGACAAAAGTTGCAAAGGCATTCAAAGGCTGTGAGTTCGAGACCCACCAGAGTCACTGTTGTAACCCCTGTTATCTACATTGGTAAATAGGAAAGCCTGCTTGTGTTATTAACTGATGAAAGGAACTGCTAAATTTGGTTCAATTACCACAGAATCCCAGTGTGCTATAGGCTGGCCACTGCTTGGTAGGAGTTTCCCGTACGTGAGTGACTGTTCCTTCCTTCCTTCACGTCCCGCTCAACCTCGTCTTCTTCTAAAGAGTTTGGCGCTGTCCTCAGAAGCTTTGGTCTTACTCAGCACCTGAGTGGCCCCACCAAGGGCAAAGGGCACACTCTGGACCTGCTAATGACAAAGCGGGTTAATATTTCAAATTACAGTGTGGTAAATGTTACTTTGTCTGATGGTTTCTGTATTTCTCCAGGTGCAATGAGTTTGCAGTCTTCTTTGCAAGACTCAGTTCAGAACATTAAAAATACCATTATTTGCAGATAACAAGCACGCAGCCAGCTAGACAACTGGAGTTAACCCATTTTGCATTTGTGGCTGACAAAACTTTCCAAGAGATCACCACAAGTCTGAGTTCCACTACATGCTGCCTTTATGCATTGCCTACTAGATTTTTAAAGTCTATGGTGAGCAGTCTGTTGGCTCCAATCAATCAAAAAGTCAACATGTTGCTTGGATCTGGAATTTTCCCAAGATCCTTAAAACTGCAGTCATTAAGCCTGTCTTAAAGAAGAGCAGTCTTGATGCCACAGTGCTAAATAATTACCGGCCCATCTCAAACCTACTACTACTCAGTTGTCCATTCAAGCATGCAAATCATTTACAACGACAGAAAATGCGCTGCTGTTACAAATTGGAATAAGATGGAAAAGTATCCCTGCACACACAGATTAACTGCACTCTTTTCACTTTTTGATTCTCAGTTTGTTGGCAAGGAATGACTGATGTGGACCCATTTTGGATGAAAACCGTGTTTTGCGTTTGTGGAAATGAGCATCATGGAAGGATGTATGGGCTCTGTGGCGCAATGGATAGCGCATTGGACTTCTAGGCATAATTTGTAAGGGCATTCAAAGGTTGTGGGTTCGAGTCCCACCAGAGTCGCTAATGGTGAGAGAACATACTAGTTTTTTTACAATGGAAAATCTGCTCGCTTTACTATCTGATGAAAGGCACTGCTGAACGAGGTTCAATTGCCAAGTGTGCTTGAAAAAGTAAGCAAATACATCGGCATTATGTCAAATAACATTATCTTGCTTTTTTTCCTCAATATCCAGATTAACTGCAGGATATTGAGTGCGCAATAAATTGGCGAGAGTCGATTGATTGAAAGACTTCCAGTTTTTTATAGCTACATTGGTACAGGGGATTTAGCTCAAAGGTAGAAAGATTGATGCCCTCGCTCTCCATTAAACACAGTTGATTGGACAGGGGCTGAACTTTCGAATGTTGCTGGTTCGCTTTAAAAAAAAAGATATTGCGGCTTGTCGAGTCGCAAATATTTTATTGAGAGGGCTGTTTGTCTCTGTGGCGCAATTGGCCAGCGCGCTCGGCTGTTAACCGGGAGGTTGGTGGTTCGAGCCCACCCAGGGACGATTGGAAGACGTATAGCAGGCAAAATCTATGAGGTGATATTGGTCACTGAATATCTAGCTGAAACAGGTTAGAGTAGCATTTAAGAGGCGCTGTGGCTTAGATGGTCAAAGTGCCTGTCTAGTAAACAGGAGATCCTGGGTTCAAATCCCAGCAGTGCCTTCATGATAGCCTTTCAAGCAAATCAGTTGTTTACAAGTACAGAAAAACTTATCACCCGAAAGAGCTCTTTTACATTTTTTAATTAGAGATTGAAAAGTATCCCTGAATAAACAGAGTGAATGCACTCTTTTCACTCCTTGTTTCTCAGTTTGATGGTAAGGATTGATTGATTGATGTAGACCGTTTTTGGATGACTGTTTTGCTTTGTGAAAAAGGGGAATCAGACAAAAGTTGCAAAGGCATTCAAAGGCTGTGAGTTCGAGACCCACCAGAGTCACTGTTGTAACCCCTGTTATCTACATTGGTAAATAGGAAAGCCTGCTTGTGTTATTAACTGATGAAAGGAACTGCTAAACTTGGTTCAATTACCACAGAATCCCAGTGTGCTATAGGCTGGCCACTGCTTGGTAGGAGTTTCCCGTACGTGAGTGACTGTTCCTTCCTTCCTTCACGTCCCGCTCAACCTCGTCTTCTTCTAAAGAGTTTGGCGCTGTCCTCAGAAGCTTTGGTCTTACTCAGCACCTGAGTGGCCCCACCAAGGGGAAAGGGCACACTCTGGACCTGCTAATGACAAAGCGGGTTAATATTTCAAATTACAGTGTGGTAAATGTTACTTTGATGGTTTCTGTATTTCTCCAGGTGCAATGAGTTTGCAGTCTTCTTTGCAAGACTCAGTTCAGAACATTAAAAATACCATTATTTGCAGATAACAAGCACGCAGCCAGCTAGACAACTGGAGTTAACCCATTTTGCATTTGTGGCTGACAAAACTTTCCAAGAGATCACCACAAGTCTGAGTTCCACTACATGCTGCCTTTATGCATTGCCTACTAGATTTTTAAAGTCTATGGTGAGCAGTCTGTTGGCTCCAATCAATCAAAAAGTCAACATGTTGCTTGGATCTGGAATTTTCCCAAGATCCTTAAAACTGCAGTCATTAAGCCTGTCTTAAAGAAGAGCAGTCTTGATGCCACAGTGCTAAATAATTACCGACCCATCTCAAACCTACTACTACTCAGTTGTCCATTCAAGCATGCAAATCATTTACAACGACAGAAAATGCGCTGCTGTTACAAATTGGAATAAGATGGAAAAGTATCCCTGCACACACAGATTAACTGCACTCTTTTCACTTTTTGATTCTCAGTTTGTTGGCAAGGAATGACTGATGTGGACCCATTTTGGATGAAAACCGTGTTTTGCGTTTGTGGAAATGAGCATCATGGAAGGATGTATGGGCTCTGTGGCGCAATGGATAGCGCATTGGACTTCTAGGCATAATTTGCAAGGGCATTCAAAGGTTGTGGGTTCGAGTCCCACCAGAGTCGCTAATGGTGAGAGAACATACTAGTTTTTTTACAATGGAAAATCTGCCCGCTTTACTATCTGATGAAAGGCACTGCTGAACGAGGTTCAATTGCCAAGTGTGCTTGAAAAAGTAAGCAAATACATCGGCATTATGTCAAATAACATTATCTTGCAATTTTTCCTCAATATCCAGATTAACTGCAGGATATTGAGTGCGCAATAAATTGGCGAGAGTCGATTGATTGAAAGACTTCCAGTTTTTTTATAGCTACATTGGTACAGGGGATTTAGCTCAAAGGTAGAAGATTGATGCCCTCGCTCTCCATTAAACACAGTTGATTGGACAGGGGCTGAACTTTCGAATGTTGCTGGCTCTCTTTAAAAAAAAAGATATTGCGGCTTGTCGACTCGCAAATATTTTATTGAGCGGGCTGTTTGTCTCTGTGGCGCAATTGGCCAGCGCGCTCGGCTGTTAACCGGGAGGTTGGTGGTTCGAGCCCACCCAGGGACGATTGGAAGAGGTATAGCAGGCATAATCTATGAGGTAATATTGGTCACTGAATATGTAGCTGAAACAGGTTGGAGCAGCTTTTAAGAGGCGCTGTGGCTTAGATGGTCAAAGTGCCTGTCTAGTAAACAGCAGATCCTGGGTTCAAATCCCAGCAGTGCCTTCATGATAGCCTTTCAAGCAAATCAGTTGTTTACATGTACAGAAAAACTTATCACCCGAAAGAGCTCTTTTACATTTTTTAATTAGAGATTGAAAAGTATCCCTGAATAAACAGAGTAAATGCACTCTTTTCACTCCTTGTTTCTCAGTTTGATGGTAAGGATTGATTGATTGATGTAGACCGTTTTTGGATGACTGTTTTGCTTTTGTGAAAAAGGGGAATCAGACAAAAGTTGCAAAGGCATTCAAAGGCTGTGAGTTCGAGACCCACCAGAGTCACTGTTTTAACCCCTGTTATCTACATTGGTAAATAGGAAAGCCTGCTTGTGTTATTAACTGATGAAAGGAACTGCTAAATTTGGTTCAATTACCACAGAATCCCAGTGTGCTATAGGCTGGCCACTGCTTGGTAGGAGTTTCCCGTACGTGAGTGACTGTTCCTTCCTTCCTTCACGTCCCGCTCAACCTCGTCTTCTTCTAAAGAGTTTGGCGCTGTCCTCAGAAGCTTTGGTCTTACTCAGCACCTGAGTGGCCCCACCAAGGGCAAAGGGCACACTCTGGACCTGCTAATGACAAAGCGGGTTAATATTTCAAATTACAGTGTGGTAAATGTTACTTTGATGGTTTCTGTATTTCTCCAGGTGCAATGAGTTTGCAGTCTTCTTTGCAAGACTCAGTTCAGAACATTAAAAATACCATTATTTGCAGATAACAAGCACGCAGCCAGCTAGACAACTGGAGTTAACCCATTTTGCATTTGTGGCTGACAAAACTTTCCAAGAGATCACCACAAGTCTGAGTTCCACTACATGCTGCCTTTATGCATTGCCTACTAGATTTTTAAAGTCTATGGTGAGCAGTCTGTTGGCTCCAATCAATCAAAAAGTCAACATGTTGCTTGGATCTGGAATTTTCCCAAGATCCTTAAAACTGCAGTCATTAAGCCTGTCTTAAAGAAGAGCAGTCTTGATGCCACAGTGCTAAATAATTACCGGCCCATCTCAAACCTACTACTACTCAGTTGTCCATTCAAGCATGCAAATCATTTACAACGACAGAAAATGCGCTGCTGTTACAAATTGGAATAAGATGGAAAAGTATCCCTGCACACACAGATTAACTGCACTCTTTTCACTTTTTGATTCTCAGTTTGTTGGCAAGGAATGACTGATGTGGACCCATTTTGGATGAAAACCGTGTTTTGCGTTTGTGGAAATGAGCATCATGGAAGGATGTATGGGCTCTGTGGCGCAATGGATAGCGCATTGGACTTCTAGGCATAATTTGTAAGGGCATTCAAAGGTTGTGGGTTCGAGTCCCACCAGAGTCGCTAATGGTGAGAGAACATACTAGTTTTTTTACAATGGAAAATCTGCTCGCTTTACTATCTGATGAAAGGCACTGCTGAACGAGGTTCAATTGCCAAGTGTGCTTGAAAAAGTAAGCAAATACATCGGCATTATGTCAAATAACATTATCTTGCATTTTTTCCTCAATATCCAGATTAACTGCAGGATATTGAGTGCGCAATAAATTGGCGAGAGTCGATTGATTGAAAGACTTCCAGTTTTTTATAGCTACATTGGTACAGGGCATTTAGCTCAAAGGTAGAAAGATTGATGCCCTCGCTCTCCATTAAACACAGTTGATTGGACAGGGGCTGAACTTTCGAATGTTGCTGGTTCGCTTTAAAAAAAAAGATATTGCGGCTTGTCGAGTCGCAAATATTTTATTGAGTGGGCTGTTTGTCTCTGTGGCGCAATTGGCCAGCGCGCTCGGCTGTTAACCGGGAGGTTGGTGGTTCGAGCCCACCCAGGGACGATTGGAAGAGGTATAGCAGGCATAATCTATGAGGTAATATTGGTCACTGAATATGTAGCTGAAACAGGTTGGAGCAGCTTTTAAGAGGCGCTGTGGCTTAGATGGTCAAAGTGCCTGTCTAGTAAACAGCAGATCCTGGGTTCAAATCCCAGCAGTGCCTTCATGATAGCCTTTCAAGCAAATCAGTTGTTTACATGTACAGAAAAACTTATCACCCGAAAGAGCTCTTTTACATTTTTTAATTAGAGATTGAAAAGTATCCCTGAATAAACAGAGTAAATGCACTCTTTTCACTCCTTGTTTCTCAGTTTGATGGTAAGGATTGATTGATTGATGTAGACCGTTTTTGGATGACTGTTTTGCTTTTGTGAAAAAGGGGAATCAGACAAAAGTTGCAAAGGCATTCAAAGGCTGTGAGTTCGAGACCCACCAGAGTCACTGTTTTAACCCCTGTTATCTACATTGGTAAATAGGAAAGCCTGCTTGTGTTATTAACTGATGAAAGGAACTGCTAAATTTGGTTCAATTACCACAGAATCCCAGTGTGCTATAGGCTGGCCACTGCTTGGTAGGAGTTTCCCGTACGTGAGTGACTGTTCCTTCCTTCCTTCACGTCCCGCTCAACCTCGTCTTCTTCTAAAGAGTTTGGCGCTGTCCTCAGAAGCTTTGGTCTTACTCAGCACCTGAGTGGCCCCACCAAGGGCAAAGGGCACACTCTGGACCTGCTAATGACAAAGCGGGTTAATATTTCAAATTACAGTGTGGTAAATGTTACTTTGATGGTTTCTGTATTTCTCCAGGTGCAATGAGTTTGCAGTCTTCTTTGCAAGACTCAGTTCAGAACATTAAAAATACCATTATTTGCAGATAACAAGCACGCAGCCAGCTAGACAACTGGAGTTAACCCATTTTGCATTTGTGGCTGACAAAACTTTCCAAGAGATCACCACAAGTCTGAGTTCCACTACATGCTGCCTTTATGCATTGCCTACTAGATTTTTAAAGTCTATGGTGAGCAGTCTGTTGGCTCCAATCAATCAAAAAGTCAACATGTTGCTTGGATCTGGAATTTTCCCAAGATCCTTAAAACTGCAGTCATTAAGCCTGTCTTAAAGAAGAGCAGTCTTGATGCCACAGTGCTAAATAATTACCGGCCCATCTCAAACCTACTACTACTCAGTTGTCCATTCAAGCATGCAAATCATTTACAACGACAGAAAATGCGCTGCTGTTACAAATTGGAATAAGATGGAAAAGTATCCCTGCACACACAGATTAACTGCACTCTTTTCACTTTTTGATTCTCAGTTTGTTGGCAAGGAATGACTGATGTGGACCCATTTTGGATGAAAACCGTGTTTTGCGTTTGTGGAAATGAGCATCATGGAAGGATGTATGGGCTCTGTGGCGCAATGGATAGCGCATTGGACTTCTAGGCATAATTTGTAAGGGCATTCAAAGGTTGTGGGTTCGAGTCCCACCAGAGTCGCTAATGGTGAGAGAACATACTAGTTTTTTTACAATGGAAAATCTGCTCGCTTTACTATCTGATGAAAGGCACTGCTGAACGAGGTTCAATTGCCAAGTGTGCTTGAAAAAGTAAGCAAATACATCGGCATTATGTCAAATAACATTATCTTGCATTTTTTCCTCAATATCCAGATTAACTGCAGGATATTGAGTGCGCAATAAATTGGCGAGAGTCGATTGATTGAAAGACTTCCAGTTTTTTATAGCTACATTGGTACAGGGCATTTAGCTCAAAGGTAGAAAGATTGATGCCCTCGCTCTCCATTAAACACAGTTGATTGGACAGGGGCTGAACTTTCGAATGTTGCTGGTTCGCTTTAAAAAAAAAGATATTGCGGCTTGTCGAGTCGCAAATATTTTATTGAGTGGGCTGTTTGTCTCTGTGGCGCAATTGGCCAGCGCGCTCGGCTGTTAACCGGGAGGTTGGTGGTTCGAGCCCACCCAGGGACGATTGGAAGACGTATAGCAGGCAAAATCTATGAGGTGATATTGGTCACTGAATATCTAGCTGAAACAGGTTAGAGTAGCATTTAAGAGGCGCTGTGGCTTAGATGGTCAAAGTGCCTGTCTAGTAAACAGGAGATCCTGGGTTCAAATCCCAGCAGTGCCTTCATGATAGCCTTTCAAGCAAATCAGTTGTTTACATGTACAGAAAAACTTATCACCCGAAAGAGCTCTTTTACATTTTTTAATTAGAGATTGAAAAGTATCCCTGAATAAACAGAGTGAATGCACTCTTTTCACTCCTTGTTTCTCAGTTTGATGGTAAGGATTGATTGATTGATGTAGACCGTTTTTGGATGACTGTTTTGCTTTGTGAAAAAGGGGAATCAGACAAAAGTTGCAAAGGCATTCAAAGGCTGTGAGTTCGAGACCCACCAGAGTCACTGTTGTAACCCCTGTTATCTACATTGGTAAATAGGAAAGCCTGCTTGTGTTATTAACTGATGAAAGGAACTGCTAAACTTGGTTCAATTACCACAGAATCCCAGTGTGCTATAGGCTGGCCACTGCTTGGTAGGAGTTTCCCGTACGTGAGTGACTGTTCCTTCCTTCCTTCACGTCCCGCTCAACCTCGTCTTCTTCTAAAGAGTTTGGCGCTGTCCTCAGAAGCTTTGGTCTTACTCAGCACCTGAGTGGCCCCACCAAGGGGAAAGGGCACACTCTGGACCTGCTAATGACAAAGCGGGTTAATATTTCAAATTACAGTGTGGTAAATGTTACTTTGATGGTTTCTGTATTTCTCCAGGTGCAATGAGTTTGCAGTCTTCTTTGCAAGACTCAGTTCAGAACATTAAAAATACCATTATTTGCAGATAACAAGCACGCAGCCAGCTAGACAACTGGAGTTAACCCATTTTGCATTTGTGGCTGACAAAACTTTCCAAGAGATCACCACAAGTCTGAGTTCCACTACATGCTGCCTTTATGCATTGCCTACTAGATTTTTAAAGTCTATGGTGAGCAGTCTGTTGGCTCCAATCAATCAAAAAGTCAACATGTTGCTTGGATCTGGAATTTTCCCAAGATCCTTAAAACTGCAGTCATTAAGCCTGTCTTAAAGAAGAGCAGTCTTGATGCCACAGTGCTAAATAATTACCGACCCATCTCAAACCTACTACTACTCAGTTGTCCATTCAAGCATGCAAATCATTTACAACGACAGAAAATGCGCTGCTGTTACAAATTGGAATAAGATGGAAAAGTATCCCTGCACACACAGATTAACTGCACTCTTTTCACTTTTTGATTCTCAGTTTGTTGGCAAGGAATGACTGATGTGGACCCATTTTGGATGAAAACCGTGTTTTGCGTTTGTGGAAATGAGCATCATGGAAGGATGTATGGGCTCTGTGGCGCAATGGATAGCGCATTGGACTTCTAGGCATAATTTGTAAGGGCATTCAAAGGTTGTGGGTTCGAGTCCCACCAGAGTCGCTAATGGTGAGAGAACATACTAGTTTTTTTACAATGGAAAATCTGCCCGCTTTACTATCTGATGAAAGGCACTGCTGAACGAGGTTCAATTGCCAAGTGTGCTTGAAAAAGTAAGCAAATACATCGGCATTATTTCAAATAACATTATCTTGCAATTTTTCCTCAATATCCAGATTAACTGCAGGATATTGAGTGCGCAATAAATTGGCGAGAGTCGATTGATTGAAAGACTTCCAGTTTTTTATAGCTACATTGGTACAGGGGATTTAGCTCAAAGGTAGAAGATTGATGCCCTCGCTCTCCATTAAACACAGTTGATTGGACAGGGGCTGAACTTTCGAATGTTGCTGGCTCTCTTTAAAAAAAAAGATATTGCGGCTTGTCGACTCGCAAATATTTTATTGAGCGGGCTGTTTGTCTCTGTGGCGCAATTGGCCAGCGCGCTCGGCTGTTAACCGGGAGGTTGGTGGTTCGAGCCCACCCAGGGACGATTGGAAGAGGTATAGCAGGCAAAATCTATGAGTTAATATTGGTCACTGAATATGTAGCTGAAACAGGTTGGAGCAGCTTTTAAGAGGCGCTGTGGCTTAGATGATCAAAGTGCCTGTCTAGTAAACAGGAGATCCTGGGTTCAAATCCCAGCAGTGCCTTCATGATAGCCTTTCAAGCAAATCAGTTGTTTACATGTACAGAAAAACTTATCACCCGAAAGAGCTCTTTTACATTTTTTAATTAGAGATTGAAAAGTATCCCTGAATAAACAGAGTAAATGCACTCTTTTCACTCCTTGTTTCTCAGTTTGATGGTAAGGATTGATTGATTGATTGATTGATTGATTGATGTAGACCGTTTTTGGATGACTGTTTTGCTTTTGTGAAAAAGGGGAATCAGACAAAAGTTGCAAAGGCATTCAAAGGCTGTGAGTTCGAGACCCACCAGAGTCACTGTTTTAACCCCTGTTATCTACATTGGTAAATAGGAAAGCCTGCTTGTGTTATTAACTGATGAAAGGAACTGCTAAATTTGGTTCAATTACCACAGAATCCCAGTGTGCTATAGGCTGGCCACTGCTTGGTAGGAGTTTCCCGTACGTGAGTGACTGTTCCTTCCTTCCTTCACGTCCCGCTCAACCTCGTCTTCTTCTAAAGAGTTTGGCGCTGTCCTCAGAAGCTTTGGTCTTACTCAGCACCTGAGTGGCCCCACCAAGGGCAAAGGGCACACTCTGGACCTGCTAATGACAAAGCGGGTTAATATTTCAAATTACAGTGTGGTAAATGTTACTTTGATGGTTTCTGTATTTCTCCAGGTGCAATGAGTTTGCAGTCTTCTTTGCAAGACTCAGTTCAGAACATTAAAAATACCATTATTTGCAGATAACAAGCACGCAGCCAGCTAGACAACTGGAGTTAACCCATTTTGCATTTGTGGCTGACAAAACTTTCCAAGAGATCACCACAAGTCTGAGTTCCACTACATGCTGCCTTTATGCATTGCCTACTAGATTTTTAAAGTCTATGGTGAGCAGTCTGTTGGCTCCAATCAATCAAAAAGTCAACATGTTGCTTGGATCTGGAATTTTCCCAAGATCCTTAAAACTGCAGTCATTAAGCCTGTCTTAAAGAAGAGCAGTCTTGATGCCACAGTGCTAAATAATTACCGGCCCATCTCAAACCTACTACTACTCAGTTGTCCATTCAAGCATGCAAATCATTTACAACGACAGAAAATGCGCTGCTGTTACAAATTGGAATAAGATGGAAAAGTATCCCTGCACACACAGATTAACTGCACTCTTTTCACTTTTTGATTCTCAGTTTGTTGGCAAGGAATGACTGATGTGGACCCATTTTGGATGAAAACCGTGTTTTGCGTTTGTGGAAATGAGCATCATGGAAGGATGTATGGGCTCTGTGGCGCAATGGATAGCGCATTGGACTTCTAGGCATAATTTGTAAGGGCATTCAAAGGTTGTGGGTTCGAGTCCCACCAGAGTCGCTAATGGTGAGAGAACATACTAGTTTTTTTACAATGGAAAATCTGCTCGCTTTACTATCTGATGAAAGGCACTGCTGAACGAGGTTCAATTGCCAAGTGTGCTTGAAAAAGTAAGCAAATACATCGGCATTATGTCAAATAACATTATCTTGCATTTTTTCCTCAATATCCAGATTAACTGCAGGATATTGAGTGCGCAATAAATTGGCGAGAGTCGATTGATTGAAAGACTTCCAGTTTTTTATAGCTACATTGGTACAGGGCATTTAGCTCAAAGGTAGAAAGATTGATGCCCTCGCTCTCCATTAAACACAGTTGATTGGACAGGGGCTGAACTTTCGAATGTTGCTGGTTCGCTTTAAAAAAAAAGATATTGCGGCTTGTCGAGTCGCAAATATTTTATTGAGCGGGCTGTTTGTCTCTGTGGCGCAATTGGCCAGCGCGCTCGGCTGTTAACCGGGAGGTTGGTGGTTCGAGCCCACCCAGGGACGATTGGAAGACGTATAGCAGGCAAAATCTATGAGGTGATATTGGTCACTGAATATCTAGCTGAAACAGGTTAGAGTAGCATTTAAGAGGCGCTGTGGCTTAGATGGTCAAAGTGCCTGTCTAGTAAACAGGAGATCCTGGGTTCAAATCCCAGCAGTGCCTTCATGATAGCCTTTCAAGCAAATCAGTTGTTTACATGTACAGAAAAACTTATCACCCGAAAGAGCTCTTTTACATTTTTTAATTAGAGATTGAAAAGTATCCCTGAATAAACAGAGTGAATGCACTCTTTTCACTCCTTGTTTCTCAGTTTGATGGTAAGGATTGATTGATTGATGTAGACCGTTTTTGGATGACTGTTTTGCTTTGTGAAAAAGGGGAATCAGACAAAAGTTGCAAAGGCATTCAAAGGCTGTGAGTTCGAGACCCACCAGAGTCACTGTTGTAACCCCTGTTATCTACATTGGTAAATAGGAAAGCCTGCTTGTGTTATTAACTGATGAAAGGAACTGCTAAACTTGGTTCAATTACCACAGAATCCCAGTGTGCTATAGGCTGGCCACTGCTTGGTAGGAGTTTCCCGTACGTGAGTGACTGTTCCTTCCTTCCTTCACGTCCCGCTCAACCTCGTCTTCTTCTAAAGAGTTTGGCGCTGTCCTCAGAAGCTTTGGTCTTACTCAGCACCTGAGTGGCCCCACCAAGGGGAAAGGGCACACTCTGGACCTGCTAATG
This sequence comes from Eucyclogobius newberryi, assembly GCF_026437365.1. Lineage (NCBI taxonomy): Eukaryota > Metazoa > Chordata > Actinopteri > Gobiiformes > Gobiidae > Eucyclogobius > Eucyclogobius newberryi. The sequence goes on along the minus strand of NW_027315934.1, from coordinate 250,272 downwards.
ACAAAGCGGGTTAATATTTCAAATTACAGTGTGGTAAATGTTACTTTGATGGTTTCTGTATTTCTCCAGGTGCAATGAGTTTGCAGTCTTCTTTGCAAGACTCAGTTCAGAACATTAAAAATACCATTATTTGCAGATAACAAGCACGCAGCCAGCTAGACAACTGGAGTTAACCCATTTTGCATTTGTGGCTGACAAAACTTTCCAAGAGATCACCACAAGTCTGAGTTCCACTACATGCTGCCTTTATGCATTGCCTACTAGATTTTTAAAGTCTATGGTGAGCAGTCTGTTGGCTCCAATCAATCAAAAAGTCAACATGTTGCTTGGATCTGGAATTTTCCCAAGATCCTTAAAACTGCAGTCATTAAGCCTGTCTTAAAGAAGAGCAGTCTTGATGCCACAGTGCTAAATAATTACCGACCCATCTCAAACCTACTACTACTCAGTTGTCCATTCAAGCATGCAAATCATTTACAACGACAGAAAATGCGCTGCTGTTACAAATTGGAATAAGATGGAAAAGTATCCCTGCACACACAGATTAACTGCACTCTTTTCACTTTTTGATTCTCAGTTTGTTGGCAAGGAATGACTGATGTGGACCCATTTTGGATGAAAACCGTGTTTTGCGTTTGTGGAAATGAGCATCATGGAAGGATGTATGGGCTCTGTGGCGCAATGGATAGCGCATTGGACTTCTAGGCATAATTTGCAAGGGCATTCAAAGGTTGTGGGTTCGAGTCCCACCAGAGTCGCTAATGGTGAGAGAACATACTAGTTTTTTTACAATGGAAAATCTGCCCGCTTTACTATCTGATGAAAGGCACTGCTGAACGAGGTTCAATTGCCAAGTGTGCTTGAAAAAGTAAGCAAATACATCGGCATTATTTCAAATAACATTATCTTGCAATTTTTCCTCAATATCCAGATTAACTGCAGGATATTGAGTGCGCAATAAATTGGCGAGAGTCGATTGATTGAAAGACTTCCAGTTTTTTATAGCTACATTGGTACAGGGGATTTAGCTCAAAGGTAGAAGATTGATGCCCTCGCTCTCCATTAAACACAGTTGATTGGACAGGGGCTGAACTTTTGAATGTTGCTGGCTCTCTTTAAAAAAAAAGATATTGCGGCTTGTCGACTCGCAAATATTTTATTGAGCGGGCTGTTTGTCTCTGTGGCGCAATTGGCCAGCGCGCTCGGCTGTTAACCGGGAGGTTGGTGGTTCGAGCCCACCCAGGGACGATTGGAAGAGGTATAGCAGGCAAAATCTATGAGTTAATATTGGTCACTGAATATGTAGCTGAAACAGGTTGGAGCAGCTTTTAAGAGGCGCTGTGGCTTAGATGGTCAAAGTGCCTGTCTAGTAAACAGGAGATCCTGGGTTCAAATCCCAGCAGTGCCTTCATGATAGCCTTTCAAGCAAATCAGTTGTTTACATGTACAGAAAAACTTATCACCCGAAAGAGCTCTTTTACATTTTTTAATTAGAGATTGAAAAGTATCCCTGAATAAACAGAGTAAATGCACTCTTTTCACTCCTTGTTTCTCAGTTTGATGGTAAGGATTGATTGATTGATTGATTGATTGATTGATTGATGTAGACCGTTTTTGGATGACTGTTTTGCTTTTGTGAAAAAGGGGAATCAGACAAAAGTTGCAAAGGCATTCAAAGGCTGTGAGTTCGAGACCCACCAGAGTCACTGTTGTAACCCCTGTTATCTACATTGGTAAATAGGAAAGCCTGCTTGTGTTATTAACTGATGAAAGGAACTGCTAAATTTGGTTCAATTACCACAGAATCCCAGTGTGCTATAGGCTGGCCACTGCTTGGTAGGAGTTTCCCGTACGTGAGTGACTGTTCCTTCCTTCCTTCACGTCCCGCTCAACCTCGTCTTCTTCTAAAGAGTTTGGCGCTGTCCTCAGAAGCTTTGGTCTTACTCAGCACCTGAGTGGCCCCACCAAGGGCAAAGGGCACACTCTGGACCTGCTAATGACAAAGCGGGTTAATATTTCAAATTACAGTGTGGTAAATGTTACTTTGATAGTTTCTGTATTTCTCCAGGTGCAATGAGTTTGCAGTCTTCTTTGCAAGACTCAGTTCAGAACATTAAAAATACCATTATTTGCAGATAACAAGCACGCAGCCAGCTAGACAACTGGAGTTAACCCATTTTGCATTTGTGGCTGACAAAACTTTCCAAGAGATCACCACAAGTCTGAGTTCCACTACATGCTGCCTTTATGCATTGCCTACTAGATTTTTAAAGTCTATGGTGAGCAGTCTGTTGGCTCCAATCAATCAAAAAGTCAACATGTTGCTTGGATCTGGAATTTTCCCAAGATCCTTAAAACTGCAGTCATTAAGCCTGTCTTAAAGAAGAGCAGTCTTGATGCCACAGTGCTAAATAATTACCGGCCCATCTCAAACCTACTACTACTCAGTTGTCCATTCAAGCATGCAAATCATTTACAACGACAGAAAATGCGCTGCTGTTACAAATTGGAATAAGATGGAAAAGTATCCCTGCACACACAGATTAACTGCACTCTTTTCACTTTTTGATTCTCAGTTTGTTGGCAAGGAATGACTGATGTGGACCCATTTTGGATGAAAACCGTGTTTTGCGTTTGTGGAAATGAGCATCATGGAAGGATGTATGGGCTCTGTGGCGCAATGGATAGCGCATTGGACTTCTAGGCATAATTTGCAAGGGCATTCAAAGGTTGTGGGTTCGAGTCCCACCAGAGTCGCTAATGGTGAGAGAACATACTAGTTTTTTTACAATGGAAAATCTGCCCGCTTTACTATCTGATGAAAGGCACTGCTGAACGAGGTTCAATTGCCAAGTGTGCTTGAAAAAGTAAGCAAATACATCGGCATTATGTCAAATAACATTATCTTGCAATTTTTCCTCAATATCCAGATTAACTGCAGGATATTGAGTGCGCAATAAATTGGCGAGAGTCGATTGATTGAAAGACTTCCAGTTTTTTTTATAGCTACATTGGTACAGGGGATTTAGCTCAAAGGTAGAAAGATTGATGCCCTCGCTCTCCATTAAACACAGTTGATTGGACAGGGGCTGAACTTTCGAATGTTGCTGGCTCTCTTTAAAAAAAAAGATATTGCGGCTTGTCGACTCGCAAATATTTTATTGAGCGGGCTGTTTGTCTCTGTGGCGCAATTGGCCAGCGCGCTCGGCTGTTAACCGGGAGGTTGGTGGTTCGAGCCCACCCAGGGACGATTGGAAGAGGTATGGCAGGCAAAATCTAAAGGTAATATTGGTCACTGAATATGTAGCTGAAACAGGTTGGAGCAGCTTTTAAGAGGCGCTGTGGCTTAGATGGTCAAAGTGCCTGTCTAGTAAACAGGAGATCCTGGGTTCAAATCCCAGCAGTGCCTTCATGATAGCCTTTCAAGCAAATCAGTTGTTTACATGTACAGAAAAACTTATCACCCGAAAGAGCTCTTTTACATTTTTTAATTAGAGATTGAAAAGTATCCCTGAATAAACAGAGTAAATGCACTCTTTTCACTCCTTGTTTCTCAGTTTGATGGTAAGGATTGATTGATTGATTGATTGATGTAGACCGTTTTTGGATGACTGTTTTGCTTTTGTGAAAAAGGGGAATCAGACAAAAGTTGCAAAGGCATTCAAAGGCTGTGAGTTCGAGACCCACCAGAGTCACTGTTGTAACCCCTGTTATCTACATTGGTAAATAGGAAAGCCTGCTTGTGTTATTAACTGATGAAAGGAACTGCTAAATTTGGTTCAATTACCACAGAATCCCAGTGTGCTATAGGCTGGCCACTGCTTGGTAGGAGTTTCCCGTACGTGAGTGACTGTTCCTTCCTTCCTTCACGTCCCGCTCAACCTCGTCTTCTTCTAAAGAGTTTGGCGCTGTCCTCAGAAGCTTTGGTCTTACTCAGCACCTGAGTGGCCCCACCAAGGGCAAAGGGCACACTCTGGACCTGCTAATGACAAAGCGGGTTAATATTTCAAATTACAGTGTGGTAAATGTTACTTTGATGGTTTCTGTATTTCTCCAGGTGCAATGAGTTTGCAGTCTTCTTTGCAAGACTCAGTTCAGAACATTAAAAATACCATTATTTGCAGATAACAAGCACGCAGCCAGCTAGACAACTGGAGTTAACCCATTTTGCATTTGTGGCTGACAAAACTTTCCAAGAGATCACCACAAGTCTGAGTTCCACTACATGCTGCCTTTATGCATTGCCTACTAGATTTTTAAAGTCTATGGTGAGCAGTCTGTTGGCTCCAATCAATCAAAAAGTCAACATGTTGCTTGGATCTGGAATTTTCCCAAGATCCTTAAAACTGCAGTCATTAAGCCTGTCTTAAAGAAGAGCAGTCTTGATGCCACAGTGCTAAATAATTACCGGCCCATCTCAAACCTACTACTACTCAGTTGTCCATTCAAGCATGCAAATCATTTACAACGACAGAAAATGCGCTGCTGTTACAAATTGGAATAAGATGGAAAAGTATCCCTGCACACACAGATTAACTGCACTCTTTTCACTTTTTGATTCTCAGTTTGTTGGCAAGGAATGACTGATGTGGACCCATTTTGGATGAAAACCGTGTTTTGCGTTTGTGGAAATGAGCATCATGGAAGGATGTATGGGCTCTGTGGCGCAATGGATAGCGCATTGGACTTCTAGGCATAATTTGCAAGGGCATTCAAAGGTTGTGGGTTCGATTCCCACCAGAGTCGCTAATGGTGAGAGAACATACTAGTTTTTTTACAATGGAAAATCTGCCCGCTTTACTATCTGATGAAAGGCACTGCTGAACGAGGTTCAATTGCCAAGTGTGCTTGAAAAAGTAAGCAAATACATCGGCATTATGTCAAATAACATTATCTTGCAATTTTTCCTCAATATCCAGATTAACTGCAGGATATTGAGTGCGCAATAAATTGGCGAGAGTCGATTGATTGAAAGACTTCCAGTTTTTTTATAGCTACATTGGTACAGGGGATTTAGCTCAAAGGTAGAAAGATTGATGCCCTCGCTCTCCATTAAACACAGTTGATTGGACAGGGGCTGAACTTTCGAATGTTGCTGGCTCTCTTTAAAAAAAAAGATATTGCGGCTTGTCGACTCGCAAATATTTTATTGAGCGGGCTGTTTGTCTCTGTGGCGCAATTGGCCAGCGCGCTCGGCTGTTAACCGGGAGGTTGGTGGTTCGAGCCCACCCAGGGACGATTGGAAGAGGTATAGCAGGCAAAATCTAAAGGTAATATTGGTCACTGAATATGTAGCTGAAACAGGTTGGAGCAGCTTTTAAGAGGCGCTGTGGCTTAGATGGTCAAAGTGCCTGTCTAGTAAACAGGAGATCCTGGGTTCAAATCCCAGCAGTGCCTTCATGATAGCCTTTCAAGCAAATCAGTTGTTTACATGTACAGAAAAACTTATCACCCGAAAGAGCTCTTTTACATTTTTTAATTAGAGATTGAAAAGTATCCCTGAATAAACAGAGTAAATGCACTCTTTTCACTCCTTGTTTCTCAGTTTGATGGTAAGGATTGATTGATTGATTGATTGATGTAGACCGTTTTTGGATGACTGTTTTGCTTTTGTGAAAAAGGGGAATCAGACAAAAGTTGCAAAGGCATTCAAAGGCTGTGAGTTCGAGACCCACCAGAGTCACTGTTGTAACCCCTGTTATCTACATTGGTAAATAGGAAAGCCTGCTTGTGTTATTAACTGATGAAAGGAACTGCTAAATTTGGTTCAATTACCACAGAATCCCAGTGTGCTATAGGCTGGCCACTGCTTGGTAGGAGTTTCCCGTACGTGAGTGACTGTTCCTTCCTTCCTTCACGTCCCGCTCAACCTCGTCTTCTTCTAAAGAGTTTGGCGCTGTCCTCAGAAGCTTTGGTCTTACTCAGCACCTGAGTGGCCCCACCAAGGGCAAAGGGCACACTCTGGACCTGCTAATGACAAAGCGGGTTAATATTTCAAATTACAGTGTGGTAAATGTTACTTTGATGGTTTCTGTATTTCTCCAGGTGCAATGAGTTTGCAGTCTTCTTTGCAAGACTCAGTTCAGAACATTAAAAATACCATTATTTGCAGATAACAAGCACGCAGCCAGCTAGACAACTGGAGTTAACCCATTTTGCATTTGTGGCTGACAAAACTTTCCAAGAGATCACCACAAGTCTGAGTTCCACTACATGCTGCCTTTATGCATTGCCTACTAGATTTTTAAAGTCTATGGTGAGCAGTCTGTTGGCTCCAATCAATCAAAAAGTCAACATGTTGCTTGGATCTGGAATTTTCCCAAGATCCTTAAAACTGCAGTCATTAAGCCTGTCTTAAAGAAGAGCAGTCTTGATGCCACAGTGCTAAATAATTACCGGCCCATCTCAAACCTACTACTACTCAGTTGTCCATTCAAGCATGCAAATTATTTACAACGACAGAAAATGCGCTGCTGTTACAAATTGGAATAAGATGGAAAAGTATCCCTACACACACAGATTAACTGCACTCTTTTCACTTTTTGATTCTCAGTTTGTTGGCAAGGAATGACTGATGTGGACCCATTTTGGATGAAAACCGTGTTTTGCGTTTGTGGAAATGAGCATCATGGAAGGATGTATGGGCTCTGTGGCGCAATGGATAGCGCATTGGACTTCAAGGCATAATTTGCAAGGCTCACCCTCACGCTGGACACAGCGCCAGATGATATATTTGGTCGGACTCCGGTCCCTTCCTCGTCTCTGAGTTTGTCAGCCGGCGCGAACCCCTGTGGTGAGTGCTGGGCCGTTCCCTTGGTACTCCAGTCAGAGTACCAAGGGCACGGACTTCCAAGGTATAGTACCAAGGGCACGGACCTCCAGGGGGCTGAACCAAGGGTGTGTAGCCCGTGTTGGGGTGCTTAAGTGTGGGTCCCCGGGTTCGAAGGGAGAGCCTGGTCCCCGGTGGTCATCCCCGGAGTCCCAGAGCCCGCGACCCGGAGAAGAGTGGCCCGTCCCCAGACTGAGTTTGGGGGAATGCGGGGTGCTCTGGAGGTGCTCCATGGGTTCCAGGGGGTATTCAGCGGAGGCCATGCCCGGCCGGAGTGGCCCTTCCCCGGGGTGAGTCTGGAGGAGTGGGGGGTGGCTCTGGAGGTGCTCCGGGGGCTCCAGGGGTTCCAGGGGGTGCTGCGGAGGCCACGCCCAGCCAGAGTTGCCCTTCCCCGGGGTGAGTCTGGAGGAGTGGGGGGTGGCTCTGGAGGTGCTCCGGGGGCTCCAGGGGTTCCAGGGGGTGCTCAGTGGAGGCCATACCCAGCCAGAGTGGCCCTTCCCTGGGGTGAGTCTGGAGGAGTGGGGGGTGGCTCTGGAGGTGCTCCGGGGGCTCCAGGGGTTCCAGGGGGTGCTCAGTGGAGGCCATGCCCAGCCAGAGTGGCCCTTCCCCGGGGTGAGTCTGGAGGAGTGGGGGGGTGGCTCTGGAGGTGCTCCGGGGGCTCCAGGGGTTCAAGGGGGTGCTCAGTGGAGGTCATGAGTAGTCTGTTGGCTCCAATCAATCAAAAAGTCAACATGTTGCTTGGATCTGGAATTTTCCCAAGAGCCTTAAAACTGCAGTCATTAAGCCTCTCTTAAAGAAGAGCAGTCTTGATGCCACAGTGCTAAATAATTACCGGCCCATCTCAAACCTACTACTACTCAGTTGTCCATTCAAGCATGCAAATTATTTACAACGACAGAAAATGCGCTGCTGTTACAAATTGGAATAAGATGGAAAAGTATCCCTGCACACACAGATTAACTGCACTCTTTTCACTTTTTGATTCTCAGTTTGTTGGCAAGGAATGACTGATGTGGATCCATTTTGGATGAAAACCGTGTTTTGTGTTTGTGGAAATGAGCATCATGGAAGGATGTATGGGCGCTGTGGCGCAATGGATAGCGCATTGGACTTCTAGGTATAATTTGCAAGGGCATTCAAAGGTTGTGGGTTCGCGTCCCACCAGAGTCGCTAATGGTGAGAGAACACATTTTTTTTTTACAATGGAAAATCTGCTCGCTTTACTATCTGATGAAAGGCACTGCTGAACGAGGTTCAATTGCCAAGTGTGCTTGAAAAAGTAAGCAAATACATCGGCATTATGTCAAATAACATTATTTTGCAATTTTTCCTCAATATCCAGATTAACTGCAGTATATTGAGTGCACAATAAATTGGCGAGAGTCGATTGATTGAAAGACTTCCAGTTTTTTTATAGCTACATTGGTACAGGGGATTTAGCTCAAAGGTAGAAAGATTGATGCCCTCGCTCTCCATTAAACGCAGTTGATTGGACAGGGGCTGAACTTTCGAATGTTGCTGGCTCGCTTTAAAAAAAACATATTGCGGCTTGTCAAGGTGCAAATATTTTATTAAGCGGGCTGTTTGTCTCTGTGGCGCAATTGGCCAGTGCGCTCGGCTGTTAACCGGGAGGTTGGTGGTTCGAGCCCACCCAGGGACGATTGGAAGAGCTATTGCACACGCAAAATCTATGAAGTAACATTGGTCACTGAATATCTAGCTGAAACAGGTTAAAGTAGCATTTAAGAGGCGCTGTGGCTTAGATGGTCAAAGTGCCTGTCTAGTAAACAGGAAATCCTGGGTTTAAATCCCAGCAGTGCTTTCATAATAGCCTTTCAAGCAAATCAGTTGTTTACATGTACAGAAAAACTTATCACCCGAAAGAGCTCTTTTACAATTTGCAATTAGAGATTGAAAAGTATCCCTGAATAAGTACCCTGAAGAGTAAATGCACTCTTTTCACTCCTTGTTTCTCAGTTTTTTGGTAAGGAATGATTGATGTAGACCGTTTTCGGATGACTGTTTTGCTTTTGTGAAAAAGGGGAATCAGGCAAAAGTTGCAAAGGCATTCAAAGGCTGTGAGTTCGAGACCCACCAGAGTCACAGAATCAGAGACCCCCCCCACGGCCCATGGACAAGGGTGGGTGGGGGTGTATCACAGACCCCCCATCGACGAGGGACCCCCCGTAGATGGAGGCTTTGTATCGCTGACCCCCCCCGTGGACGGAGGAGGGGTCTCGCTTTACTCTCTCTCTCTCTCTTTTTCTCTCTACTTCTTCATCATAAGGACACAATTGTTATATTTATTATTATTATTTTTTTCATCATTATTTAAAATAAAATAAAAATTGACACCATAGCAAGGCAAGGGCGGCAACAGCAGCGATCGTAAGGTCGACAGATACTTAGGTCCGAGCGCAGTGCGGGCAGTAGCTGAGGGCGCACTTGCCACACACGTGTACGAGGCACCCTCGGCACACGTTCGTCGTTTTAGTGTCCTTGCTCCTGGGGCATATTCGGCACCTCTTCTTCTTCGCGGGTACAGCCGCACGCGGGTTCTCTTCTTCCTCTCCCCCCCCTCTCTCCCCTCTCCTCTCCCCTCTCCCCTCTCTTCTTCCCTCTTCCGAGATGTCCCCGATGACGCCGGGGCGCGGGTCCTCCTCCCCCCTCCCGCGACGAGCGCGCTCCCCAGCTGCTCCATGAACAGCCTGCGTCTGTGGCGTTTGCCGACCATCCACGTCGGGTTCAGCTCCCGCCACAGGACGAAAGCGTTGTACGCGGACACGTCGATCATGTTGTGGAACAGGACGAGGGGCCAGCGGCAGGTTTTCCTCCTGCAGCTGTAGGTACCCGTCACCTTGTCCAGGTTGTCCACGCCTCCCTTGGTGCGATTGTAATGCAACACGGCCGCCGGTTTGCTCGGAGGATCGCCGTCTCCGTAGTTGGCGCGGCACCGTGGTGAGGATCAGCACGTTCTTGCTCTTCTTCGCCAGGTAGGACCGAGGGGACTCCGTTTGTCGCCGTAGCCGTGGAAGAGGTCCCCGGCGCGGTCTCGCCCAACGTGAACGCGAAGACGGAGGACGCGACCGCCCTGCGCTTCGTGTCGACCAGTTCCCGCGGGATCTCGCTCCTGTTGGCGCGCAGCGTCCCCAGCAGGGTGAGGCCGTCCCTCTCGAAGAATAGCCTTCGGGCGAGCTCGTACGAGGTGAAGAAGTTGTCGCACGTGACGTTGCGGCCCCCCCCGACCCCCAGTCCCAGTGCCTCGGAGAGATCGAGCATGACCCGCGTGGCCAGGCTCTTCTCCGGAGGCGCGCGCTTATCGGATTTCCCGGTGTAAACCTGCATCTTCCAGGCGTAACTGGACAGCGAGTCGCACGCGACCCACAGCTTGATTCCGTACTTCGCAGGCTTTGAGGGAAGGGGCAGCGACCTGTCGAAGAAGAAAGAAGAAAGAAGAAGAAAGAAGAAGAAGGGAAAAAAAAATAAAAAATAATGAAGGAAAAACAAGAACACAAGATCAACAAATATTATTTAATTTGAATTTAATTTGTTATTAATTATGTATTTAATTATTCAATGATTTATTTAGTTTATCATTTCCATAAACAGTGCACCTGTGCCATCACGTATGTGTCTCCTCTGAACAACTGCAGGACCAACCGGTGGTTTGGGAGAAACAGACAGGTCAAAGAAGACACAGAAATGATCAGACAGAGCAACATTGATCACATTATCATTTGAAATATTTACCCCCTTTGTAAATATGAGATCTAGAGTGTGTCCTTTGCTGTGGGTGGGGCCTCTCACATGCTGAGTAAGACTGAAGGTTTCAAGGACAGCATCAAGCTCTTTAGCGTTTCTGTCACAAATATTATCAACATGCACATTGAAATCACCTGTAATGACCGAACCATCAAAGTCTGTGCATACGACTGAAAGCATCTCAGTAAAATCATCAATAAAACTTTGGCAGTGCTGGGGAGGCTTGTATAAAACAATGAAGAGAATGGATGGAGACCGTTTTAGCTCCATTTTAAAGGATACATACTCAAATGATGAAAACACCCTAAAAGACAACCTGCGGGTAATTATTTCATCTCTAAAGACAGCACAGACTCCACCCCCTTTTTGTTTTCTCGTGTTTCAGATTCAAACTTAAAGTTGGGTGGAGCAGATTCTATCAGAACTACATTTCCTGTGTTTTTGTCAAGCCATGTTTCAGTTAAAAACATAAAATCAAGATTATAAGAAGAAATAAAATTATTAATTAAGAGAGATTTGTTACATAAGGATCTGACATTTAGCACAGCAAGTTTCAGACTAGTTTCAGTGGGACTGGGCTTTATCTTTTCACAGGGAATATGAATCACATTTCTCAGATTGGGCCTGACTCGCATTTTGTTTTTCCATCTGTGTGATGATGTGACTACAGAAATAGCACTAGGGGGGGCTCTTTTTACATAGGGCCCTGGGTTGGTTTGCTTTTTAATGTGACAATAAGTCCCGGCAACGCTGAGACCCAGTGCATCCTAGCTATGGGAGATACCAGGTGAAAGGCGAGGTTGGATGGGTGGTGGGGCTTTTGTAGCCAAGGAGAGTTTGGGACCAGGTGAGAGGCGAGGGGGATGGGAGGTGGGGCTTTTGTTGGTGTAGTCGGCTTGTGCAGGGAAGAGTTGATAAGTTTTGACATAGCCCTTGCTATATTGGGCGTGAGTGGAGCCATCTTAATGCCTGATTTGATCAGACTTTCAAAATGGCTGGGAAGGCCCATGGGTGAGAGTGGAGATGAGAAGGAGAATGATGAATCTTTAGTGGGAGTAGATGTTGCAGGGGGAACCCAGGGCTGGTGTGAAGGCAGGGGCGTTGACAGGGATGTTGTTGGGCTTGTCACAGATGGGTCCAAGGCCTTTGAAAATTGTTCCTTTTCTGGAGGCGGTGGAGGTGAATGTGGAGCAGCTGGAGCTGAATCCTTTGCTGCTGGTGGTGGAGCAGCTGCTGATGAATCCTTTGGTGGAGGCTGAGGTTGTGGTGCTTTTGATGTTGAAACATTGGCTCGGTCTCTGGCTGATGGAGCAGGAATTCTTCTCTCATTCCTCTCTTCTCTAACTATCTGCTCAGGACCCTGTCCAGGCCCAGTCCAATGCCTCAGAGCGTGGAGCAGGTTCTCTGTCAGCACCCTCACTCCATCTCTGCATAGGTGGGGGCCATTTCTCTTAAACAGGTCCTCTCGTTTCCAGAAAAGATAGAAGTTCTCAATGTAGTGTAGTCCTCTCGGGGCACACTCTTTGGACAGCCATGTGTTCAGCTGAAGAAGCCGGCTAAACTTGTTTATCCTCCTGTCGATGTTTGGAATAGGCCCACTTATGAATGTTTTGATTTCCATTTCATCAAGCACGTCGAATAACTTCAAGAAGTCTTTTTTCAAAACTTCAGTCTGTTCCCGCCGCATGTCCACTGCACCCACGTGCACAATCAGCTGTTTAGCTCCTCCATGCTTAGCCATAATATTTGGAAGGAGTGACGTTATCTCAGAAACAGTGGCGCTTGGAAAAGAATGTGTGTTTATCTTTTCATGCGTCACGTGACTTATCGCGCCGTCTCCAACCAAAACAATCTGCGTGACCTTGGCTCCTGGCACAGATCCTCCTCGCTGTATTTTGGCCACGTCATCTTTCCTTTTTTCATTTGATTCCATCTCTGAAAGTGGTAAAAATCTGTTTGTGAGCTGTATTTTAGGTGACTTCACGTTATCTTTGTATCGTTTAGGCTTTGCTCCAAGTTTGTTCCAAGAAACAGCCAATTTACTCAACAGGGCAAATCAAAGAGAGCAGCCATGTAGGATGCAGGCACATGCTCTGTGGTTTTATTGTGTAGAGGTCATCACATCTGCTTTACACGCAGAAGGTCCTGGGTTCGATCCCCAGTGAAACCAGCTGTGTGTTTCGTGCAAACTCTCATTGACTTTGAGCATGCTGTTGGTGCTTTAAAGCTCCATGACTTTACTGTGCCCCTCTTGCTTACTGAAATAAAAGCTTCATCTGTTGAGCTCATATTGTGTTCAATAGCTACAGCGTACCTATCTTTCATTCAGTCCTCTAATTCTTTCAACAAGGTTTAAAGAGGTGCTCAAAGTTCAATTAGCCGCGGTGTGTGACCTAGCGAAGTCGATGTCAGACACTGTAATATTTTCTGGTCCCCTGCCCAATTGGATCAATGCTGAATTGTACAGCCGTCTCTCAGCATTCAACAACTGGTTATCCAGATGGTGCCCTCAAAACAACGTTGTCTTTATTGATAACTGCAGTGCGTTTTGGGGAAAGCCTGGGCTCATACGCAGGGATGGCATCCATCCGACTTCGGAGGGTACATCCCTATTAGTTCGGAATTTGACCGATACTCTTAGTCGTGTTAAGTGACCATCTAGGGATGAGCCCCGGGCGCAGAGCAGCAGTTTAAGACGCTCCTCTGTCGCTGAACTCTCGCCTGTTCTGTTACATGTGAAGTGTTCAGATTCAAGACAGATAGAGACTGTGTGTGTCCCTCGTGTTCCTCGTACAAATAATGCCAAAAAGTCACATCTCAGAAAAAATATTTCAGGCGTCAGACCAAATAACTTAAGGAAAATAACAATCACAAATGACACAAATATACAAATGAATAAACACGTAAAATATGGACTGCTAAACATTCGAGCAATTTCCTCCAAATCGCTCTTAGTTAATGAATTAATTAGTGACTATAACATAGATCTTCTAGCTCTAACTGAAACGTGGCTTCAACAAGACGACTACGTCAGACTAAATGAGTCCACCCCACCCACCCATGTTAACTTTCAGACTGCCAGGAGCACAGGCCGAGGTGGTGGTGTGGCAGTGATCTCACACTCAAGCCTACTCATGAGCCCTAAAACTAACAATGCATTTCACTCATTTGAAAGCCTTATGCTGTCGATCACATGTCCAAATATGAGAAACCAAAAAGGAGTTTTGTTCATAGTTATCTACCGACCTCCTGGTCCCTACTCAGAGTTTTTAACAGAGTTTTCTGACTTTATATCAAACTTAGTGTTAGCCTGGGATAAAATAGTTATAGCTGGAGACTTTAATATCCACGTGAACATGAGTGATGACGCTCTCAGTAATGCCTTCAGCGCCTTGTTAGACAGCATTGGTTTCACTCAGAATGTAAATAAACCGACTCACACTCACAAGAATACTCTGGATCTTGTCCTAACGTATGGAACAGAGATTAGTGACCTCATTGTCCTCCCTCAAAACCCTATATTGTCAGATCATTTCCTAATTACCTTTCAGTTTATTCTTAAAGATCATCCAGTCCCACAAAATAAAGTTATAATGAAAAGGACAATATCTGAAAAATCTATCTCAAAATTCAAAGAAATAATAGAGCCAATATTCAGTGACATGTCATGTGATCCTGCTGAGAATAGTTTTAGTCCCAGTTTAAGTGATCAATTTGTCGACTTGACCATGAATTCTCTGAAGTCTGCTCTTGACGTTGTCGCGCCGTTAAAACAGAAGGTCATTAGGCCAAAGCGCCTCCCCATGGTACAACCAAGAACTGCGTTCACATAAACAAAGAGTTAGAAAGTTAGAGGGATTATTTCGTCGCTCTCACACCGAAGAATCCCTAAAAGCATGGAAAAGTTGCCTGCTGTCCTATAAGCAGGCTCTGCGTAAGGCCCAAACCAGATATTATTCAAATCTAATAGAAGTCAACAAAAGTAACACTAAATTCCTTTTCAGCACTGTAGCTAGGCTAACAAACTGGTCAGACAAAACCAGGTTCACTTCTCGTTCCTATTGGTTTAGAATATACTTAGCAGAACGTTGTCCAGATTACCAATGCATTGAGATCATTTAGAAATGATTCCCCTCGCAAGTTCTGATTGATTGGCTTCAACGAAGATTACTGTCAGAGGATTATAGTGGTCATTTCTTTGTTTCATTTCTTGCTTATAATAAGTCCTATAAAAGTCCTGTCTCTCCAAGTCAAAGGATTCCTTCAACACGTCAATGCTTTTCATTTGAGTTTCTTTTGCAATGCGGTGAAACGTTTACGCCTTTTGTAATCCAGGCGTTGAATCATAAGCTTGGTCATGAGAAAACCAGCTCCAGATTTTAACAGCTTTGTTTAGTTTGTATGCTTTGGTTAGCTCCTTTCAGGCCGTAAGCACAGATTTTACCCAAAGATTTTTCATGTTTCTGCACTTTTTCAAAAGAGTAACGCTGCTCTCGGGGCACTCAAGGTTCCACTGAGATTTGAACTCGGATCGCTGGATTCAAAGTGTGCTAACCATTACACCATGGAACCGCAGACTGCTCCTTGGAAGGATAACGGTGATCCAAAGCTACAAGTCTTTACATCAATCATCCCTTGCCCAAAAAATTAGAAACAAGGAGTGCAAACAGTGCAAACAATCTTGATGTGCAGCAATACTTTTCCCTCTCTTAATGCAAAGTGTAGCAGCAGTAAACTTGAGGGAGAAAGGTATGGGTTTGAGGGCTCTTCTTGTGGGCTTTACTGTCCTTGTAAATATTTTTCATAGACAAAAGAGTAGGCATTTCCTTTTTACTAAACAGGCCCTTTGACCAAGGAAGCCCCAGCGCCGTAATGATTTCCTGGTTTCCTTACATAATTACATACAGTGGTTACTTCTGGGATCGAATTTCTTGCTTGCTCTGGCAAGGTGAGCAGTCGTCCCTGGGTGGGCTCGAACCACCAAACTTTCGCCTACCAGCAGAACGCGCTAGCCGATTGCGCCACAGAGGCGAGAATCTTGACATACCCATAAAAGGGTTACCTTTTGAAAATAAGTATGACATTTGATCATTGGGCTATATCAAAGAGAGCAGCATTGAAGTAGGCAAACTTCTGCTTCATGGTTTCATTGTGTGGTGGTCATCACATCTGCCCTACACGCAGAAGGTCTTGGGTACAACATTCAGCAAAACCAAACATGTTACCAAACATGTTCATGCTAACAATGTTCCAACGAAAGCATGCTGTTTATGTTTTATAGATCCTTTCCAGGCCATTTATGTCCTGATCTCGCAAAATATCCAAAAGAACCAGCGTTCCTATTCATTGTGTTTTTGAGCAAAGACTAACATTCAGGTACACCTGCCGAAACCCGGGATTGAACCAGGGACCTTTAGATCTTCAGTCTAACGCTCTCCCAACTGAGCTATTTCGGCTACTTTATTGACAAATTAGGCAAGGGAGCGAAACGTGTGGCATAACGTAGCGAGAAAATGAACTAGTTCTGTGTGTCCTTTTTTCTTTTCTTTCGATTAAACATAAAACAATACAGGACACGACCAGGGAGCAAAAATCTAAATAAAAAGAACATAAATGGCACTAAACATAAAATAAAAACAAAATCACATTTAAATGAAAATAGGGGTCCTACTTGGTCCAAAGTCGATCAAATTAGTGCTTATCCAAATTAAGCCTGAATGTCACTGTTTTCCATTCATCCAATGTCTAATGTCTGTTACTATGTCAGTCAAGTATTTGATCGTTGGCGTGGTTGGTGTCGAGCATTTCTTTGTGATGGCCTTTTTCTCTACAGCCAAAAATATGTTCCAAGGGTATCCATTTATTGTGTCCATGGCAGGAGTGTTGAGGCCCAAGTACATAGTTTTAAATTTGAGTGGGATGGCAAAGTCAAAAACAGTCTGCAGTGCCCTGTGAATTTCAGTCCATTATTTTTGAGCAACAGCACAGCCCCAAAACACCTGATAGTGGTTTGCCTGCTGGGTTCTCCAGCAGTTAGCATTTCCTTGTGAATAATGGGCACTTTGACATGGTGTGGTGAAAAAAACATATTTTTCCCCTTCAGGCATGTGATTTTGTGGTCTTCCTCAGGGCTGTTCCTACATTTCCACACTCTTGGTCAGACAAAACCAGGTTCACTTCTCGTTCCTATTGGTTTAGAATATACTTAGCAGAACGTTGTCCAGATTACCAATGCATTGAGATCATTTAGAAATGATTCCCCTCGCAAGTTCTGATTGATTGGCTTCAACGAAGATTACTGTCAGAGGATTATAGTGGTCATTTCTTTGTTTCATTTCTTGCTTATAATAAGTCCTATAAAAGTCCTGTCTCTCCAAGTCAAAGGATTCCTTCAACACGTCAATGCTTTTCATTTGAGTTTCTTTTGCAATGCGGTGAAACGTTTACGCCTTTTGTAATCCAGGCGTTGAATCATAAGCTTGGTCATGAGAAAACCAGCTCCAGATTTTAACAGCTTTGTTTAGTTTGTATGCTTTGGTTAGCTCCTTTCAGGGCGTAAGCACAGATTTTACCCAAAGATTCTTCATGTTTCTGCACTTTTTCAAAAGAGTAACGCTACTCTCGGGGCACTCAAGGTTCCACTGAGATTTGAACTTGGATCGCTGGATTCAAAGTGTGCTAACCATTACACCATGGAACCGCAGACTGCTGCTTGGAAGGATAACGGTGATCCAAAGCTACAAGTCTTTACATCAATCATCCCTTGCCCAAAAAATGAGAAACAAGGAGTGCAAACAGTGCAAACAATCTTGATGTGCAGCAATACTTTTCCCTCTCTTAATGCAAAGTGTAGCAGCAGTAAACTTGAGGGAGAAAAGGTATGGGTTTGAGGGCTCTTCTTGTGGGCTTTACTGTCCTTGTAAATATTTTTCATAGACAAAAGAGTAGGCATTTCCTTTTTACTAAACAGGCCCTTTGACCAAGGAAGCCCCAGCGCCGTAATGATTTCCTTACATAATTACATACAGTGGTTACTTCTGGGATTGAATTTCTTGCTTGCTCTGGCAAGGTGAGCAGTCGTCCCTGGGTGGGCTCGAACCACCAAACTTTCGCCTACCAGCAGAACGCGCTAGCCGATTGCGCCACAGAGGCGAGAATCTTGACATACCCATAAAAGGGTTACCCCTCTAATTGCAATTAGAAATGAAGAAAAACTCTGGATTCAGAGCGCTAACCGCTATACCGTTGAACCACACCTTTCTACAGGATGTCCTGTTTTGAAAATAAGTATGACATTTGATCATTGGGCTATATCAAAGAGAGCAGCGTTGAAGTAGACAAACTTCTGCTTCATGGTTTCATTGTGTGGTGGTCATCACATCTGCCCTACACGCAGAAGGTCTTGGGTACAACATTCAGCAAAACCAAACATGTTACCAAACATGTTCATGCTAACAATGTTCCAACGAAAGCATGCTGTTTATGTTTTATAGATCCTTTCCAGGCCATTTATGTCCTGATCTCGCAAAATATCCAAAAGACCCAGCATTCCTATTCATTGTATTTTTGAGCAAAGACTAACATTCAGGTACACCTGCCGAAACCTGGGATTGAACCAGGGACCTTTAGATCTTCAGTCTAACGCTCTCCCAACTGAGCTATTTCGGCTACTTTATTGACAAATTAGGCAAGGGAGCGAAACGTGTGGCATAACGTAGCGAGAAAATGAACTAGTTCTGTGTGTCCTTTTTTCTTTTCTTTCGATTAAACATAAAACAATACAGGACACGACCAGGGAGCAAAAATCTAAATAAAAAGAACATAAATGGCACTAAACATAAAATAAAAACAAAATCACATTTAAATGAAAATAGGGGTCCTACTTGGTCCAAAGTCGATCAAATTAGTGCTTATCAAAATTAAGCCTGAATGTTACTGTTTTCCATTCATCCAATGTCTAATGTCTGTTACTATGTCAGTCAAGTATTTGATCGTTGGCGTGGTTGGTGTCGAGCATTTCTTTGTGATGGCCTTTTTCTCTACAGCCAAAAATATGTTCCAAGGGTATCCATTTATTGTGTCCATGGCAGGAGTGTTGAGGCCCAAGTACATAGTTTTAAATTTGAGTGGGATGGCAAAGTCAAAAACAGTCTGCAGTGCCCTGTGAATTTCAGTCCATTATTTTTGAGCAACAGCACAGCCCCAAAACACCTGATAGTGGTTTGCCTGCTGGGTTCTCCAGCAGTTAGCATTTCCTTGTGAATAATGGGCACTTTGACATGGTGTGGTGAAAAAAACATATTTTTCCCCTTCAGGCAAGTGATTTTGTGGTCTTCCTCAGGGCTGTTCCTACATTTCCACACTCTTGGTCAGACAAAACCAGGTTCACTTCTCGTTCCTATTGGTTTAGAATATACTTAGCAGAACGTTGTCCAGATTACCAATGCATTGAGATCATTTAGAAATGATTCCCCTCGCAAGTTCTGATTGATTGGCTTCAACGAAGATTACTGTCAGAGGATTATAGTGGTCATTTCTTTGTTTCATTTCTTGCTTATAATAAGTCCTATAAAAGTCCTGTCTCTCCAAGTCAAAGGATTCCTTCAACACGTCAATGCTTTTCATTTGAGTTTCTTTTGCAATGCGGTGAAACGTTTACGCCTTTTGTAATCCAGGCGTTGAATCATAAGCTTGGTCATGAGAAAACCAGCTCCAGATTTTAACAGCTTTGTTTAGTTTGTATGCTTTGGTTAGCTCCTTTCAGGGCGTAAGCACAGATTTTACCCAAAGATTCTTCATGTTTCTGCACTTTTTCAAAAGAGTAACGCTGCTCTCGGGGCACTCAAGGTTCCACTGAGATTTGAACTCGGATCGCTGGATTCAAAGTGTGCTAACCATTACACCATGGAACCGCAGACTGCTCCTTGGAAGGATAACGGTGATCCAAAGCTACAAGTCTTTACATCAATAATCCCTTGCCCAAAAAATGAGAAACAAGGAGTGCAAACAGTGCAAACAATCTTGATGTGCAGCAATACTTTTCCCTCTCTTAATGCAAAGTGTAGCAGCAGTAAACTTGAGGGAGAAAGGTATGAGGGCTCTTCTTGTGGGCTTTACTGTCCTTGTAAATATTTTTCATAGACAAAAGAGTAGGCATTTCCTTTTTACTAAACAGGCCCTTTGACCAAGGAAGCCCCAGCGCCGTAATGATTTCCTGGTTTCCTTACATAATTACATACAGTGGTTACTTCTGGGATTGTATCTCTTGCTTGCTCTGGCAAGGTGAGCAGTCAACCCTGGGTGGGCTCGAACCACCAACCTTTCGCCTATCAGCAGAACACGCTAGCCGATTGCGCCACAGAGGCGAGAATCTTGACATACCCATAAAAGGGTTACCCCTCTAATTGCAATTAGAAATGAAGAAAAACTCTGGATTCAGAGCGCTAACCGCTATACCGTTGAACCACACCTTTCTACAGGATGTCCTGTTTTGAAAATAAGTATGGCATTTGATCATTGGGCTATATCAAAGAGCGCAGCATTGAAGTAGGCAAACTTCTGCTTCTTGGTTTCATTATGTGGTGGTCATCACATCTGCCCTACACGCAGAAGGTCTTGGGTACAACATTCAGCAAAACCAAACATGTTACCAAACATGTTCAGGCTAACAATGTTCCAACGAAAGCATGCTGTTTATGTTTCATAGATCCTTTCCAGGCCATTTATGTCCTGATCTCGCAAAATACCCAATAGACCCAGCATTCCTATTCATTGTATTTTTGAGCAAAGACTAGCGTTCAGGTACACCTGCCGAAACCCGGGATTGAACCAGGCACCTTTAGATCTTCAGTCTAACGCTCTCCCAACTGAGCTATTTCGGCTACTTTATCTACATATTAGGCAAGGGAGGGAAACGTGTGGCATAACGTAGCGAGAAAATGAACTAGTTCTGTGTGTCCTTTTTTCTTTTCTTTCGATTAAACATAAAACAATACAGGACACGACCAGAGAGCAAAAATCGAAATAAAAAGAACATAAATAGCACTAAACATAAAATAAATACAAAATCACATTTAAATGAAAATAGGGGTCCTACTTGGTCCAAAGTCGATCAAATTAGTGCTTATCCAAATTAAGCCTGAATGTCACTGTTTTCCATTCATCCAATGTCTAATGTCTGTTACTATGTCAGTCAAGTCTTTGATCGTTGGCGTGGTTGGCGTCGAGCATTTCTTTGTGATGGCCTTTTTCTCTACAGCCAAAAGTATGTTCCAAGGGTATCCATTTATTTTGTCCATGGCAGGAGTGTTGAGGCCCAAGTACATAGTTTTAAATTTGAGTGGGATGGCAAAGTCAAAAACAGTCTGCAGTGCCCTGTGAATTTCAGTCCATTATTTTTGAGCAACAGCACTGCCCCAAAACACCTGATAGTGGTTTCCCTGCTGGGTTCTCCAGCAGTTAGCATTTCCTTGTGAATAATGGGCACTTTGACATGGTTTGGTGAAAAAAACATATTTTTCCCCTTCAGGCATGTGATTTTGTGGTCTTCCTCAGGGCTGTTCCTACATTTCCACACTCTTGGTCAGACAAAACCAGGTTCACTTCTCGTTCCCATTGGTTTAGAATATACTTAGCAGAACGTTGTCCAGATTACCAATGCATTGAGATCATTTAGAAATGATTCCCCTCGCAAGTTCTGATTGATTGGCTTCAACGAAGATTACTGTCAGAGGATTATAGTGGTCATTTCTTTGTTTCATTTCTTGCTTATAATAAGTCCTATAAAAGTCCTGTCTCTCCAAGTCAAAGGATTCCTTCAACACATCAATGCTTTTCATTTGAGTTTCTTTTGCAATGCGGTGAAACGTTTACGCCTTTTGTAATCCAGGCGTTGAATCATAAGCTTGGTCATAAGAAAACCAGCTCCAGATTTTAACAGCTTTGTTTAGTTTGTATGCTTTGGTTAGCTCCTTTCAGGGGGTAAGCACAGATTTTACCCAAAGATTCTTCTTGTTTCTGCACTTTTTCAAAAGAGTAACGCTACTCTCGGGGTACTCAAGGTTCCACTGAGATTTGAACTCGGATCGCTGGATTCAAAGTGTGCTAACCATTACACCATGGAACCGCAGACTGCTCCTTGGAAGGATAACGGTGATCCAAAGCTACAAGTCTTTACATCAATCATCCCTTGCCCAAAAAATGAGAAACAAGGAGTGCAAACAGTGCAAACAATCTTGATGTGCAGCAATACTTTTCCCTCTCTTAATGCAAAGTGTAGCAGCAGTAAACTTGAGGGAGAAAGGTATGGGTTTGAGGGCTCTTCTTGTGGGCTTTACTGTCCTTGTAAATATTTTTCATAGACAAAAGAGTAGGAATTTCCTGTTAACTAAACAGGCCCTTTGACCAAGGAAGCCCCAGCGCCGTAATGATTTCCTGGTTTCCTTACATAATTACATACAGTGATTACTTCTGGGATTGTATCTCTTGCTTGTTCTGGCAAGGTGAGCAGTCGTCCCTGGGTGGGCTCAAACCACCAACCTTCCGCCTATCAGCAGAACGCGCTAGCCGATTGCGCCACAGAGGCGAGCATCTTAACATACCCATGAAAGGGTTACCCCTCTAATTGCAATTAGAAATGAAGAAAAACTCTGGATTCAGAGCGCTAACCGCTATACCGTTGAACCACACCTTTCTACAGGATGTCCTGTTTTGAAAATAAGTATGACATTTGATCATTGGGCTATATCAAAGAGAGCAGCATTGAAGTAGGCAAACTTCTGCTTCATGGTTTCATTGTGTGGTGGTCATCACATCTGCCCTACACGCAGAAGGTCTTGGGTACAACATTCAGCAAAACCAAACATGTTACCAAACATGTTCATGCTAACAATGTTCCAACGAAAGCATGCTGTTTATGTTTTATAGATCCTTTCCAGGCCATTTATGTCCTGATCTCGCAAAATATCCAAAAGACCCAGCATTCCTATTCATTGTATTTTTGAGCAAAGACTAACATTCAGGTACACCTGCCGAAACCCGGGATTGAACCAGGGACCTTTAAATCTTCAGTCTAACGCTCTCCCAACGGAGCTATTTCGGCTACTTTATTGACAAATTAGGCAAGGGAGGGAAACGTGTGGCATAACGTAGCGAGAAAATGAACTAGTTCTGTGTGTCCTTTTTTCTTTTCTTTCGATTAAACATAAAACAATACAGGACACGACCAGGGAGCAAAAATCGTAATTAAAAGAACTTAATAGTTACATAAAACATAACATAACATAAAATAAAAACAAAATCACATTTAAATGAAAATAGGGGGCCTACTTGGTCCAAGTCGATCAAATTAGTGCTTATCCAAGTTAAGCCTGAATGTCACTGTTTTCCATTCATCCAATGTCTAATGTCTGTTACTTTGTCAGTCAAGTCTTTGATCGTTGGCGTGGTTGGTGTCGAGCATTTCTTTGTGATGGCCTTTTTCTCTACAGCCAAAAGTATGTTCCAAGGGTATCCATTTATTGTGTCCATGGCAGGAGTGTTGAGGCCCAAGTACATAGTTTTAAATTTGAGTGGGATGGAAAAGTCAAAAACAGTCTGCAGTGCCCTGTGAATTTCAGTCCATTATTTTTGAGCAACAGCACAGCCCCAACACACCTGATAGTGGTTTGCCTGCTGGGTTCTCCAGCAGTTAGCATTTCCTTGTGAATAATGGGCACTTTGACATGGTGTGGTGAAAAAAACATATTTTTCCCCTTCAGGCATGTGATTTTGTGGTCTTCCTCAGGGCTGTTCCTACATTTCCACACTCTTGGTCAGACAAAACCAGGTTAACTTCTCGTTCCCATTGGTTTAGAATATACTTAACAGAACGTTGTTCAGATTACCAATGCATTGAGATCATTTAGAAATGATTCCCCTCGCAAGTTCTGATTGATTGGTTTCAACAAAGATTACTGTCAGAGGATTATAGTGGTCATTTCTTTGTTTCATTTCTTGCTTATAATAAGTCCTATAAAAGTCCTGTCTCTCCAAGTCAAGTCTCTCCAAGTCAAAGGATTCCTTCAACACATCAATGCTTTTCATTTGATTTTCTTTTGCAATGCGGTGAAACGTTTACGCCTTTTGTAATCCAGGCGTTGAATCATAAGCTTGGTCATAAGAAAACCAGCTCCAGATTTTAACAGCTTTGTTTAGTTTGCATGCTTTGGTTAGCTCCTTTCAGGGGGTAAGCACAGATTTTACCCAAAGTTTCTTCATGTTTCTGCACTTTGTCAAAAGAGTAGCGCTGCTCTCGGTGACTCAAGGTTCCACCGAGATTTAAACTCGGATCGCTGGATTCAGAGTCCAGAGTGATAACCATTACACCATGGAACCGCAGACTCCTCCTTGGAAGGATAACGGTGATCCAAAGCTACAAGTCTTAACGTCAATCATCCCTTGCCAAAAAAATGAGAAACAAGGATTGAAAACAGTGCAAATAATCTTGATGTGCAGCAATACTTTTCCCTCTCTTAATGCAAAGTGTAGCAGCAGTAAACTTGAGGGAGAAAGGTATGGGTTTGAGGGCTCTTCTTGTGGGCTTTTCTGTCCTTGTAAATATTTTTCATAGACAAAAGAGTAGGCATTTCCTGTTTACTAAACAGGCCCTTTGACCAAGGAAGCCGCAGCGCCATAACGTTTTCCTGGTTTCCTTACATAATTACATACAGTGGTTACTTCTGGCATTGTATTTCTTGCTTGCTCTGGCAAGGTGAGCAGTCGTCCCTGGGTGGGCTCGAATCACCAACCTTTCGGTTAACAGCCGAACGCGCTAGCCGATTGCGCCACAGAGACGAGAATCTGGGCATATCCATAAAATACTTGTGCATCTAATTGCAATAAGAAATGAAGAAAAACTCTGGATTCAGAGCGCTAACGGCTATACCGTTGAACCACACCTTTCTACAGGATGTCCTGTTTTGAAAATAAGTATGACATTTGATCATTGGGCTATATCAAAGAGAGCAGCATTGAAGTAGGCAAACTTCTGCTTCATGGTTTCATTGTGTGGTGGTCATCACATCTGCCCTACATGCAGAAGGTCTTGGGTACAACATTCAGCGAAACCAAACATGTTACCAAACATGTTCATGCTAACAATGTTCCAACGAAAGCATGCTGTTTATGTTTTATAGATCCTTTCCAGGCCATTTATGTCCTGATCTCGCAAAATATCCAATAGACCCAGCATTCCTATTCATTGTATTTTTGAGCAAAGGCTAACATTCAGGTACACATGCTGAAACCCGGGATTGAACCAGGAATAACGTAGCGAGAAAATGAACTAGTTCTGTGTGTCCTTTTTTCTTTTCTTTTGATTAAACATAAAACAATACAGGACACGACCAGGGAGCAAAAATCGTAATTAAAAGAACTTAATAGTTACATAAAACATAACATAAAATAAAAACAAAATCACATTAAAATGAAAATAAGGGTCCTACTTGGTCCAAGTCAATCAAATTAGTGCTTATCCAAGTTAAGCCTGAATGTCACTGTTTTCCATTCATCCAATGTCTAATGTCTGTTACTATGTCAGTCAAGTCTTTGATCTTTGGCGTGGTTGGTGTCGAGCATTTCTTTGTGATGGCCTTTTTCTCTACAGCCAAAAGTATGTTCCAAGGGTATCCATTTATTGTGTCCATGGCAGGAGTGTTGAGGCCCAAGTACATAGTTTTAAATTTGAGTGGGATGGCAAAGTCAAAAACAGTGTGCAGTGCCCTGTGAATTTCAGTCCATTATTTTTGAGCAACAGCACAGCCCCAAAACACCTGATAGTGGTTTGCCTGCTGGGTTCTCCAGCAGTTAGCATTTCCTTGTGAATAATGGGCACTTTGACATGGTGTGGTGAAAAAAAACATATTTTTCCGCTTCAGGCATGTGATTATGTGGTCTTCCTCAGGGCTGTTCCTACATTTCCACACTCTTGGTCAGACAAAACCAGGTTAACTTCTCGTTCCCATTGGTTTAGAATATACTTAGCAGAACGTTGTCCAGATTACCAATGCACTGAGATCATTTAGAAATGATTCCCCTCGCAAGTTCTGATTGATTGGTTTCAACAAAGATTACTGTCAGAGGATTATAGTGGTCGTTTCTTTGTTTCATTTCTTGCTTATAATAAGTCCTATAAAAGTCCTGTCTCTCCAAGTCAAAGGATTCCTTCAACACATCAATGCTTTTCATTTGATTTTCTTTTGCAATGCGGTGAAACGTTTACGCCTTTTGTAATCCAGGCGTTGAATCATAAGCTTGGTCATAAGAAAACCAGCTCCAGATTTTAACAGCTTTGTTTAGTTTGTATGCTTTGGTTGGCTCCTTTCAGGGGGTAAGCACAGATTTTACCCAAAGATTCTTCTTGTTTCTGCACTTTTTCAAAAGAGTAGCACTGCTCTCGGGGTACTCAAGGTTCCACCGAGATATGAACTCAGATCGCTGTATTCAGAGTCCAGAGTGCTAACCATTACACCATGGAACCGCAGACTCCTCCTTGGAGTCTTTACGTCAATCATCCCTTGCCAAAAAAATGAGAAACAAGGAGTGAAAACAGTGCAAATAATCTTGATGTGCAGCAATACTTATCCCTCTCTTAATGCAAAGTGTAGCAGCAGTAAACTTGAGGGAGAAAGGTATGGGTTTGAGGGCTCTTCTTGTGGGCTTTTCTGTCCTTGTAAATATTTTTCATAGACAAAAGAGTAGGCATTTCCTGTTTACTAAACAGGCCCTTTGACCAAGGAAGCCGCAGCGCCATAACGATTTCCTGGTTTCCTTACATAATTACATACAGTGGTTACTTCTGGGATTGTATTTCTTGCTTGCTCTGGCAAGGTGAGCAGTTGTCCCTGGGTGGGCTCGAACCACCATCCTTTCGGTTAACAGCCGAACGCGCTAGCCGATTGCGCCACAGAGACGAGAATCTAGGCATATCCATAAAAGACTTGTGCCTCTAATTGCAGTAAGAAATGAAGAAAAACTCTGGATTCAGAGCGCTAACCGCTATACCGTTGAACCACACCTTTCTACAGGATGTCCTGTTTTGAAAATAAGTATGACATTTGATCATTGGGCTATATCAAAGAGAGCAGCATTGAAGTAGGCAAACTTCTGCTTCATGGTTTCATTGTGTGGTGGTCATCACATCTGCCCTACACGCAGAAGGTCTTGGGTACAACATTCAGCGAAACCAAACATGTTCCCAAACATGTTCATGCTAACAATGTTCCAACGAAAGCTTGCTGTTTATGTTTTATAGATCCTTTCCAGGCCATTTATGTCCTGATCTCGCAAAATATCCAATAGACCCAGCATTCCTATTCATTGTATTTTTGAGCAAAGACTAGCATTCAGGTACACATGCCGAAACCCGGGATTGAACCAGGAATAACGTAGCAAGAAAATGAACTAGTTCTGTGTGTCCTTTTTTCTTTTCTTTTGATTAAACATAAAACAATACAGGACACGACCAGGGAGCAAAAATCGTAATTAAAAGAACTTAATAGTTACATAAAACATAACATAACATAAAATAAAAACAAAATCACATTTAAATGAAAATAGGGGGCCTACTTGGTCCAAGTCAATCAAATTAGTGCTTATCCAAGTTAAGCCTGAATGTCACTGTTTTCCATTCATCCAATGTCTAATGTCTGTTACTATGTCAGTCAAGTCTTTGATCGTTGGCGTGGTTGGTGTCGAGCATTTCTTTGTGATGGCCTTTTTCTCTACAGCCAAAAGTATGTTCCAAGGGTATCCATTTATTGTGTCCATGGCAGGAGTGTTGAGGCCCAAGTACATAGTTTTAAATTTGAGTGGGATGGAAAAGTCAAAAACAGTCTGCAGTGCCCTTTGAATTTCAGTCCATTATTTTTGAGCAACAGCACAGCCCCAAAACACCTGATAGTGGTTTGCCTGCTGGGTTCTCCAGCAGTTAGCATTTCCTTGTGAATAATGGGCACTTTGACATGGTGTGGTGAAAAAAACATATTTTTCCCCTTCAGGCATGTGATTTTGTGGTCTTCCTCAGGGCTGTTCCTACATTTCCACACTCTTGGTCAGACAAAACCAGGTTAACTTCTCGTTCCCATTGGTTTAGAATATACTTAACAGAACGTTGTTCAGATTACCAATGCATTGAGATCATTTAGAAATGATTCCCCTCGCAAGTTCTGATTGATTGGTTTCAACAAAGATTACTGTCAGAGGATTATAGTGGTCATTTCTTTGTTTCATTTCTTGCTTATAATAAGTCCTATAAAAGTCCTGTCTCTCCAAGTCAAAGGATTCCTTCAACACATCAATGCTTTTCATTTGATTTTCTTTTGCAATGCGGTGAAACGTTTACGCCTTTTGTAATCCAGGCGTTGAATCATAAGCTTGGTCATAAGAAAACCAGCTCCAGATTTTAACAGCTTTGTTTAGTTTGTATGCTTTGGTTGGCTCCTTTCAGGGGGTAAGCACAGATTTTACCCAAAGATTCTTCTTGTTTCTGCACTTTTTCAAAAGAGTAGCGCTGCTCTCGGGGCACTCAAGGTTCCACCGAGATTTAAACTCGGATCGCTGGATTCAGAGTCCAGAGTGTTAACCATTACACCATGGAACCGCAGACTCCTCCTTGGAGTCTTTACGTCAATCATCCCTTGCCAAAAAAATGAGAAACAAGGAGTTAAAACAGTGCAAATAATCTTGATGTGCAGCAATACTTTTCCCTCTCTTAATGCAAAGTGTAGCAGCAGTAAACTTGAGGGAGAAAGTATGGGTTTGAGGGCTCTTCTTGTGGGCTTTTCTGTCCTTGTAAATATTTTTCATAGACAAAAAGTAGGCATTTCCTGTTTAATAAACAGGCCCTTTGACCAAGGAAGCCGCAGCGCCATAACGATTTCCTGGTTTCCTTACATGATTACATACAGTGGTTACTTCTGGGATCGAATTTCTTGCTTGCTCTGGCAAGGTGAGCAGTCGTCCCTGGATGGGCTCGAACCACCAACCTTTCGGTGAACAACCGAACGCGCTAGCCGATTGCGCCACAGAGACGAGAATCTAGGCATATCCATAAAAGACTTGTGCATCTAATTGCAATAAGAAATGAAGAAAAACTCTGGATTCAGAGCGCTAACGGCTATACCGTTGAACCACACCTTTCTACAGGATGTCCTGTTTTGAAAATAAGTATGACATTTGATCATTGGGCTATATCAAAGAGAGCAGCATTGAAGTAGGCAAACTTCTGCTTCATGGTTTCATTGTGTGGTGGTCATCACATCTGCCCTACACGCAGAAGGTCTTGGGTACAACATTCAGCGAAACCAAACATGTTACCAAACATGTTCATGCTAACAATGTTCCAACGAAAGCATGCTGTTTATGTTTTATAGATCCTTTCCAGGCCATTTATGTCCTGATCTCGCAAAATATCCAATAGACCCAGCATTCCTATTCATTGTATTTTTGAGCAAAGACTAACATTCAGGTACGCATGCCGAAACCCGGGATTGAACCAGGAATAACGTAGCAAGAAAATGAACTTGTTCTGTGTGTCCTTTTTTCTTTTCTTTTGATTAAACATAAAACAATACAGGACACGACCAGGGAGCAAAAATTGTAATTAAAAGAACTTAATAGTTACATAAAACATAACATAACATAAAATAAAAACAAAATCACCTTTAAATGAAAATAGGGGTCCTACTTGGTCCAAAGTCGATCAAATTAGTGCTTATCCAAATTAAGCCTGAATGTCACTGTTTTCCATTCATCCAATGTCTAATGTCTGTTACTATGTCAGTCAAGTCTTTGATCGTTGGCGTGGTTGGTGTCGAGCATTTCTTTGTGATGGCCTTTTTCTCTACAGCCAAAAGTATGTTCCAAGGGTATCCATTTATTGTGTCCATGGCAGGAGTGTTGAGGCCCAAGTACATAGTTTTAAATTTGAGTGGGATGGCAAAGTCAAAAACAGTGAGCAATGCCCTGTGAATTTCAGTCCATTATTTTTGAGCAACAGCACAGCCCCAAAACACCTGATAGTGGTTTGCCTGCTGGGTTCTCCAGCAGTTAGCATTTCCTTGTGAATAATGGGCACTTTGACATGGTGTGGTGAAAAAAAACATATTTTTCCGCTTCAGGCATGTGATTATGTGGTCTTCCTCAGGGCTGTTCCTACATTTCCACACTCTTGGTCAGACAAAACCAGGTTAACTTCTCGTTCCCATTGGTTTAGAATATACTTAGCAGAACGTTGTCCAGATTACCAATGCATTGAGATCATTTAGAAATGATTCCCCTCGCAAGTTCTGATTGATTGGTTTCAACAAAGATTACTGTCAGAGGATTATAGTGGTCGTTTCTTTGTTTCATTTCTTGCTTATAATAAGTCCTATAAAAGTCCTGTCTCTCCAAGTCAAAGGATTCCTTCAACACATCAATGCTTTTCATTTGATTTTCTTTTGCAATGCGGTGAAACGTTTACGCCTTTTGTAATCCAGGCGTTGAATCATAAGCTTGGTCATAAGAAAACCAGCTCCAGATTTTAACAGCTTTGTTTAGTTTGTATGCTTTGGTTGGCTCCTTTCAGGGGGTAAGCACAGATTTTACCCAAAGATTCTTCTTGTTTCTGCACTTTTTCAAAAGAGTAGCGCTGCTCTCGGGGTACTCAAGGTTCCACCGAGATTTGAAATAGGATCGCTGGATTCAGAGTCCAGAGTGCTAACCATTACACCATGGAACCGCAGACTCCTCCTTGGAAGGATAACGGTCATCCAAAGCTACAAGTCTTACATCAATCGTCCCTTGCCAAAAAAATGAGAAACAAGGAGTGAAAACAGTGCAAATAATCTTGAAGTGCAGCAATACTTTTCCCTCTCTTAATGCAAAGTGTAGCAGCAGTAAACTTGAGGGAGAAAGGTATGGGTTTGAGGGCTCTTCTTGTGGGCTTTTCTGTCCTTGTAAATATTTTTCATAGACAAAAAGTAGGCATTTCCTGTTTAATAAACAGGCCCTTTGACCAAGGAAGCTGCAGCGCCATAACGATTTCCTGGTTTCCTTACATAATTACATACAGTGGTTACTTCTGGGATTGTATTTCTTGCTTGCTCTGACAAGGTGAGCAGTCGTCCCTGGATGGGCTCGAACCACCAACCTTTCGGTTAACAGCCGAACGCGCTAGCCGATTGCGCCACAGAGACGAGAATCTAGGCATATCCATAAAAGACTTGTGCATCTAATTGCAATAAGAAATGAAGAAAAACTCTGGATTCAGAGCGCTAACGGCTATACCGTTGAACCACACCTTTCTACAGGATGTCCTGTTTTGAAAATAAGTATGACATTTGATCATTGGGATATATCAAAGAGAGCAGCATTGAAGTAGGCAAACTTCTGCTTCATGGTTTCATTGTGTGGTGGTCATCACATCTGCCCTACACGCAGAAGGTCTTTGGTACAACATTCAGCGAAACCAAACATGTTACCAAACATGTTCATGCTAACAATGTTCCAACGAAAGCTTGCTGTTTATGTTTTATAGATCCTTTCCAGGCCATTTATGTCCTGATCTCGCAAAATATCCAATAGACCCAGCATTCCTATTCATTGTATTTTTGAGCAAAGACTAACATTCAGGTACACCTGCCGAAACCCAGGATTGAACCAGGAATAACGTAGCGAGAAAATGAACTAGTTCTGTGTGTCCTTTTTTCTTTTCTTTTGATTAAACATAAAACAATACAGGACACGACCAGGGAGCAAAAATCGTAATTAAAATAACTTAATAGTTACATAAAACATAACATAACATAAAATAAAATAAAAACAAAATCACATTTAAATGAAAATAAGGGTCCTACTTGGTCCAAGTCAATCAAATTAGTGCTTATCCAAATTAAGCCTGAATGTTACTGTTTTCCATTCATCCAATGTCTAATGTCTGTTACTACGTCAGTCAAGTCTTTGATCTTTGGCGTGGTTGGTGTCGAGCATTTCTTTGTGATGGCCTTTTTCTCTACAGCCAAAAGTATGTTCCAAGGGTATCCATTTATTGTGTCCATGGCAGGAGTGTTGAGGCCCAAGTACATAGTTTTAAATTTGAGTGGGATGGAAAAGTCAAAAACAGTCTGCAGTGCCCTGTGAATTTCAGTCCATTATTTTTGAGCAACAGCACAGCCCCAAAACACCTGATAGTGGTTTGCCTGCTGGGTTCTCCAGCAGTTAGCATTTCCTTGTGAATAATGGGCACTTTGACATGGTGTGGTGAAAAAAACATATTTTTCCCCTTCAGGCATGTGATTTTGTGGTCTTCCTCAGGGCTGTTCCTACATTTCCACACTCTTGGTCAGACAAATCCAGGTTAACTTCTCGTTCCCATTGGTTTAGAATATACTTAGCAGAACGTTGTCCAGATTACCAATGCATTGAGATCATTTAGAAATGATTCCCCTCGCAAGTTCTGATTGATTGGTTTCAACAAAGATTACTGTCAGAGGATTATAGTGGTCATTTCTTTGTTTCATTTCTTGCTTATAATAAGTCCTATAAAAGTCCTGTCTCTCCAAGTCAAAGGATTCCTTCAACACATCAATGCTTTTCATTTGATTTTCTTTTGCAATGCGGTGAAACGTTTACGCCTTTTGTAATCCAGGCGTTGAATCATAAGCTTGGTCATAAGAAAACCAGCTCCAGATTTTAACAGCTTTGTTTAGTTTGTATGCTTTGGTTGGCTCCTTTCAGGGGGTAAGCACAGAATTTACCCAAAGATTCTTCTTGTTTCTGCACTTTTTCAAAAGAGTAGCGCTTCTCTCGGGGCACTCAAGGTTCCACCGAGATTTGAACTCGGATCGCTGGATTCAGAGTCCAGAGTGCTAACCATTACACCATGGAACCGCAGACTCCTCCTTGGAATGATAACGGTCATCCAAAGCTACAAGTCTTTACGTCAATCATCCCTTGCCAAAAAAATGAGAAACAAGGAGTGAAAACAGTGCAAATAATCTTGATGTGCAGCAATACTTTTCCCTCTCTTAATGCAAAGTGTAGCAGCAGTAAACTTGAGGGAGAAAGGTATGGGTTTGAGGGCTCTTCTTGTGGGCTTTTCTGTCCTTGTAAATATTTTTCATAGACAAAAGAGTAGGCATTTCCTGTTTACTAAACAGGCCCTTTGACCAAGGAAGCCGCAGCGCCATAACGATCTCCTGGTTTCCTTACATAATTACATACAGTGGTTACTTCTGGGATTGTATTTCTTGCTTGCTCTGGCAAGGTGAGCAATCGTCCCTGGGTGGGCTCGAACCACCATCCTTTCGGTTAACAGCCGAACGCGCTAGCCGATTGCGCCACAGAGACGAGAATCTAGGCATATCCATAAAAGACTTGTGGCTCTAATTGCAATAAGAAATGAAGAAAAACTCTGGATTCAGAGCGCTAACCGCTATACCGTTGAACCACACCTTTCTACAGGATGTCCTGTTTTGAAAATAAGTATGACATTTGATCATTGGGTTATATCAAAGAGAGCAGCATTGAAGTAGGCAAACTTCTGCTTCATGGTTTCATTGTGTGGTGGTCATCACATCTGCCCTACACGCAGAAGGTCTTGGGTACAACATTCAGCGAAACCAAACATGTTCCCAAACATGTTCATGCTAACAATGTTCCAACGAAAGCATGCTGTTTATGTTTTATAGATCCTTTCCAGGCCATTTATGTCCTGATCTCGCAAAATATCCAATAGACCCAGCATTCCTATTCATTGTATTTTTGAGCAAAGACTAACATTCAGGTACACATGCCGAAACCCGGGATTGAACCAGGAATAACGTAGCGAGAAAATGAACTAGTTCTGTGTGTCCTTTTTTCTTTTCTTTTGATTAAACATAAAACAATACAGGACACGACCAGGGAGCAAAAATCGTAATTAAAAGAACTTAATAGTTACATAAAACATAACATAACATAAAATAAAATAAAAACAAAATCACATTTAAATGAAAATAGGGGGCCTACTTGGTCCAAGTCAATCAAATTAGTGCTTATCCAAGTTAAGCCTGAATGTCACTGTTTTCCATTCATCCAATGTCTAATGTCTGTTACTATGTCAGTCAAGTCTTTGATCGTTGGCGTGGTTGGTGTCGAGCATTTCTTTGTGATGGCCTTTTTCTCTACAGCCAAAAGTATGTTCCAAGGGTATCCATTTATTGTGTCCATGGCAGGAGTGTTGAGGCCCAAGTACATAGTTTTAAATTTGAGTGGGATGGAAAAGTCAAAAACAGTCTGCAGTGCCCTGTGAATTACAGTCCATTATTTTTGAGCAACAGCACAGCCCCAAAACACCTGATAGTGGTTTGCCTGCTGGGTTCTCCAGCAGTTAGCATTTCCTTGTGAATAATGGGCACTTTGACATGGTGTGGTGAAAAAAAACATATTTTTCCGCTTCAGGCATGTGATTATGTGGTCTTCCTCAGGGCTGTTCCTACATTTCCACACTCTTGGTCAGACAAAACCAGGTTAACTTCTCGTTCCCATTGGTTTAGAATATACTTAGCAGAACGTTGTCCAGATTACCAATGCATTGAGATCATTTAGAAATGATTCCCCTCGCAAGTTCTGATTGATTGGTTTCAACAAAGATTACTGTCAGAGGATTATAGTGGTCGTTTCTTTGTTTCATTTCTTGCTTATAATAAGTCCTATAAAAGTCCTGTCTCTCCAAGTCAAAGGATTCCTTCAACACATCAATGCTTTTCATTTGATTTTCTTTTGCAATGCGGTGAAACGTTTACGCCTTTTGTAATCCAGGCGTTGAATCATAAGCTTGGTCATAAGAAAACCAGCTCCAGATTTTAACAGCTTTGTTTAGTTTGTATGCTTTGGTTGGCTCCTTTCAGGGGGTAAGCACAGATTTTACCCAAAGATTCTTCTTGTTTCTGCACTTTTTCAAAAGAGTAGCGCTGCTCTCGGGGTACTCAAGGTTCCATCGAGATTTGAACTCGGATCGCTGGATTCAGAGTCCAGAGTGCTAACCATTACACCATGGAATCGCAGACTCCTCCTTGGAAGGATAACGGTCATCCAAATCTACAAGTCTTACATCAATCGTCCCTTGCCAAAAAAATGAGAAACAAGGAGTGAAAACAGTGCAAATAATCTTGAAGTGCAGCAATACTTTTCCCTCTCTTAATGCAAAGTGTAGCAGCCGTAAACTTGAGGGAGAAAGGTATGGGTTTGAGGGCTCTTCTTGTGGGCTTTTCTGTCCTTGTAAATATTTTTCATAGACAAAAAGTAGGCATTTCCTTTTTAATAAACAGGCCCTTTGACCAAGGAAGCCGCAGCGCCATAACGATTTCCTGGTTTCCTTACATAATTACATTCAGTGGTTACTTCTGGGATTGTATTTCTTGCTTGCTCTGGCAAGGTGAGCAGTCGTCCCTGGATGGGCTCGAACCACCAACCTTTCGGTTAACAACCGAACGCGCTAGCCGATTGCGCCACAGAGACGAGAATCTAGGCATATCCATAAAAGACTTGTGCATCTAATTGCAATAAGAAATGAAGAAAAACTCTGGATTCAGAGCGCTAACGGCTATACCGTTGAACCACACCTTTCTACAGGATGTCCTGTTTTGAAAATAAGTATGACATTTGATCATTGGGCTATATCAAAGAGAGCAGCATTGAAGTAGGCAAACTTCTGCTTCATGGTTTCATTGTGTGGTGGTCATCACATCTGCCCTACACGCAGAAGGTCTTGGGTACAACATTCAGCGAAACCAAACATGTTACCAAACATGTTCATGCTAACAATGTTCCAACGAAAGCATGCTGTTTATGTTTTATAGATCCTTTCCAGGCCATTTATGTCCTGATCTCGCAAAATATCCAATAGACCCAGCATTCCTATTCATTGTATTTTTGAGCAAAGACTAACATTCAGGTACGCATGCCGAAACCCGGGATTGAACCAGGAATAACGTAGCAAGAAAATGAACTTGTTCTGTGTGTCCTTTTTTCTTTTCTTTTGATTAAACATAAAACAATACAGGACACGACCAGGGAGCAAAAATTGTAATTAAAAGAACTTAATAGTTACATAAAACATAACATAACATAAAATAAAAACAAAATCACCTTTAAATGAAAATAGGGGTCCTACTTGGTCCAAAGTCGATCAAATTAGTGCTTATCCAAATTAAGCCTGAATGTCACTGTTTTCCATTCATCCAATGTCTAATGTCTGTTACTATGTCAGTCAAGTCTTTGATCTTTGGTGTGGTTGGTGTCGAGCATTTCTTTGTGATGGTCTTTTTCTCTACAGCCAAAAGTATGTTCCAAGGGTATCCATTTATTGTGTCCATGGCAGGAGTGTTGAGGCCCAAGTACATAGTTTTAAATTTGAGTGGGATGGCAAAGTCAAAAACAGTGTGCAATGCCCTGTGAATTTCAGTCCATTATTTTTGAGCAACAGCACAGCCCCAAAACACCTGATAGTGGTTTGCCTGCTGGGTTCTCCAGCAGTTAGCATTTCCTTGTGAATAATGGGCACTTTGACATGGTGTGGTGAAAAAAAACATATTTTTCCGCTTCAGGCATGTGATTATGTGGTCTTCCTCAGGGCTGTTCCTACATTTCCACACTCTTGGTCAGACAAAACCAGGTTAACTTCTCGTTCCCATTGGTTTAGAATATACTTAGCAGAACGTTGTCCAGATTACCAATGCATTGAGATCATTTAGAAATGATTCCCCTCGCAAGTTCTGATTGATTGGTTTCAACAAAGATTACTGTCAGAGGATTATAGTGGTCGTTTCTTTGTTTCATTTCTTGCTTATAATAAGTCCTATAAAAGTCCTGTCTCTCCAAGTCAAAGGATTCCTTCAACACATCAATGCTTTTCATTTGATTTTCTTTTGCAATGCGGTGAAACGTTTACGCCTTTTGTAATCCAGGCGTTGAATCATAAGCTTGGTCATAAGAAAACCAGCTCCAGATTTTAACAGCTTTGTTTAGTTTGTATGCTTTGGTTGGCTCCTTTCAGGGGGTAATCACAGATTTTACCCAAAGATTCTTCTTGTTTCTGCACTTTTTCAAAAGAGTAGCGCTGCTCTCGGGGCACTCAAGGTTCCACCGAGATTTGAACTCGGATTGCTGGATTCAGAGTCCAGAGTGCTAACCATTACACCATGGAACCGCAAAATCCTCCTTGGAAGGATAACGGTCATCCAAAGCTACAAGTCTTTACGTCAATCATCCCTTGCCAAAAAAATGAGAAACAAGGAGTGAAAACAGTGCAAATAATCTTGATGTGCAGCAATACTTTTCCCTCTCTTAATGCAAAGTGTAGCAGCAGTAAACTTGAGGGAGAAAGGTATGGGTTTGAGGGCTCTTCTTGTGGGCTTTTCTGTCCTTGTAAATATTTTTCATAGACAAAAAGTAGGCATTTCCTGTTTAATAAACAGGCCCTTTGACCAAGGAAGCCGCAGCGCCATAACGATTTCCTGGTTTCCTTACATAATTACATACAGTGGTTACTTCTGGGATTGTATTTCTTGCTTGCTCTGGCAAGGTGAGCAGTCGTCCCTGGATGGGCTCGAACCACCAACCTTTCGGTTAACAGCCGAACGCGCTAGCCGATTGCGCCACAGAGACGAGAATCTAGGCATATCCATAAAAGACTTGTGCATCTAATTGCAATAAGAAATGAAGAAAAACTCTGGATTCAGAGCGCTAACGGCTATACCGTTGAACCACACCTTTCTACAGGATGTCCTGTTTTGAAAATAAGTATGACATTTGATCATTGGGATATATCAAAGAGAGCAGCATTGAAGTAGGCAAACTTCTGCTTCATGGTTTCATTGTGTGGTGGTCATCACATCTGCCCTACACGCAGAAGGTCTTGGGTACAACATTCAGCGAAACCAAACATGTTACCAAACATGTTCATGCTAACAATGTTCCAACGAAAGCATGCTGTTTATGTTTTATAGATCCTTTCCAGGCCATTTATGTCCTGATCTCGCAAAATATCCAATAGACCCAGCATTCCTATTCATTGTATTTTTGAGCAAAGACTAACATTCAGGTACACCTGCCGAAACCCAGGATTGAACCAGGAATAACGTAGCGAGAAAATGAACTAGTTCTGTGTGTCCTTTTTTCTTTTCTTTTGATTAAACATAAAACAATACAGGACACGACCAGGGAGCAAAAATTGTAATTAAAAGAACTTAATAGTTACATAAAACATAACATAACATAAAATAAAAACAAAATCACCTTTAAATGAAAATAGGGGTCCTACTTGGTCCAAAGTCGATCAAATTAGTGCTTATCCAAATTAAGCCTGAATGTCACTGTTTTCCATTCATCCAATGTCTAATGTCTGTTACTATGTCAGTCAAGTCTTTGATCTTTGGCGTGGTTGGTGTCGAGCATTTCTTTGTGATGGTCTTTTTCTCTACAGCCAAAAGTATGTTCCAAGGGTATCCATTTATTGTGTCCATGGCAGGAGTGTTGAGGCCCAAGTACATAGTTTTAAATTTGAGTGGGATGGCAAAGTCAAAAACAGTGTGCAATGCCCTGTGAATTTCAGTCCATTATTTTTGAGCAACAGCACAGCCCCAAAACACCTGATAGTGGTTTGCCTGCTGGGTTCTCCAGCAGTTAGCATTTCCTTGTGAATAATGGGCACTTTGACATGGTGTGGTGAAAAAAAACATATTTTTCCGCTTCAGGCATGTGATTATGTGGTCTTCCTCAGGGCTGTTCCTACATTTCCACACTCTTGGTCAGACAAAACCAGGTTAACTTCTCGTTCCCATTGGTTTAGAATATACTTAGCAGAACGTTGTCCAGATTACCAATGCATTGAGATCATTTAGAAATGATTCCCCTCGCAAGTTCTGATTGATTGGTTTCAACAAAGATTACTGTCAGAGGATTATAGTGGTCGTTTCTTTGTTTCATTTCTTGCTTATAATAAGTCCTATAAAAGTCCTGTCTCTCCAAGTCAAAGGATTCCTTCAACACATCAATGCTTTTCATTTGATTTTCTTTTGCAATGCGGTGAAACGTTTACGCCTTTTGTAATCCAGGCGTTGAATCATAAGCTTGGTCATAAGAAAACCAGCTCCAGATTTTAACAGCTTTGTTTAGTTTGTATGCTTTGGTTGGCTCCTTTCAGGGGGTAATCACAGATTTTACCCAAAGATTCTTCTTGTTTCTGCACTTTTTCAAAAGAGTAGCGCTGCTCTCGGGGCACTCAAGGTTCCACCGAGATTTGAACTCGGATTGCTGGATTCAGAGTCCAGAGTGCTAACCATTACACCATGGAACCGCAAAATCCTCCTTGGAAGGATAACGGTCATCCAAAGCTACAAGTCTTACATCAATCGTCCCTTGCCAAAAAAATGAGAAACAAGGAGTGAAAACAGTGCAAATAATCTTGAAGTGCAGCAATACTTTTCCCTCTCTTAATGCAAAGTGTAGCAGCAGTAAACTTGAGGGAGAAAGGTATGGGTTTGAGGGCTCTTCTTGTGGGCTTTTCTGTCCTTGTAAATATTTTTCATAGACCAAAAGTAGGCATTTCCTGTTTAATAAACAGGCCCTTTGACCAAGGAAGCCGCAGCGCCATAACGATTTCCTGGTTTCCTTACATAATTACATACAGTGGTTACTTCTGGGATTGTATTTCTTGCTTGCTCTGGCAAGGTGAGCAGTCGTCCCTGGATGGGCTCGAACCACCAACCTTTCGGTTAAGAGCCGAACGCGCTAGCCGATTGCGCCACAGAGACGAGAATCTAGGCATATCCATAAAAGACTTGTGCATCTAATTGCAATAAGAAATGAAGAAAAACTCTGGATTCAGAGCGCTAACGGCTATACCGTTGAACCACACCTTTCTACAGGATGTCCTGTTTTGAAAATAAGTATGACATTTGATCATTGGGCTATATCAAAGAGAGCAGCATTGAAGTAGGCAAACTTCTGCTTCATGGTTTCATTGTGTGGTGGTCATCACATCTGCCCTACACGCAGAAGGTCTTGGGTACAACATTCAGCAAACCAAACATGTTACCAAACATGTTCATGCTAACAATGTTCCAACGAAAGCATGCTGTTTATGTTTTATAGATCCTTTCCAGGCCATTTATGTCCTGATCTCGCAAAATATCCAATAGACCCAGCATTCCTATTCATTGTATTTTTGAGCAAAGACTAACATTCAGGTACGCATGCCGAAACCCGGGATTGAACCAGGAATAACGTAGCAAGAAAATGAACTTGTTCTGTGTGTCCTTTTTTCTTTTCTTTTGATTAAACATAAAACAATACAGGACACGACCAGGGAGCAAACATTGTAATTAAAAGAACTTAATAGTTACATAAAACATAACATAACATAAAATAAAAACAAAATCACCTTTAAATGAAAATAGGGGTCCTACTTGGTCCAAAGTCGATCAAATTAGTGCTTATCCAAATTAAGCCTGAATGTCACTGTTTTCCATTCATCCAATGTCTAATGTCTGTTACTATGTCAGTCAAGTCTTTGATCTTTGGCGTGGTTGGTGTCGAGCATTTCTTTGTGATGGCCTTTTTCTCTACAGCCAAAAGTATGTTCCAAGGGTATCCATTTATTGTGTCCATGGCAGGAGTGTTGAGGCCCAAGTACATAGTTTTAAATTTGAGTGGGATGGCAAAGTCAAAAACAGTGTGCAATGCCCTGTGAATTTCAGTCCATTATTTTTGAGCAACAGCACAGCCCCAAAACACCTGATAGTGGTTTGCCTGCTGGGTTCTCCAGCAGTTAGCATTTCCTTGTGAATAATGGGCACTTTGACATGGTGTGGTGAAAAAAAACATATTTTTCCGCTTCAGGCATGTGATTATGTGGTCTTCCTCAGGGCTGTTCCTACATTTCCACACTCTTGGTCAGACAAAACCAGGTTAACTTCTCGTTCCCATTGGTTTAGAATATACTTAGCAGAACGTTGTCCAGATTACCAATGCATTGAGATCATTTAGAAATGATTCCCCTCGCAAGTTCTGATTGATTGGTTTCAACAAAGATTACTGTCAGAGGATTATAGTGGTCGTTTCTTTGTTTCATTTCTTGCTTATAATAAGTCCTATAAAAGTCCTGTCTCTCCAAGTCAAAGGATTCCTTCAACACATCAATGCTTTTCATTTGATTTTCTTTTGCAATGCGGTGAAACGTTTACGCCTTTTGTAATCCAGGCGTTGAATCATAAGCTTGGTCATAAGAAAACCAGCTCCAGATTTTAACAGCTTTGTTTAGTTTGTATGCTTTGGTTGGCTCCTTTCAGGGGGTAAGCACAGATTTTACCCAAAGATTCTTCTTGTTTCTGCACTTTTTCAAAAGAGTAGCGCTGCTCTCGGGGCACTCAAGGTTCCACCGAGATTTGAACTCGGATCGCTGGATTCAGAGTCCAGAGTGCTAACCATTACACCATGGAACCGCAGACTCCTCCTTGGAATGATAACGGTCATCCAAAGCTACAAGTCTTTACGTCAATCATCCCTTGCCAAAAAAATGAGAAACAAGGAGTGAAAACAGTGCAAATAATCTTGATGTGCAGCAATACTTTTCCCTCTCTTAATGCAAAGTGTAGCAGCAGTAAACTTGAGGGAGAAAGGTATGGGTTTGAGGGCTCTTCTTGTGGGCTTTTCTGTCCTTGTAAATATTTTTCATAGACAAAAGAGTAGGCATTTCCTGTTTACTAAACAGGCCCTTTGACCAAGGAAGCCGCAGCGCCATAACGATTTCCTGGTTTCCTTACATAATTACATACAGTGGTTACTTCTGGGATTGTATTTCTTGCTTGCTCTGGCAAGGTGAGCAGTCGTCCCTGGGTGGGCTCGAACCACCAACCTTTCGGTTTACAGCCGAACGCGCTAGCCGATTGCGCCACAGAGACGAGAATCTAGGGCATATCCATAAAAGACTTGTGGCTCTAATTGCAATAAGAAATGAAGAAAAACTCTGGATTCAGAGCGCTAACCGCTATACCGTTGAACCACACCTTTCTACAGGATGTCCTGTTTTGAAAATAAGTATGACATTTGATCATTGGGATATATCAAAGAGAGCAGCATTGAAGTAGGCAAACTTCTGCTTCATGGTTTCATTGTGTGGTGGTCATCACATCTGCCCTACACGCAGAAGGTCTTTGGTACAACATTCAGCGAAACCAAACATGTTACCAAACATGTTCATGCTAACAATGTTCCAACGAAAGCTTGCTGTTTATGTTTTATAGATCCTTTCCAGGCCATTTATGTCCTGATCTCGCAAAATATCCAATAGACCCAGCATTCCTATTCATTGTATTTTTGAGCAAAGACTAACATTCAGGTACACCTGCCGAAACCCAGGATTGAACCAGGAATAACGTAGCGAGAAAATGAACTAGTTCTGTGTGTCCTTTTTTCTTTTCTTTTGATTAAACATAAAACAATACAGGACACGACCAGGGAGCAAAAATCGTAATTAAAAGAACTTAATAGTTACATAAAACATAACATAACATAAAATAAAATAAAAACAAAATCACATTTAAATGAAAATAAGGGTCCTACTTGGTCCAAGTCAATCAAATTAGTGCTTATCCAAATTAAGCCTGAATGTCACTGTTTTCCATTCATCCAATGTCTAATGTCTGTTACTATGTCAGTCAAGTCTTTGATCTTTGGCGTGGTTGGTGTCGAGCATTTCTTTGTGATGGCCTTTTTCTCTACAGCCAAAAGTATGTTCCAAGGGTATCCATTTA
Source organism: Eucyclogobius newberryi (assembly GCF_026437365.1). Classification (NCBI taxonomy): domain Eukaryota; kingdom Metazoa; phylum Chordata; class Actinopteri; order Gobiiformes; family Gobiidae; genus Eucyclogobius; species Eucyclogobius newberryi. The sequence continues at coordinate 207,867 of NW_027315934.1, read as the reverse complement.
TTGTGTCCATGGCAGGAGTGTTGAGGCCCAAGTACATAGTTTTAAATTTGAGTGGGATGGCAAAGTCAAAAACAGTGTGCAGTGCCCTGTGAATTTCAGTCCATTATTTTTGAGCAACAGCACAGCCCCAAAACACCTGATAGTGGTTTGCCTGCTGGGTTCTCCAGCAGTTAGCATTTCCTTGTGAATAATGGGCACTTTGACATGGTGTGGTGAAAAAAACATATTTTTCCCCTTCAGGCATGTGATTTTGTGGTCTTCCTCAGGGCTGTTCCTACATTTCCACACTCTTGGTCAGACAAAACCAGGTTAACTTCTCGTTCCCATTGGTTTAGAATATACTTAGCAGAACGTTGTCCAGATTACCAATGCATTGAGATAATTTAGAAATTATTCCCCTCGCAAGTTCTGATTGATTGGTTTCAACAAAGATTACTGTCAGAGGATTATAGTGGTCGTTTCTTTGTTTCATTTCTTGCTTATAATAAGTCCTATAAAAGTCCTGTCTCTCCAAGTCAAAGGATTCCTTCAACACATCAATGCTTTTCATTTGATTTTCTTTTGCAATGCGGTGAAACGTTTACGCCTTTTGTAATCCAGGCGTTGAATCATAAGCTTGGTCATAAGAAAACCAGCTCCAGATTTTAACAGCTTTGTTTAGTTTGTATGCTTTGGTTGGCTCCTTTCAGGGGGTAAGCACAGATTTTACCCAAAGATTCTTCTTGTTTCTGCACTTTTTCAAAAGAGTAGCGCTGCTCTCGGGGTACTCAAGGTTCCACCGAGATTTGAAATAGGATCGCTGGATTCAGAGTCCAGAGTGCTAACCATTACACCATGGAACCGCAGACTCCTCCTTGGAAGGATAACGGTCATCCAAAGCTACAAGTCTTACATCAATCGTCCCTTGCCAAAAAAATGAGAAACAAGGAGTGAAAACAGTGCAAATAATCTTGAGGTGCAGCAATACTTTTCCCTCTCTTAATGCAAAGTGTAGCAGCAGTAAACTTGAGGGAGAAAGGTATGGGTTTGAGGGCTCTTCTTGTGGGCTTTTCTGTCCTTGTAAATATTTTTCATAGACAAAAAGTAGGCATTTCCTGTTTAATAAACAGGCCCTTTGACCAAGGAAGCCGCAGCGCCATAACGATTTCCTGGTTTCCTTACATAATTACATACAGTGGTTACTTCTGGGATTGTATTTCTTGCTTGCTCTGGCAAGGTGAGCAGTCGTCCCTGGATGGGCTCGAACCACCAACCTTTCGGTTAACAACCGAACGCGCTAGCCGATTGCGCCACAGAGACGAGAATCTAGGCATATCCATAAAAGACTTGTGCATCTAATTGCAATAAGAAATGAAGAAAAACTCCGGATTCAGAGCGCTAACGGCTATACCGTTGAACCACACCTTTCTACAGGATGTCCTGTTTTGAAAATAAGTATGACATTTGATCATTGGGCTATATCAAAGAGAGCAGCATTGAAGTAGGCAAACTTCTGCTTCATGGTTTCATTGTGTGGTGGTCATCACATCTGCCCTACACGCAGAAGGTCTTGGGTACAACATTCAGCGAAACCAAACATGTTACCAAACATGTTCATGCTAACAATGTTCCAACGAAAGCATGCTGTTTATGTTTTATAGATCCTTTCCAGGCCATTTATGTCCTGATCTCGCAAAATATCCAATAGACCCAGCATTCCTATTCATTGTATTTTTGAGCAAAGACTAACATTCAGGTACGCATGCCGAAACCCGGGATTGAACCAGGAATAACGTAGCAAGAAAATGAACTAGTTCTGTGTGTCCTTTTTTCTTTTCTTTTGATTAAACATAAAACAATACAGGACACGACCAGGGAGCAAAAATTGTAATTAAAAGAACTTAATAGTTACATAAAACATAACATAACATAAAATAAAAACAAAATCACCTTTAAATGAAAATAGGGGTCCTACTTGGTCCAAAGTCGATCAAATTAGTGCTTATCCAAATTAAGCCTGAATGTCACTGTTTTCCATTCATCCAATGTCTAATGTCTGTTACTATGTCAGTCAAGTCTTTGATCTTTGGCGTGGTTGGTGTCGAGCATTTCTTTGTGATGGCCTTTTTCTCTACAGCCAAAAGTATGTTCCAAGGGTATCCATTTATTGTGTCCATGGCAGGAGTGTTGAGGCCCAAGTACATAGTTTTAAATTTGAGTGGGATGGCAAAGTCAAAAACAGTGTGCAATGCCCTGTGAATTTCAGTCCATTATTTTTGAGCAACAGCACAGCCCCAAAACACCTGATAGTGGTTTGCCTGCTGGGTTCTCCAGCAGTTAGCATTTCCTTGTGAATAATGGGCACTTTGACATGGTGTGGTGAAAAAAAACATATTTTTCCGCTTCAGGCATGTGATTATGTGGTCTTCCTCAGGGCTGTTCCTATATTTCCACACTCTTGGTCAGACAAAACCAGGTTAACTTCTCGTTCCCATTGGTTTAGAATATACTTAGCAGAACGTTGTCCAGATTACCAATGCATTGAGATCATTTAGAAATGATTCCCCTCGCAAGTTCTGATTGATTGGTTTCAACAAAGATTACTGTCAGAGGATTATAGTGGTCGTTTCTTTGTTTCATTTCTTGCTTATAATAAGTCCCATAAAAGTCCTGTCTCTCCAAGTCAAAGGATTCCTTCAACACATCAATGCTTTTCATTTGATTTTCTTTTGCAATGCGGTGAAACGTTTACGCCTTTTGTAATCCAGGCGTTGAATCATAAGCTTGGTCATAAGAAAACCAGCTCCAGATTTTAACAGCTTTGTTTAGTTTGTATGCTTTGGTTGGCTCCTTTCAGGGGGTAAGCACAGATTTTACCCAAAGATTCTTCTTGTTTCTGCACTTTTTCAAAAGAGTAGCACTGCTCTCGGGGTACTCAAGGTTCCACCGAGATATGAACTCAGATCGCTGGATTCAGAGTCCAGAGTGCTAACCATTACACCATGGAACCGCAGACTCCTCCTTGGAAGGATAACGGTCATCCAAAGCTACAAGTCTTACATCAATCATCCCTTGCCAAAAAAATGAGAAACAAGGAGTGAAAACAGTGCAAATAATCTTGATGTGCAGCAATACTTTTCCCTCTCTTAATGCAAAGTGTAGCAGCAGTAAACTTGAGGGAGAAAGGTATGGGTTTGAGGGCTCTTCTTGTGGGCTTTTCTGTCCTTGTACATATTTTTCATAGACAAAAAGTAGGCATTTCCTGTTTAATAAACAGGCCCTTTGACCAAGGAAGCCGCAGCGCCATGACGATTTCCTGGTTTCCTTACATAATTACATACAGTGGTTACTTCTGGGATTGTATTTCTTGCTTGCTCTGGCAAGGTTAGCAGTCGTCCCTGGATGGGCTCGAACCACCAACCTTTCGGTTAACAGCCGAACGCGCTAGCCGATTGCGCCACAGAGACGAGAATCTAGGCATATCCATAAAAGACTTGTGCATCTAATTGCAATAAGAAATGAAGAAAAACTCTGGATTCAGAGCGCTAACCGCTATACCGTTGAACCACACCTTTCTACAGGATGTCCTGTTTTGAAAATAAGTATGACATTTGATCATTGGGCTATATCAAAGAGAGCAGCATTGAAGTAGGCAAACTTCTGCTTCATGGTTTCATTGTGTGGTGGTCATCACATCTGCCCTACACGCAGAAGGTCTTGGGTACAACATTCAGCGAAACCAAACATGTTACCAAACATGTTCATGCTAACAATGTTCCAACGAAAGCATGCTGTTTATGTTTTATAGATCCTTTCCAGGCCATTTATGTCCTGATCTCGCAAAATATCCAATAGACCCAGCATTCCTATTCATTGTATTTTTGAGCAAACACTAACATTCAGGTACACATGCCGAAACCCGGGATTGAACCAGGAATAACGTAGCGAGAAAATGAACTAGTTCTGTGTGTCCTTCTTTCTTTTCTTTTGATTAAACATAAAACAATACAGGACACGACCAGGGAGCAAAAATCGTAATTAAAATAACTTAATAGTTACATAAAACATAACATAACATAAAATAAAATAAAAACAAAATCACATTTAAATGAAAATAGGGGTCCTACTTGGTCCAAAGTCGATCAAATTAGTGCTTATCCAAATTAAGCCTGAATGTCACTGTTTTCCATTCATCCAATGTCTAATGTCTGTTACTATGTCAGTCAAGTCTTTGATCGTTGGCGTGGTTGGTGTCGAGCATTTCTTTGTGATGGCCTTTTTCTCTACAGCCAAAAGTGTGTTCCAAGGGTATCCATTTTTGTGTCCATGGCAGGAGTGTTGAGGCCCAAGTACATAGTTTTAAATTTGAGTTGGATGGCAAAGTCAAAAACAGTCTGCAGTGCCCTGTGAATTTCAGTCCATTATTTTTGAGCAACAGCACAGCCCCAAAACACCTGATAGTGGTTTGCCTGCTGGGTTCTCCAGCAGTTAGCATTTCCTTGTGAATAATGGGCACTTTGACATGGTGTGGTGAAAAAAACATATTTTTCCCCTTCAGGCATGTGATTTTGTGGTCTTCCTCAGGGCTGTTCCTACATTTCCACACTCTTGGTCAGACAAAACCAGGTTCACTTCTCGTTCCCATTCGTTTAGAATATACTTAGCAGAACGTTGTCCAGATTACCAATGCATTGAGATCATTTAGAAATGATTCCCCTCGCAAGTTCTGATTGATTGGCTTCAACAAAGATTACTGTCAGAGGATTATAGTGGTCATTTCTTTGTTTCATTTCTTGCTTATAATAAGTCCTATAAAAGTCCTGTCTCTCCAAGTCAAAGGATTCCTTCAACACATCAATGCTTTTCATTTGATTTTCTTTTGCAATGCGGTGAAACGTTTACGCCTTTTGTAATCCAGGCGTTGAATCATAAGCTTGGTCATAAGAAAACCAGCTCCAGATTTTAACAGCTTTGTTTAGTTTGTATGCTTTGGTTGGCTCCTTTCAGGGGGTAAGCACAGATTTTACCCAAAGATTCTTCATGTTTCTGCACTTTTTCAAAAGAGTAACGCTACTCTCGGGGCACTCAAGGTTCCACTGAGATTTGAACTCGGATCGCTGGATTCAAAGTGTGCTAACCATTACACCATGGAACCGCAGACTGCTCCTTGGAAGGATAACGGTGATCCAAAGCTACAAGTCTTTACATCAATCATCCCTTGCCCAAAAAATGAGAAACAAGGAGTGCAAACAGTGCAAACAATCTTGATGTGCAGCAATACTTTTCCCTCTCTTAATGCAAAGTGTAGCAGCAGTAAACTTGAGGGAGAAAGGTATGGGTTTGAGGGCTCTTCTTGTGGGCTTTACTGTCCTTGTAAATATTTTTCATAGACAAAAGAGTAGGCATTTCCTGTTAACTAAACAGGCCCTTTGACCAAGGAAGCCCCAGCGCCGTAATGATTTCCTGGTTTCCTTACATAATTACATACAGTGGTTACTTCTGGGATTGTATTTCTTGCTTGCTCTGGCAAGGTGAGCAGTCGTCCCTGGGTAACACCTCTAATTGCAATTAGAAATGAAGAAAAACTCTGGATTCAGAGCGCTAGCTGCTATACCGTTGAACCACACCTTTCTACAGGATGTCCTGTTTTGAAAATACGTATGACATTTGATCATTGGGCTATATCAAAGAGAGCAGCATTGAAGTAGGCAAACTTCTGCTTCATGGTTTCATTGTGTGGTGGTCATCACATCTGCCCTACACGCAGAAGGTCTTGGGTACAACATTCAGCAAAACCAAACATGTTACCAAACATGTTCATGCTAACAATGTTCCAACGAAAGCATGCTGTTTATGTTTTATAGATCCTTTCCAGGCCATTTATGTCCTGATCTCGCAAAATATTAAATAGACCCAGCATTCCTATTTATTGTATTTTTGAGCAAAGACTAACATTCAGGTATACCTGCCGAAACCCGGGATTGAACCAGGGACCTTTAGATATTCAATCTAACGCTCTCCCAACTGAGCTATTTCGGCTACTTTATCGAATAAATTAGGCAAGGGAGGGAAACGTGTGGCATAACGTAGCGAGAAAATGAACTATTTCTGTGTGTCCTTTTTTCTTTTCTTTCGATTAAACACTCTACACTCTTGGTCAGACAAAACCAGGTTCACTTCTCGTTCCCATTGGTTTATCTTCTTTACCATGAAATCAACTCTTACCTTCTCAAAGCCTTCCCATATGGTCTAGCGGTTAGGATTCCTGGCACTCATCCAGGGGCCAGCCGTGGATAGTGGGCATAGAGCGCCAGCCAATCAGAATGAGCCTGTGTGCCATGTGCCACTGTGATGAAGGCCAACCAATCAGAATGCAGAGATTCGTGTTCGTTCACAAATTCATCTCAAGAAACCAGAGTTCAATTCCTGCTGTGCCCAGAAGAAGAGGAAAGTTTCAAAGGATCAAAACATTAAATGTATAAAGTTTATGAGTTGGTGTGTCAGTTTGCACTTGTTAAAAGGTCAGATCATGAGAAGGACTCACATGCAGCTGCTGGTACTGATTTGAAATTTTAATAAAATCACAAATTGATCACAAATAGTGATTTCTGCTTCACCTTAAGAGATTTACCCACGTCACACCTTCTGCATAAATAAACTTGGAGTGGGTCAGAAAACTCCAGGTGTTTAGTCCGCAGGGGTCAGAGGTCACACTATCACATCTCTAACACTGCAGCACTGAACTGTACTATTGTGTTCAGTTTATGTTCTGCAGAGAAATAAAACAATGACTCATATTGTTAATGATATGATATCTCAATCATTTAAAGAATATTGTTGTATTGTTATATTGGAAAGAAAACACAAAAAAACATGTACTTTTAAGAATATTTATTGACAGGGAAAATACCAGAAATATTAAGTTTAATTTATTTACACTTCAGACAGCATTCATTACTTGACAGTAGTATTTACATTAAATATACAGATATATACAGTCCAGGGAAGTATGTGTGGATGTGAGGACTGTGCGGGGCCTGCTTCAGCACCAGTTTGCAGAACCTGCACGTTCTCCCTGGGGCAGAACCTGCACGTTCTCCCTGGGGCAGGTGACTCCTCTCTCTTCCTCTTCTGTTGCTTCCTTTCCTCCTCTCTCTGTCTTGTGGCCTCCAGCTCCCTCTGGAAGAACTCTGTGTCCACAATGTCCTTAAAGGTGGTGTTTCTTCAGGGCTGCTGCTCAGGGCGTCCTGAGAAAGAGACGGTGATGGTCAGAGCTGTAGGAGACGAGGTGATGGTCGTGGTGACGACAGTTGTCGTGGTGACGACAGGCAGAGTTGTGGTGCTGCCAGAGTGTCTGTGTTTGCTCCAGCTTTTTCGGGCTGATGTTGAGTGAAGATGATGCATTTAATAATTTGATGTGATGATGATGATGTAATGACAAATATGTAGTTTTGTGGTCGGGTGTAGCGCGCTGTTGGCTGATTGGCTCAGGGGCAGTGGAGGGGGAGGCGGCCTGTTGTGACGACTGCGGCTGAAGCTTCACTGGAGGAGGAACTACAGAACAAAACAGATGAATGTTTTAGTGATAAGCAACACGTGTGCACATGAAATACAACACATGACACACATTTAGAACCACTGCACTGGCTGTGAAACTACAGTCAGCATGAAGCATTCATCTGTTCACTCTGTGATGGTTTGACTGAGACAGACACAGACACACATGGAGCATGAAGCATTCATCTGTTCACTCTGTGATGGTTTGACTGAGACAGACACAGACACACATGGAGCATGAAGCATTCATCTGTTCACTCTGTGATGGTTTGACTGAGACAGACACAGACACACATGGAGCATGAAGCATTCATCTGTTCACTCTGTGATGGTTTGACTGAGACAGACACAGACACACATGGAGCATGAAGCATTCATCTGTTCACTCTGTGATGGTTTGACTGAGACAGACACAGACACACATGGAGCATGAAGCATTCATCTGTTCACTCTGTGATGGTTTGACTGAGACAGACACAGACACACATGGAGCTCACTCACTTTGGGTTGTCTCTTCTCCAGGAGCATCAGATGCAGAATGTGTGGGACGAGCTGCATCTGAAACAACCAAAACACCACAATATAGGTTTATGTTTGTTTAGATTATTCTATTAAAATGTCAGACCTGGAGCTGAAGTACTTCCAGACTCGGGCAGAACAAACCTCAGCTCCTGTGGAAGTGGCACTGGAGGCTTAAGGGGCAGCACATCTGCAGCAGCTGAAGAGAGGAAAGAAATATATGATACGTTTGATCAACTTTGATCTTACAGTGAATAAGCAACAAGTAAAAGCTCTTACATCCTGTGGTTCCTCCAGAACAGTTGCTGTAAGAGAAGAAGAAGAATAATGAGTCATATTTAGCTGTTAGTAACAACGCACACTTACATTTGACCTGTTGTTTATATCATAAGTAAGTTTATATTGCTGTTTTATTTAGCAATGTTAGTGTGAATGAGCAGAAGAAGCTCTCACTCATTCATATTGAACACCAGATAATATGACTTACTCTCATCACAGGTGCATGAATTCAGAGCAGGACCTGAACAGGGTCAGGAACAACTGAACTCATGCACAGGACAGAACGTGTCCCAAAGTGTCTTTCATGGCAGGACATCTGTGTGTGAACTTCTGTAAACCTGAGGATGATGGAGCTCAGCAGCGACTGGTGCAGACACGGCTGGAATAAAAGACAAACCTTTTTAACACATGATAAATCCAAAATGGAGCTTAAGCGTTACAGACACATTACACACATCCACGTGTTGTTTGGACGGAGATGCTGAGCATTGTCCTCTCCAGCGCGTCCTCTTCAGCCACTACTAAAGGAAAAGACATGAAATGAAACAGAAGTGACTGCTCCTCTACACGGTGTGACTCTGTGTGACTCCACACAAACCAAGAACACATGATTTATGTAGTTATACTCACCCAAGGGCTCACGAGGAGAGGTGGTGGGGACACGAGTGGGTGGAAAAGAGGACAGGGCAGAGGAGGACAGGAGAGAGGAGGACAGGACAGAGGAGGACAGGGCAGAGGAGGACGGGGCAGAGGACAGGACAGAGGAGGATGGGGCAGAGGAGGACAGGAGGAATTGTTGAGTCATTCATATGGATTTTGGCTCTTGTTTACAGTCTGTTGCTAGGTAACAGTTGTGGAATGTCCTCCACATTAACATGAAGTGAAGGCATTTCCCCCATTGTGGGAAAAAGTCTCTCTTACTTGTGATGAATTGTTGAAGCTACAACTACTTTTATGCACAATAAGAGACAACACAACACACAGATCACGTAATATTGCACCTTATATAAAACTGCACAACTGCAAACCTTTAAATGTAATAAACTTTAACTTCACAGGGCTGAATATCACACAAAACTGACAGAAAAGTCGCGTTTAGTTGTTCAACAGAGACATGGAAGTAGCAGTGACTTTATGTGACTAAAAACACAGTTTCAAAAGTGCAAAACACAAGACGAACTTTACCTGAAAACGTCTTCAAATGCCCGTTATAAATGCCACAAAATACGAGTGTTCTGGGGCAGTAAAATGTCCATAAGAAGGTGAAAACAGGAGCAGATCTAGTGCTAAACTTGTCCAGGTCGCACTGAATGAATGACGTCACTCTGCATTCAAACATGGCGCGCTCTCGCCACAGCGCCGCCGCTGGCCAAAAGTATATTACATCCGTAGTGGTTTAACACTACCATAGGAAATGAATGGGATTCTGTTTAGGGCTGTTTAGCTAAAGAATCCAGGTGGCCCGGGTTCAACTCCCGGTATGGGAATATCTAGTCTGTCCTGCTGGAACACTTGTAGCTGCATTATGTACAAGACTCGCTGTGGTTACGAGTACATTCAAGCTGGACGGAGGTGAAGAGAGGCATAGCAACATGGTATCGATTTGGGCGCAGCATGCGAAAATTCGTAATCAACCTTTAGCTTTTCTATGCATCTATAGACTAGCAGGTTGGTTGGTGTTTCTTTTTGGAGCATTTCTCTTAGACAAAGTGGGTCAGCGGTAGAGCGCATACTTTGCTTCATTTGGGATCAGTCATGTTTTCCAGCAATTCTTGACTGGACAAGCATATCTTGATTTTTTTTTATTGGTCTCACGCTTTCACTGTAATTTTCCAAAGATGCAGTATTGTGGTGGCCAGGTGGTCAAGCTGATGGGCAAGAAATCCATTGGCATTGCTTCATATTTCTTAGAACCCTGCTGGAAACATACCTTTCTCTTCCCCCTGACCAGCAAAGGATGCCACCTGCTTAACAGTGCTTGATTTGTAAATATATAGGTACAGGAACACTTGTGGACTGGGTGATCAGGCCAAAAAAGTTACTGTAACACACAAAAAGTGACGCACATGTAAGTAAAGTAACAATGGGACAAACCTTTGTGTCACAACCAGTCAAATTGGAATTTAAAAAAAAAATCAAGAATTGAATTGTCTATCTGGTCACTGTTTCTGTTCTTTCTATTCTATCTGTTCTGTTTTTGTCCATTCTATCATTTAAGGCATTGTTACGGAAGGGGATGTAGCTCAGTGGTAGAGCGCATGCTTAGCATGTATGAGGTCCTGGGTTCAATTCCCAGCATCTCCAGGCGACACTGTAGTCTTTGCTAATTGCCAGATTACACTGCAGTGAATTTTAGAGACCTTCACTGAAATATTTCAAATCAGCACATGTGGTGATTCAGTGCAAGCTCCCAGTCCCGCATTACCTTTGAACCTTGCAGCACTTATAAAATTCAAACAATATTATTTCATCCATCCACACTACCTGCAGGAAGGTGAGACAAAGTGGCCCATTCAGGCAGCCTGGGCGACATTCCCAACTTCCAGTATAGGTATGTCTCTCCAAACCTGAGCTTAGAATGCTTAGTAAAACATGCTGTCTCCATGAATTCATGGAGAGTTAAATCTGGTAATGTAATTGCGCTAGTTTCAGAAAATAATGTGGGTAATTTTCACTTTCTTAAACACAGTTTAAAGGTGTCTTGTTGTTGTGGCCGAGAGGTTAAGGCGATGGACTTGAAATCCATTGGGGTTTCCCCGCGCAGGTTAGATTCCTGTCAGCAACGTGTGTTTAGCAGCACAGATTTTGAGATTTCGTTCTATTCTATAAACCAGCATGTTTGGTGATGTTTAATTTCGGAGCCATTCTTTCAGAACGAGGGCATGTATGAAATCCTTGTTTCAATCCCCTGCATCTCCATTCAATATTCTGTTGATGGCACAAAGTGAAAAGTGTTGACTCCAGGTCTTGCTTGGAAAATAATCATGACAGGCAAGAGATGGTTATGTAGCTCAGTGTTAGAGCGAAGTCTTTCGTAGCAAGATCCCAGTTCCACATTCCTTTAAAATTAGATTTCATATTTTGAAGCAATTTGAGTCTATTAGACGTATACAGCCCCATGGGCATTACGCACTGGCCTCTTGAACCAGGGATTGTGGGTTTGAGTCCCATGATCATAGCCATTCAGCAGAGTGGCGCAGCGGAAGCGTGCTGGGCCCATAACCCAGAGGTCGATGGATCGAAACCATCCTCTGCTAGATTTTTTTTACTTGCATTATTGCCATTGTCAATCCAAATTAACCAAGCTAGTCAGTAATGTGTTGGATGATGGAAGCCGATCTTCAGCGCAAGCTCCCAGTTCCACATTTGCTTTGAATCTAGCAGCACATTTCTTTTTTCCATCCTATATTGTTATTTCTTTTTTGGGGAAAAGGATAGCCGAGTAGTGAAAGAAGATGTAGGTCAAAAAAGACCCATGAATAGACATTTTGAAGCAATTTGAGTCTATTATGGGTACATAACCCCATAAGCAATATGCACAGGATACTAGCCTCCAAAATCCGGGATTGTGGATTTCAGGTCCATGGTCTAATAGGCTGAGCCACAAGGAAAATACTAATCACTAGACTTGTTGCACGTGGAATGGGCTTATATCTATTACATACAGAACTGTTCCTTAACTCTCAAGCATCAATGAGGCCTTCTTTATACGTCATAAGGCGCTGGTACAGCTAGCAGCCCGGTGTAAACGCTCTCTCTTTTTTCTCACACTTATTGTGCTTTATCTCCTATATTTTGTAAATATAGTTAGTATATTTTTTCTATTTTACTGTAGGATAGGGACACGCGCTGGAATCGTTTTTAATTCAACTGTTTTTGACTTTATTCGGCTGGATTGAGTGTTTTCGTCGTGTCGTGGCGATGTGTCTTGGCTCTGAGTCCCCCGGCTCCGGCCCCGCCCCCCGGCCGGCGCCGTACCGCGTTTACACAAAGGAGGAACTAATGAAACTGCGGAGAACAGTCGTCTTACCTGGAGATCGTCACGTTATCCCGGCGGACATCCTAAGGAAAACGCAACGAAGCAGACGGGCTGGACGTAAACTCCGAGAGAAGAGAGGGACAAACAGGAAGTCGGTTCCCGCCGTAGTCATGGGTAACGTGAGGTCCCTTCAAAATAAAATGACGAAAATAGCGAGCCTCATGCGGTCCCAGAGGATTTATAGGGACAGCAGTGTCTTGATTTTCACAGAGACCTGGTTAACAGCAGAAATGCCAGACTCTATTGTAGGTTTGGACAATTTTCATCTGCTGCGGGCGGACAGAACGAGAGAATGCGGGAAGAAAAGATATATTATCTGCCCCGGGAGTTCTCACATGTGATTTTGATCGCAGTCTATGTGGCCCCGTCTGCCAATGCTCAATATGCTTGTGAAGCACTGCTCTCCTGCACTTGTAGGCTGCAAACACAGCACCCACAGGCTCTCTCCCTCGTCTCTGGTGACTTTAACCACGCTTCTCCCTCTTCTGTTCTACCATCATACAACCAGTATGTTACCTGCCCCACCAGAAACAATAGAACATTGGACTTGTTTTTTGCCAACACCAAGGAGGCTTATTCCTCTTTCCCCCTCCCCCCCTGGGCAGCTCGGACCACAACCTTGTACATCTGGGGCCTGTGTATGAACCCATCGTGCCCATGTGGGACAATAAAGGAATATCTTATCTGATCTGATCTGATCTGATCTGATCTGATCTGATCTGATCTGATCTGATCTGATCTTATCTTATCTTATCTTATTTACCGTTAAATCAACTCTTACCTTCTTAAATCCTTCCCATATGGTCTAGCGGTTAGGATTCCTGGCTCTCATCCAGGTGGCCCGGGTTCAACTCCCGGTATGGGAATATCTAGTCTGTCCTGCTGGAACACTTGTAGCTGCATTATGTACAAGACTCGCTGTGGTTACGAGTACATTCAAGCTGGACGGAGGTGAAGAGAGGCATAGAAACATGGTTTGGGCGCAGCATGCGAAAATTTGTAATCAACCTTTAGCTTTTCTATGCATCTATAGACTAGCAGGTTGGTTGGTGTTTCTTTTTGGAGCATTTCTCTTAGACAAAGTGGGTCAGCGGTAGAGCGCATACTTTGCTTCATTTGGGATCAGTCATGTTTTCCAGCAATTCTTGACTGGACAAGCATATCTTGATTTTTTTTTATTGGTCTCACGCTTTCACTGTAATTTTCCAAAGATGCAGTATTGTGGTGGCCAGGTGGTCAAGCTGATGGGCAAGAAATCCATTGGCATTGCTTCATATTTCTTAGAACCCTGCTGGAAACATACCTTTCTCTTCCCCCTGACCAGCAAAGGATGCCACCTGCTTAACAGTGCTTGATTTGTAAATATATAGGTACAGGAACACTTGTGGACTGGGTGATCAGGCCAAAAAAGTTACTGTAACACACAAAAAGTGACGCACATGTAAGTAAAGTAACAATGGGACAAACCTTTGTGTCACAACCAGTCAAATTGGAATTTAAAAAAAAATCAAGAATTGAATTGTCTATCTGGTCACTGTTTCTGTTGTTTCTATTCTATCTGTTCTGTTTTTGTCCATTCTATCATTTAAGGCATTGTTACGGAAGGGGATGTAGCTCAGTGGTAGAGCGCATGCTTAGCATGTATGAGGTCCTGGGTTCAATTCCCAGCAGGTGACACTGTAGTCTTTGCTAATTGCCAGATTACACTGCATTGAATTTTAGAGACCTTCACTGAAATATTTCAAATCAGCACATGTGGTGATTCAGTGCAAGCTCCCAGTCCCGCATTACCTTTGAACCTTGCAGCACTTATAAAATTCAAACAATATTATTTCATCCATCCACACTACCTGCAGGAAGGTGAGACAAAGTGGCCCATTCAGGCAGCCTGGGCGACATTCCCAACTTCCAGTATAGGTATGTCTCGCCAAACCTGAGCTTAGAATGCTTAGTAAAACATGCTGTCTCCATGAATTCATGGAGAGTTAAATCTGGTAATGTAATTGCGCTAGTTTCAGAAAATAATGTGGGTAATTTCAACTTTCTTAAACACAGTTTAAAGGTGTCTTGTTGTTGTGGCCGAGAGGTTAAGGCGATGGACTTGAAATCCATTGGGGTTTCCCCGCGCAGGTTCGATTCCTGTCAGCAACGTGTGTTTAGCAGCACAGATTTTGAGATTTCGTTCTATTCTATAAACCAGCATGTTTGGTGATGTTTAATTTCGGAGCCATTCTTTCAGAACGAGGGCATGTATGAAATCCTTGTTTCAATCCCCTGCATCTCCATTCAATATTCTGTTGATGGCACAAAGTGAAAAGTGTTGACTCCAGGTCTTGCTTGGAAAATAATCATGACAGGCAAGAGATGGTTATGTAGCTCAGTGTTAGAGCACAGTCTTTCGTAGCAAGATCCCAGTTCCACATTCCTTTAAAATTAGATTTCATATTTTGAAGCAATTTGAGTCTATTAGACGTATACAGCCCCATGGGCATTACGCACTGGCCTCTTGAACCAGGGATTGTGGGTTTGAGTCCCATGATCATAGCCATTCAGCAGAGTGGCGCAGCGGAAGCGTGCTGGGCCCTTAACCCAGAGGACGATGGATCGAAACCATCCTCTGCTAGATTTTTTTTACTTGCATTATTGCGATTGTCAATCCAAATGAACCAAGCTAGTCAGTAATGTGTTGGATGATGGAAGCCGATCTTCAGCGCAAGCTCCCAGTTCCACATTTGCTTTGAATCTAGCAGCACATTTCTTTTTTCCATCCTACATTGTTATTTCTTTTTTGGGGAAAAGGATAGCTGAGTAGTGAAAGAAGATGTAGGTAAAAAAAGACCCATGATTAGACATTTTGAAGCAATTTGAGTCTATTATGGGTACATAACCCCATAAGCAATATGCACAGGATACTAGCCTCCAAAATCCGGGATTGTGGATTTCAGGTCCATGGTCTAATAGGCTGAGCCACAAGGAAAATACTAATCACTAGACTTGTTGCACGTGGAATGGGCTTATATCTATGACATACAGAACTGTTCCTTAACTCTCAAGCATCAATGAGGCCTTCTTTATACGTCATAAGGCGCTGGTACAGCTAGCAGCCCGGTGTAAACGCTCTCTCTTTTTTCTCACACTTATTGTGCTTTATCTCCTATATTTTGTAAATATAGTTAGTATATTTTTTCTATTTTACTGTAGGATAGGGACACGCGCTGGAATCGTTTTTAATTCAACTGTTTTTGACTTTATTCGGCTGGATTGAGTGTTTTCGTCGTGTCGTGGCGATGTGTCTTGGCTCTGAGTCCCCCGGCTCCGGCCCCGCCCCCCGGCCGGCGCCGTACCGCGTTTACACAAAGGAGGAACTAATGAAACTGCGGAGAACAGTCGTCTTACCTGGAGATCGTCACGTTATCCCGGCGGACATCCTAAGGAAAACGCAACGAAGCAGACGGGCTGGACGTAAACTCCGAGAGAAGAGAGGGACAAACAGGAAGTCGGTTCCCGCCGTAGTCATGGGTAACGTGAGGTCCCTTCAAAATAAAATGACGGAAATAGCGAGCCTCATGCGGTCCCAGAGGATTTATAGGGACAGCAGTGTCTTGATTTTCACAGAGACCTGGTTAACAGCAGAAATGCCAGACTCTATTGTAGGTTTGGACAATTTTCATCTGCTGCGGGCGGACAGAACGAGAGAATGCGGGAAGAAAAGATATATTATCTGCCCCGGGAGTTCTCACATGTGATTTTGATCGCAGTCTATGTGGCCCCGTCTGCCAATGCTCAATATGCTTGTGAAGCACTGCTCTCCTGCACTTGTAGGCTGCAAACACAGCACCCACAGGCTCTCTCCCTCGTCTCTGGTGACTTTAACCACGCTTCTCCCTCTTCTGTTCTACCATCATACACCCAGTATGTTACCTGCCCCACCAGAAACAATAGAACATTGGACTTGTTTTTTGCCAACACCAAGGAGGCTTATTCCTCTTTCCCCCTCCCTCCCCTGGGCAGCTCGGACCACAACCTTGTACATCTGGGGCCTGTGTATGAACCCATCGTGCCCATGTGGGACAATAAAGGAATATCTTATCTGATCTGATCTGATCTGATCTGATCTGATCTGATCTTATCTTATCTTATCTTATTTACCATTAAATCAACTCTTACCTTCTTAAATCCTTCCCTGGAACACTTGTAGCTGCATTATGTACAAGACTCGCTGTGGTTACGAGTACATTCAAGCTGGACGGAGGTGAAGAGAGGCATAGAAACATGGTATCGATTTGGGCGCAGCATGCGAAAATTTGTAATCAACCTTTAGCTTTTCTATGCATCTATAGACTAGCAGGTTGGTTGGTGTTTCTTTTTGGAGCATTTCTCTTAGACAAAGTGGGTCAGCGGTAGAGCGCATACTTTGCTTCATTTGGGATCAGTCATGTTTTCCAGCAATTCTTGACTGGACAAGCATATCTTGATTTTTTTTTATTGGTCTCACGCTTTCACTGTAATTTTCCAAAGATGCAGTATTGTGGTGGCCAGGTGGTCAAGCTGATGGGCAAGAAATCCATTGGCATTGCTTCATATTTCTTAGAACCCTGCTGGAAACATACCTTTCTCTTCCCCCTGACCAGCAAAGGATGCCACCTGCTTAACAGTGCTTGATTTGTAAATATATAGGTACAGGAACACTTGTGGACTGGGTGATCAGGCCAAAAAAGTTACTGTAACACACAAAAAGTGACGCACATGTAAGTAAAGTAACAATGGGACAAACCTTTGTGTCACAACCAGTCAAATTGGAATTTAAAAAAAAATCAAGAATTGAATTGTCTATCTGGTCACTGTTTCTGTTGTTTCTATTCTATCTGTTCTGTTTTTGTCCATTCTATCATTTAAGGCATTGTTACGGAAGGGGATGTAGCTCAGTGGTAGAGCGCATGCTTAGCATGTATGAGGTCCTGGGTTCAATTCCCAGCATCTCCAGGTGACACTGTAGTCTTTGCTAATTGCCAGATTACACTGCAGTGAATTTTAGAGACCTTCACTGAAATATTTCAAATCAGCACATGTGGTGATTCAGTGCAAGCTCCCAGTCCCGCATTACCTTTGAACCTTGCAGCACTTATAAAATTCAAACAATATTATTTCGTCCATCCACACTACCTGCAGGAAGGTGAGACAAAGTGGCCCATTCAGGCAGCCTGGGCGACATTCCCAACTTCCAGTATAGGTATGTCTCGCCAAACCTGAGCTTAGAATGCTTAGTAAAACATGCTGTCTCCATGAATTCATGGAGAGTTAAATCTGGTAATGTAATTGCGCTAGTTTCAGAAAATAATGTGGATAATTTCCACTTTCTTAAACACAGTTAAGAGGTGTATTGTTGTTGTGGCCGAGAGGTTAAGGCGATGGACTTGAAATCCATTGGGGTTTCCCCGCGCAGGTTCGATTCCTGTCAGCAACGTGTGTTTAGCAGCACAGATTTTGAGATTGCGTTCTATTCTATAAACCAGCATGTTTGGTGATGTTTAATTTCGGAGCCATTCTTTCAGAACGAGGGCATGTATGAAATCCTTGTTTCAATCCCCTGCATCTCCATTCAATATTCTGTTGATGGCACAAAGTGAAAAGTGTTGACTCCAGGTCTTGCTTGGAAAATAATCATGACAGGCAAGAGATGGTTATGTAGCTCAGTGTTAGCACAGTCTTTCGTAGCAAGATCCCAGTTCCACATTCCTTTAAAATTAGATTTCATATTTTGAAGCAATTTGAGTCTATTAGACGTATACAGCCCCATGGGCATTACGCACTGGCCTCTTGAACCGGGATTGTGGGTTTGAGTCCCATGATCATAGCCATTCAGCAGAGTGGCGCAGCGGTAGCGTGCTGGGCCCATAACCCAGAGGTCGATGGATCGAAACCATCCTCTGCTAGATTTTTTTTACTTGCATTATTGCGATTGTCAATCCAAATGAACCAAGCTAGTCAGTAATGTGTTGGATGATGGAAGCCGATCTTCAGCGCAAGCTCCCAGTTCCACATTTGCTTTGAATCTAGCAGCACATTTCTTTTTTCCATCCTATATTGTTATTTCTTTTTTGGGGAAAAGGATAGCTGAGTAGTGAAAGAAGATGTAGGTCAAAAAAGACCCATGAATAGACATTTTGAAGCAATTTGAGTCTATTATGGGTATATAACCCCATAAGCAATATGCACAGGATACTAGCCTCCAAAATCCGGGATTATGGATTTCAGGTCCATGGTCTAATAGGCTGAGCCACAAGGAAAATACTAATCACTAGACTTGTTGCACGTGGAATGGGCTTATATCTATTACATACAGAACTGTTCCTTAACTCTCAAGCATCAATGAGGCCTTCTTTATACGTCATAAGGCGCTGGTACAGCTAGCAGCCCGGTGTAAACGCTCTCTCTTTTTTCTCACACTTATTGTGCTTTATCTCCTATATTTTGTAAATATAGTTAGTAATTTTTTTTCTATTTTACTGTAGGATAGGGACACGCGCTGGAATCGTTTTTAATTCAACTGTTTTTGACTTTATTCGGCTGGATTGAGTGTTTTCGTCGTGTCGTGGCGATGTGTCTTGGCTCTGAGTCCCCCGGCTCCGGCCCCGCCCCCCGGCCGGCGCCGTACCGCGCTTACACAAAGGACGAACTAATGAAACTGCGGAGAACAGTCGTCTTACCCGGAGATCGTCACGTTATCCCGGCGGACATCCTAAGGAAAACGCAACGAAGCAGACGGGCTGGACGTAAACTCCGAGAGAAGAGAGGGACAAACAGGAAGTCGGTTCCCGCCGTAGTCATGGGTAACGTGAGGTCCCTTCAAAATAAAATGACGGAAATAGCGAGCCTCATGCGGTCCCAGAGGATTTATAGGGACAGCAGTGTCTTGATTTTCACAGAGACCTGGTTAACAGCAGAAATGCCAGACTCTATTGTAGGTTTGGACAATTTTCATCTGCTGCGGGCGGACAGAACGAGAGAATGCGGGAAGAAAAGATATATTATCTGCCCCGGGAGTTCTCACATGTGATTTCGATCGCAGTCTATGTGGCCCCGTCTGCCAATACTGAATATGCTTGTGAAGCACTGCTCTCCTGCACTTGTAGGCCGCAAACACAGCACCCACAGGCTCTCTCCCTCGTCTCTGGTGACTTTAACCACGCTTCTCCCTCTTCTGTTCTACCAACATACACCCAGTATGTTACCTGCCCCACCAGAAACAATAGAACATTGGACTTGTTTTTTGCCAACACCAAGGAGGCTTATTCCTCTTTCCCCCTCCCTCCCCTGGGCAGCTCGGACCACAACCTTGTACATCTGGGGCCTGTGTATGAACCCATCGTGCCCATGTGGGACAATAAAGGAATATCTTATCTTATCTGAT
The DNA here is from genome assembly GCF_026437365.1 of Eucyclogobius newberryi. Lineage (NCBI taxonomy): Eukaryota > Metazoa > Chordata > Actinopteri > Gobiiformes > Gobiidae > Eucyclogobius > Eucyclogobius newberryi. The sequence continues at coordinate 188,083 of NW_027315934.1, read as the reverse complement.
CTGATCTGATCTGATCTGATCTGATCTGATCTGATCTGATCTGATCTGATCTGATCTGATCTGATCTGATCTTATCTTATCTTATCTTATCTTATCTTATCTTATCTTATCTTATCTTATCTTATCTTATCTTATCTTATCTTATCTTATCTTATCTTATCTTATTTACCATTAAATCAACTCTTACCTTCTTAAATCCTTCCCATATGGTCTAGCGGTTAGGATTCCTGGCTCTCAGCCAGGTGGCCCGGGTTCAACTTCCGGTATGGGAATATCTAGTCTGTCCTGCTGGAACACTTGTAGCTGCATTATGTACAAGACTCGCTGTGGTTACGAGTACATTCAAGCTGGACGGAGGTGAAGAGAGGCATAGCAACATGGTATCGATTTGGGCGCAGCATGTGAAAATTTGTAATCAACCTTTAGCTTTTCTATGCATCTATAGACTAGCAGGTTGGTTGGTGTTTCTTTTTGGAGCATTTCTCTTAGACAAAGTGGGTCAGCGGTAGAGCGCATACTTTGCTTCATTTGGGATCAGTCATGTTTTCCAGCAATTCTTGACTGGACAAGCATATCTTGATTTTTTTTTATTGGTCTCACGCTTTCACTGTAATTTTCCAAAGATGCAGTATTGTGGTGGCCAGGTGGTCAAGCTGATGGGCAAGAAATCCATTGGCATTGCTTCATATTTCTTAGAACCCTGCTGGAAACATACCTTTCTCTTCCCCCTGACCAGCAAAGGATGCCACCTGCTTAACCCTTTAGGCGCCAGAGATTATGGATGAAATAAATGTATAAATAAAAAACTTCCTGAGATACAGAGAACTGAAGCCGGGGCACAGCTCTGGGTCGGCAGTGCCCCTGGAGGCCCGTAGAAGCTCCACACTCCAGTTGATTCTTGGATAAAAGGGCACCCAGCCGGTCTCGAACTCGCGTGAGGCGGAGCAGGGATCATCCACCCCGCACACGGCCAGACTTTGCCCAGCCAGGGAGCACCTTCTGCGGGTCGGAGGCTCCGGGTCGGAGCCCCTGGAGCCTGGAGCCCTCACCGGGCCCCGAACTCGGCTGCCGGAGGCAGTGCAGTGCCTCATGGATAAAAGGGCACCCAGCCGGTCTCGAACTCGCGTGAGGTGGAGCAGGGATCATCCACCCCGCACACGGCCAGACTTTGCCCGGCCAGGGAGCACCTTCTGCGGGTCGGAGGCTCCGGGTCGGAGCCCCTGGAGCCTGGAGCCCTCACCGGGCCCCGAACTCGGCTGCCGGAGGCAGTGCAGTGCCTCATGGATAAAAGGGCACCCAGCCGGTCTCGAACTCGCGTGAGGCGGAGCAGGGATCATCCACCCCGCACACGGCCAGACTTTGCCCGGCCAGGGAGCACCTTCTGCGGGTTGGAGGCTCCGGGTCGGAGCCCCTGGAGCCTGGAGCCCTCACCGGGCCCCGAACTCGGCTGCCGGAGGCAGTGCAGTGCCTCATGGATAAAAGGGCACCCAGCCGGTCTCGAACTCGCGTGAGGCGGAGCAGGGATCATCCACCCCGCACACGGCCAGACTTTGCCCGGGGAAGGGCCACTCTGGCTGGGCATGGCCCCCACTGAGCACCCCCTGGAACCCCTGGAGCCCCCGGAGCACCTCCAGAGCCACCCCCCACTCCTCCAGACTCTGCCCGGGGAAGGGCCACTCAGGCTGGGCATGGCCTCCACTGAGCACCCCCTGGAGCCCCCAGAGCACCTCCAGAGCCACCCCCCACTCTCCCCAGACTATGCCCGGGGAAGGGCCACTCTGGCTGGGCATGGCCTCCGCCGAGCACCCCCTGGAACCCCTCCAGAGCCACCCCCCACTCCTCCAGACTTTGCCCGGGGAAGGGCCACTCTGGCTGGGCATGGCCCCCACTGAGCACCCCCTGGAACCCCTAGAGCCCCCGGAGCACCTCCAGAGCCACCCCCCACTCCTCCAGACTCTGCCCGGGGAAGGGCCACTCTGGCTGGGCATGGCCTCCACTGAGCACCCCCTGGAGCCCCCGGAGCACCTCCAGAGCCACCCCCCACTCCTCCAGACTCACCCCGGGGAAGGGCCACTCTGGCTGGGCATGGCCCCCACTGAGCACCCCCTGGAACCCCTGGAGCCCCCGGAGCACCTCCAGAGCCACCCCCCACTCTCCCCAGATTCTGCCCGGGGAAGGGCCACTCTGGCTGGGCATGGCCTCCACTGAGCACCCCCTGGAGCCCCCGGAGCACCTCCAGAGCCACCCCCCACTCCTCCAGACTCTGCCCGGGGAAGGGCCACTCTGGCTGGGCATGGCCTCCGCTGAGCACCCCCTGGAACCCCTGGAGCCCCCGGAGCACCTCAAGAGCCACCCCCCACTCCTCCAGACTCTGCCCGGGGAAGGGCCACTCTGGCTGGGCATGGCCTCCGCCGAGCACCCCCTGGAACCCCTGGAGCACCTCCAGAGCCACCCCCCACTCTCCCCAGACTATGCCCGGGGAAGGGCCACTCTGGCTGGGCATGGCCTCCGCCGAGCACCCCCTGGAACCCCTCCAGAGCCACCCCCCACTCCTCCAGACTTTGCCCGGGGAAGGGCCACTCTGGCTGGGCATGGCCCCCACTGAGCACCCCCTGGAACCCCTGGAGCCCCCGGAGCACCTCCAGAGCCACCCCCCACTCCTCCAGACTCTGCCCGGGGAAGGGACACTCTGGCTGGGCATGGCCTCCACTGAGCACCCCCTGGAGCCCCCGGAGCACCTCCAGAGCCACCCCCCACTCCTCCAGACTCACCCCGGGGAAGGGCCACTCTGGCTGGGCATGGCCCCCACTGAGCACCCCCTGGAACCCCTGGAGCCCCCGGAGCACCTCCAGAGCCACCCCCCACTCCTCCAGACTCTGCCCGGGGAAGGGCCACTCTGGCTGGGCATGGCCTCCGCTGAGCACCCCCTGGAACCCCTGGAGCCCCCGGAGCACCTCCAGAGCCACCCCCCACTCCTCCAGACTCTGCCCGGGGAAGGGCCACTCTGGCTGGGCATGGCCTCCGCTGAGCACCCCCTGGAACCCCTGGAGCCCCCGGAGCACCTCCAGAGCCACCCCCCACTCCTCCAGACTCTGCCCGGGGAAGGGCCACTCTGGCTGGGCATGGCCTCCACTGAGCACCCCCTTGAGCCCCCGGAGCACCTCCAGAGCCACCCCCCACTCCTACAGACTCTGCCCGGGGAAGGGACACTCTGGCTGGGCATGGCCTCCACTGAGCACCCCCTGGAGCCCCCGGAGCACCTCCAGAGCCACCCCCCACTCTCCCCAGACTATGCCCGGGGAAGGGCCACTCTGGCTGGGCATGGCCTCCGCCGAGCACCCCCTGGAACCCCTCCAGAGCCACCCCCCACTCCTCCAGACTTTGCCCGGGGAAGGGCCACTCTGGCTGGGCATGGCCCCCACTGAGCACCCCCTGGAACCCCTGGAGCCCCCGGAGCACCTCCAGAGCCACCCCCCACTCCTCCAGACTCACCCCGGGGAAGGGCCACTCTGGCTGGGCATGGCCCCCACTGAGCACCCCCTGGAACCCCTGGAGCCCCCGGAGCACCTCCAGAGCCACCCCCCAGTCTCCCCAGATTCTGCCCGGGGAAGGGCCACTCTGGCTGGGCATGGCCTCCACTGAGCACCCCCTGGAGCCCCCGGAGCACCTCCAGAGCCACCCCCCACTCCTCCAGACTCTGCCCGGGGAAGGGCCACTCTGGCTGGGCATGGCCTCCACTGAGCACCCCCTGGAGCCCCCGGAGCACCTCCAGAGCCACCCCCCACTCCTCCAGACTCTGCCCGGGGAAGGGCCACTCTGGCTGGGCATGGCCTCCGCTGAGCACCCCCTGGAACCCCTGGAGCCCCCGGAGCACCTCCAGAGCCACCCCCCACTCCTCCAGACTCTGCCCGGGGAAGGGACACTCTGGCTGGGTATGGCCTCCGCTGAGCACCCCATGGAACCCCTGGAGCCCCCGGAGCACCTCCAGAGCCACCCCCCACTCTTCCAGACTCTCCCCGGGGAAGGGACACTCTGGCTGGGCATGGCCTCCACTGAGCACCCCCTGGAGCCCCCGGAGCACCTCCAGAGCCACCCCCCACTCTCCCCAGACTATGCCCGGGGAAGGGCCACTCTGGCTGGGCATGGCCTCCGCCGAGCACCCCCTGGAACCCCTCCAGAGCCACCCCCCACTCCTCCAGACTTTGCCCGGGGAAGGGGCACTCTGGCTGGGCATGGCCCCCACTGAGCACCCCCTGGAACCCCTGGAGCCCCCGGAGCACCTCCAGAGCCACCCCCCACTCCTCCAGACTCTGCCCGGGGAAGGGACACTCTGGCTGGGCATGGCCTCCACTGAGCACCCCCTGGAGCCCCCGGGGCACCTCCAGAGCCACCCCCCACTCCTCCAGACTCACCCCGGGGAAGGGCCACTCTGGCTGGGCATGGCCTCCGCCGAGCACCCCCTGGAACCCCTCCAGAGCCACCCCCCACTCCTCCAGACTTTGCCCGGGGAAGGGGCACTCTGGCTGGGCATGGCCCCCACTGAGCACCCCCTGGAACCCCTGGAGCCCCCGGAGCACCTCCAGAGCCACCCCCCACTCCTCCAGACTCTGCCCGGGGAAGGGACACTCTGGCTGGGCATGGCCTCCACTGAGCACCCCCTGGAGCCCCCGGGGCACCTCCAGAGCCACCCCCCACTCCTCCAGACTCACCCCGGGGAAGGGCCACTCTGGCTGGGCATGGCCCCCACTGAGCACCCCCTGGAACCCCTGGAGCCCCCGGAGCACCTCCAGAGCCACCCCCCACTCCTCCAGACTCTGCCCAGGGAAGGGCCACTCTGGCTGGGCATGGCCTCCACTGAGCACCCCCTGGAGCCCCCGGAGCACCTCCAGAGCCACCCCCCACTCCTCCAGACTCACCCCGGGGAAGGGCCACTCTGGCTGGGCATGGCCTCCACTGAGCACCCCCTGGAGCCCCCGGAGCACCTCCAGAGCCACCCCCCACTCTCCCCAGATTCTGCCCGGGGAAGGGCCACTCTGGCTGGGCATGACCTCCACTTAGCACCCCCTTGAGCCCCCGGAGCACCTTCAGAGCCACCCCCCACTCCTCCAGACTCTGCCCGGGGAAGGGCCACTCTGGCTGGGCATGGCCTCCGCTGAGCACCCCCTGGAACCCCTGGAGCCCCCGGAGCACCTCCAGAGCCACCCCCCACTCCTCCAGACTCTGCCCGGGGAAGGGACACTCTGGCTGGGCATGGCCTCCGCTGAGCACCCCCTGGAGCCCCCTGAGCACCTCCAGAGCCACCCCCCACTCCTCCAGACTCTGCCCGGGGAAGGGCCACTCTGGCTGGGCATGGCCTCCATTGAGCACCCCCTGGAGCCCCCGGAGCACCTCCAGAGCCACCCCCCACTCCTCCAGACTCACCCCGGGGAAGGGCCACTCTGGCTGGGCATGGCCTCCACTGAGCACCCCCTTGAGCCCCCGGAGCACCTCCAGAGCCACCCCCCACTCCTCCAGACTCTGCCCGGGGAAGGGCCACTCTGGCTGGGCATGGCCTCCGCTGAGCACCCCCTGGAACCCCTGGAGCCCCCGGAGCACCTCCAGAGCCACCCCCCACTCCTCCAGACTCTGCCCGGGGAAGGGACACTCTGGCTGGGCATGGCCTCCGCTGAGCACCCCCTGGAACCCCTGGAGCCCCCGGAGCACCTCCAGAGCCACCCCCCACTCCTCCAGACTCTGCCCGGGGAAGGGACACTCTGGCTGGGCATGGCCTCCACTGAGCACCCCCTGGAGCCCCCGGAGCACCTCCAGAGCCACCCCCCACTCTCCCCAGACTATGCCCGGGGAAGGGCCACTCTGGCTGGGCATGGCCTCCGCCGAGCACCCCCTGGAACCCCTCCAGAGCCACCCCCCACTCCTCCAGACTTTGCCCGGGGAAGGGCCACTCTGGCTGGGCATGGCCCCCACTGAGCACCCCCTGGAACCCCTGGAGCCCCCGGAGCACCTCCAGAGCCACCCCCCACTCCTCCAGACTCTGCCCGGGGAAGGGCCACTCTGGCTGGGCATGGCCTCCACTGAGCACCCCCTGGAGCCCCCGGAGCACCTCCAGAGCCACCCCCCACTCCTCCAGACTCACCCCGGGGAAGGGCCACTCTGGCTGGGCATGGCCCCCACTGAGCACCCCCTGGAACCCCTGGAGCCCCCGGAGCACCTCCAGAGCCACCCCCCACTCTCCCCAGATTCTGCCCGGGGAAGGGCCACTCTGGCTGGGCATGGCCTCCACTGAGCACCCCCTGGAGCCCCCGGAGCACCTCCAGAGCCACCCCCCACTCCTCCAGACTCTGCCCGGGGAAGGGCCACTCTGGCTGGGCATGGCCTCCGCTGAGCACCCCCTGGAACCCCTGGAGCCCCCGGAGCACCTCCAGAGCCACCCCCCACTCCTCCAGACTCTGCCCGGGGAAGGGCCACTCTGGCTGGGCATGGCCTCCGCCGAGCACCCCCTGGAACCCCTGGAGCCCCTCCAGAGCCACCCCCCACTCCTCCAGACTCACCCCGGGGAAGGGCCACTCTGGCTGTGCATGGCCCCCACTGAGCACCCCCTGGAACCCCTGGAGCACCTCCAGAGCCACCCCCCACTCTCCCCAGACTATGCTCGGGGAAGGGCCACTCTGGCTGGGCATGGCCTCCGCCGAGCACCCCCCTGGAACCCCTGGAGCCCCTCCAGAGCCACCCCCCACTCCTCCAGACTCACCCCGGGGAAGGGCAACTCTGGCTGGGCATGGCCCCCACTGAGCACCCCCTGGAACCCCTGGAGCCCCCGGAACACCTCCAGAGCCACCCCCCACTCTCCCCAGATTCTGCCCGGGGAAGGGCCACTCTGGCTGGGCATGGCCTCCGCCGAGCACCCCCTGGAACCCCTGGAGCCCCTCCAGAGCCACCCCGCATTCCCCCAAACTCAGTATGGGGACGGGCCACTCTTCCCCGGGTTGCAGGCTCTGGGACTCCGGGGATGACCACCGGGGACCAGGCCCTCCCTTCGAACCCGGGGACCCACACTTAAGCACCCCCACACGGGCTACACACCCTTGTTTCAGCCCCCTGGAGGTCCGTGCCCTTGGTACTATACCATGGAAGTCCGTGCCCTTGGTACTCCGACTGGAGTACTCCGACTGGAGTACCAAGGGAACGGCCCAGCACTCACCACAGAGGCTCGCGCCGGCCCCGGCCCACCTTTCGTCCCCGGGTACCCACACTTAAGCACCCCAACACGAGCTACACACCCTTGGTGCAGCCCCCTGGAAGTCCGTGCCCTTGGTACTCTGAGCCACTTTAAAAGATAAAAAGCACCAGGACCCCAAGGCCCTGGCTCCCCTGTCCCCTACACCACACTTGGAGGCAGGGCCCTTGCCCTCCACTGGCTGCCCCCGCGCCCAATGTACTCCATAACCGAAGAAGAGAGGGGGACCCGGAGGCCGGCCTACTAGGGTAACAGGTTTAATTTAGAGCCGGGGCTCTGGACCACAAATGCCAACAACCCCGCAGTGCGCAGGAGCCTTCGAAGCTGGATGAAACCAGAACGGGGCCCTACGATGGCGGTGACCAGCCAGTTGATAGCAAAGTGAGCCCTGGACAGGAGCTGCATTTGACAAACTCAGAGACGAGGAAGGGACCGGAGTCGGACCAAATATATCATCTGGCGCTGTGTCCAGCGTGAGGGTGAGCCAGCGCAAATCAGGACCACAAATGCCAACAACCCCGCAGTGCGCAGGAGCCTTCGAAGCTGGATGAAACCAGAACGGGGCCCTACGATGGCGGTGACCAGCCAGTTGATAGCAAAGTGAGCCCTGGACAGGCGCTGCATTTGACAAACTCAGAGACGAGGAAGGGACCGGAGTCGGACCAAATATATCATCTGGCGCTGTGTCCAGCGTAAGGGTGAGCCAGCGCAAATCAGGACCACAAATGCCAACAACCCCGCAGTGCGCAGGAGCCTTCGAAGCTGGATGAAACCAGAACGGGGCCCTACGATGGCGGTGACCAGCCAGTTGATAGCAAAGTGAGCCCTGGACAGGCGCTGCATTTGACAAACTCAGAGACGAGGAAGGGACCGGAGTCGGACCAAATATATCATCTGGCGCTGTGTCCAGCGTAAGGGTGAGCCAGCGCAAATCAGGACCACAAATGCCAACAACCCCGCAGTGCGCAGGAGCCTTCGAAGCTGGATGAAACCAGAACGGGGCCCTACGATGGCGGTGACCAGCCAGTTGATAGCAAAGTGAGCCCTGGACAGGCGCTGCATTTGACAAACTCAGAGACGAGGAAGGGACCGGAGTCGGACCAAATATATCATCTGGCGCTGTGTCCAGCGTAAGGGTGAGCCAGCGCAAATCAGGACCACAAATGCCAACAACCCCGCAGTGCGCAGGAGCCTTCGAAGCTGGATGAAACCAGAACGGGGCCCTACGATGGCGGTGACCAGCCAGTTGATAGCAAAGTGAGCCCTGGACAGGCGCTGCATTTGAAAAACTCAGAGACGAGGAAGGGACCGGAGTCGGACCAAATATATCATCTGGCGCTGTGTCCAGCGTAAGGGTGAGCCAGCGCAAATCAGGACCACAAATGCCAACAACCCCGCAGTGCGCAGGAGCCTTCGAAGCTGGATGAAACCAGAACGGGGCCCTACGATGGCGGTGACCAGCCAGTTGATAGCAAAGTGAGCCCTGGACAGGCGCTGCATTTGACAAACTCAGAGACGAGGAAGGGACCGGAGTCGGACCAAATATATCATCTGGCGCTGTGTCCAGCGTAAGGGTGAGCCAGCGCAAATCAGGACCACAAATGCCAACAACCCCGCAGTGCGCAGGAGCCTTCGAAGCTGGATGAAACCAGAACGGGGCCCTACGATGGCGGTGACCAGCCAGTTGATAGCAAAGTGAGCCCTGGACAGGCGCTGCATTTGACAAACTCAGAGACGAGGAAGGGACCGGAGTCGGACCAAAAATATGCGCCGGCCCTGCCCCCCGCCCCGCGCAGAGCCATCGGACACGTTGAGGCTGAAGGGGACTGGCGCAGAGCCCTTGGGCCCAGGGGCTAAGCGCAGCCATCATCCTTCAAGCCGCGCCTCCTGCTGCGCGGGGGTGAGTGACAATGGGCTCGGACTGTGGTTCCGTCGGACGCGTTGAGGCTGAAGGAGACTGGCGCAGAGCCCCTGTAACAGGGGCTAAGCGCAGCCATCATCCTCCAAGCCGCGCGTCCTTCAGTGCGGGGGTGAGTGACAGTGGGCCTGGACTGTTGTTCCACCGGACGCGTTGAGGCTGAAGGGGACTGGTGCAGAGCCCCTGTGCCAGGGGCTAAGCGCAGCCATCATCCTCCAAGCCGCGCGTCCTTCTGCGCAGGGGTGAGTGACAGTGGACCCGGACTGTGTTCCCACCGGACGCGTTGAGGCTGAAGGGGACTGGCTCAGAGCCCCTGGCACAGGGGCTAAGCACAGCCATCATCCTTCAAGCCGCGCGTCCTTCAGTGCGGGGGTGAGTGACAGAGGGCCTGGACTGTGTTCCCACCGGACGCGTTGAGGCTGAAGGGGACTGGCTCAGAGCCCCTGGCACAGGGGCTAAGCGCAGCCATCATCCTTCAAGCCGCGCGTCCTTCAGTGCGGGGGTGAGTGACGGTCCCATCTCCGGAGACAAGGGGCCAGGCGCGGGGGAAGCCAGTCAGACTGAAGCCCCGCGCCTGGTGGGACCTCTGTCTCGGCCTCGCTTCCAACGTGTCCGGCGTGAGGTTAGCCGGAGCAAACCACAGCCGCAAAATGTAAACAAACCCGCAGTGCGCAGGAGCCTTCGAAGCTGGATAAAACCAGAACGGGGCCCTACGATGGCGGGTCTTGAGTGCCAATAGACCAAGCTCTTTGTCTGGTATACATAGAACCATGATTTGTACCATTTTCATGGTTGATTCATGGATGATCCCTGCTCCGCCTCACGCGAGTTGGACGGCTGGGTGCCTTTTATCCATGAGGCACTGCACTGCCTCCGGCAGCCGAGTTCGGGGCCCGGTGAGGGCTCCAGGCTCCAGGGGCTCCGACCCGGAGCCTCCGACCCGCAGAAGGTGCTCCCTGGCCGGGCAAAGTCTGGCCGTGTGCAGGGTGGATGGCCCTGGGTCTGGGCGGCGCTAAGATCACGGAGCGGGTCACCTCCGCGTACAGCCCGTGGTCAGCGTGACACCGTGCTCTGCCCCGAGCAATCAGAGCAAACAGGAAGCTTCTGGAAGTGCCCGGGAGTCTGGTAAAATCAAGCCGAAAAAAGACCCTCTCATGCCGGGTCTGAGCGGCGCTTAGAGCCCGGAGGAGCGCGGAGCGCGGGGCTCCATTCAGAGCCTCCGTGATCCGCCTTACAACCAGCTCTCACCTCCGCGTACAGCCCGTGGTCAGCGTGACACCGTGCTCTGCCCCGAGCAATCAGAGCAAACAGGAAGCTTCTGGAAGTGCCCGGGAGTCTGGTAAAATCAAGCCGAAAATAGACCCTCTCATGCCGGGTCTGAGCGGCGCTTAGAGCCCGGAGGAGCGCGGGGCTCCATTCAGAGCCTCCGTGATCCGCCTTACAACCAGCTCTCACCTCCGCGTACAGCCCGTGGTCAGCGTGACACCGTGCTCTGCCCCGAGCAATCAGAGCAAACAGGAAGCTTCTGGAAGTGCCCGGGAGTCTGGTAAAATCAAGCCGAAAATAGACCCTCTCATGCCGGGTCTGAGCGGCGCTTAGAGCCCGGAGGAGCGCGGAGCGCGGGGCTCCATTCAGAGCCTCCGTGATCCGACGCTCACCTCCGCACCTCCGAACCATGACTTGACATTACGGCTGTGAAGGAGCCTTGGAAGCTGGATAAAACCAGAACGGGGCCCATCGATCGCGGTTCTCGTGTGCCCGTCAAACGAGCTCCTTGCCCGGTAGCCGCACAACCAGGAAATGTACCTGTTTCGATTGCGAAAAACGTCATTCTCAAAAACCGCCCGCCCCTCCCTCCCAGCATTACCATTTTGCACATTCCGCGTGAGAGCAGCGTAAGAATTTCTCGGGAGCAGCGTGATTTAGCCCGGGAATCTTGAGCTGAACGCTTATTCCCACGAGCCCAAAAAACGACTAAGTCCAACGGTATATAGTGTACTATTGCCGAAAAACGACAGAGTCTTTAGGTATAGTGTACTATTTCGGTTTTTACTCTAAGTCCCTCAGGGGCATATGGTGCTATACTCTGATGGTCAGATCACCTCCAGGCCCCAGGGGAGTGCTTTTCTGGGGGCAAACAGTGCACTGATGATGGGGGATTATTTCATTTTGCTCATTTTGGTGTTTTTTCACATTTTAACCCATTTTCACCCCTTTTGCTCACAACTTCATACTACGGCCCGAAAAAACGACAGAGTCGCTCGGGTATAGTGTACTATTGCCGAAAAATGACAGAGTCTTTTCAGGTATAGTGTACTATTTCGGTTTTTACTCTAAGTCCCTCAGGGGCATATGGTGCTATACTATGATGGTCAGATCACCTCCAGGCCCCAGGGGAGTGCTTTTCTGGGGGCAAACAGTGCACTGATGATGGGGGATTATTTCATTTTGCTCATTTTGGTGTTTTTTCACATTTTAACCCATTTTCACCCCTTTTGCTCACAACTTCATACTACGGCCCGGAAAAACGACAGAGTCGCTCGGGTATAGTGTACTATTGCCGAAAAATGACAGAGTCTTTTCAGGTATAGTGTACTATTTCGGTTTTTACTCTAAGTCCCTCAGGGGCATATGGTGCTATACTATGATGGTCAGATCACCTCCAGGCCCCAGGGGAGTGCTTTTCTGGGGGCAAACAGTGCACTGATGATGGGGGATTATTTCATTTTGCTCATTTTGGTGTTTTTTCACATTTTAACCCATTTTCACCCCTTTTGCTCACAACTTCATACTACGGCCCGGAAAAACGACAGAGTCGCTCGGGTATAGTGTACTATTGCCGAAAAACGACAGAGTCCCTCGGGTATAGTGTACTATTGCCGAAAAACGACAGAGTCCCTCGGGTATAGTGTACTATTGCCGAAAAACGACAGAGTCCCTCGGGTATAGTGTACTATTGCCGAAAAACGACAGAGTCCCTCGGGTATAGTGTACTATTGCCGAAAAACGACAGAGTCCCTCGGGTATAGTGTACTATTGGCTGGAAGCTCGGTTTTTTTTCTAAGTCCAGCAGGGGTATATGGTACTATATTCTGGTGGTCAGATCACCTCCAGGCCCCAGGGGAGTGCTTTTCTGGGGGCAAACTGTGCACTGATGATGGGGGATTATTTCATTTTGCTCATTTTGGTGTTTATTCACATTTTAACCCATTTTCACCCCTTTTTCTCACATCTTCAAACTCGGGCCCTGATTACAAGTTCTGACCAAATGATGACAAACACGGTTTTTATTATGTATTTTTTTCATTTTTTTTATTTTTCCAACTTATACATCCATCATTGGTGCCAGGCAGGTTGTGGAGAAAGCAGTGAAGAAAGGAGAGAGCCATCACAGAAAAGATGTCCATCCAGGGTCAAGGTACCCTGCACTTTTACATATCCAAATGACAGCATTTAAAGTTTTTTAGCGTATGGTATCTCTCGTTGCATGGAACCGCACAGAGGCCAACGCCACACTGACGGCACCTGTACTTTGTTTGCCGCCTGCCTTTGGTACGAGAGCGGTCAGAGCACACGGCGCAGTCTGGACGTCCCTCTGCTTGACAAAGCCAATGACGCTCTGTGAGTCTCTGTGGCATTTCACTTTCCGGTCTTGAGCGCCTTTCTTGTTTTTTGGAGTGATCAGCCAGTAATGCATCAATAATGTTCTGAATGTAAACCTTTAAAGGTTTGTGTGGGCCTGGAGTGGATTTGGTGTATATGATGTGTGAGTTGACAATACTTATGCTTATAATGGCATTGAATATGCGATGATACCATTTCCGGGACCTGTGTGGAAAGAGGTATGTCTTCATCCTCTGGTCAGCAGTGTCCACTCCACCCATGTAGGCGTTGTACTGGTCGACACATACAGGTCTTTTGATGTCACGGAAGCCAGTGTCATCTGTCTTGGATCGGATCCTCCTCTGAACACAATCATTTCCATGGACTGTGGACAACATGGTGAGACGTTTAGTATCGTGCCAAGCACAAGCCAGGAGTTTTCCCTTTCTGCAAAAAACTGGGTCATCTCCTTTTTTCAGCTGTAAGACACTTTTACCAAGGCATTTTGGCATCCCCAACCTGGTAATCCTTACCGTCCCACACAGTCCAGTTTCCAAATCTGCTAATTCATTTGCAATTACAGGCGAGGTATAGTAACTGTCCATGTAAATCTCGTGTCCTTTGCCCGTAAAGGGAGAAACCAACTCACGGACAACTGCGTGTGTTGCACTGATGTTGCTTGCATTATTTTTGTACTGTCCAGTGTGCATTGACCAGCGCAAAACATACCCTGAACAGCTTTCACTCAGGGCATACACTCTATAGCCATATTTGTCAGGTTTATTCGGAGAGTAACATTTTAGTGAAGATCTCCCCTTGAAAGCTATTGTCATTTCATCTAAAGAAAGCTCCTTGATTGGACTGTAAACTGCTGCAAATTTGGGAATAATCAAATCTATTATTGGGCGGACTTTGAACAGTTTATCGTGCCCGGGCTCGCCTGTTCTCACATAATCATTATTGTTGACAAAATGAAAGAACGAAAGAATGATTTCAAATCTGTTTCTTGACATTACATTTCCAAATCCAGGCGTTTGTGTAAGCCAAAATGTTCCCCAGTAATCCTCGATTTCAGGTTTCTCAACAAGGCCCATGGAGAGATGCAAAGCGAAGAAAGCTTTCATTTCGGTGACTGATACATCATACCACTCAAGAAATCTTGAATGTGGCTTCAGAATCATAGGTGCCATACACTGATGTGCATATCTATTTGTTTCATCAGTAATGAAAGTCCAAAACTGATCGGTCAGAAAGAGTGACAGAATATCAAATGGATTAGCATCCGTCAGATCCATCTCTCCTGTGTAGCCAACTGGGTCTTCAAAAGGTTTGATCCATGCCTCAAATACCTCGACCTCTCTCAGCATGTCCCAGCTCTCATCCACCGGGCAAGTTTTACTGCAGCCACTGGTTCCACTGGTTCCTCGCCTCCGTCTGTCCTTTGCACCTGTCCGTTGTTTCGAAGTCCCTTCATCTCCACTTGGAAATCCATCGTCACTCTCGGGGAGATAATACCCTTCAGAGTCAGAATCTGCTGTAAATTGCATGCCACGTGTACTTCCTCCAGCCATTTTTTTCCTTACCGGATCTGCCCTGGATCATACCTGGCTAATAAAGGGAAGTTGCACCGAACCGACCAATGACTGAAGTGATTCATTTTCTACTATTATTTCATTAATTTCCTTGTACGGTAAAGTTGCATTTCTGCGACTTTGGCGCTTAAAGGGTTAGAAGCTACTCCAACCTGTTTCAGCTAGATATTCAGTGTCCAATATTACCTCATAGATTTTGCCTGCTATACCTCTTCCAATCGTCCCTGGGTGGGCTCGAACGACCAACCTCCCGGTTAACAGCCGAGCGCGCTGGCCAATTGCGCCACAGAGACAAACAGCCCGCTCAATAAAATATTTGCGAGTCGACAAGCCGCAATATCTTTTTTTTTAAAGAGAGCCAGCAACATTCGAAAGTTCAGCCCCTGTCCAATCAACTGTGTTTAATGGAGAGCGAGGGCATCAATCTTTCTACCTTTGAGCTAAATCCCCTGTACCAATGTAGCTATAAAAAAACTGGAAGTCTTTCAATCAATCGACTCTCGCCAATTTATTGCGCACTCAATATCCTGCAGTTAATCTGGATATTGAGGAAAAATTGCAAGATAATGTTATTTGACATAATGCCGATGTATTTGCTTACTTTTTCAAGCACACTTGGCAATTGAACCTCGTTCAGCAGTGCCTTTCATCAAATAGTAAAGCGAGCAGATTTTCCATTGTAAAAAAAGTAGTATGTTCTCTCACCATTAGCGACTCTGGTGGGACTCGAACCCACAACCTTTGAATGCCCTTACAAATTATGCCTCGAAGTCCAATGCGCTATCCATTGCGCCACAGAGCCCATACATCCTTCCATGATGCTCATTTCCACAAACGCAAAACACGGTTTTCATCCAAAATGGGTCCACATCAGTCATTCCTTGCCAACAAACTGAGAATCAAAAAGTGAAAAGAGTGCAGTTAATCTGTGTGTGCAGGGATACTTTTCCATCTTATTCCAATTTGTAACAGCAGCGCATATTCTGTCGTTGTAAATGATTTGCATGCTTGAATGGACAACTGAGTAGTAGTAGGTTTGAGATGGGCCGGTAATTATTTAGCACTGTGGCATCAAGACTGCTCTTCTTTAAGACAGGCTTAATGACTGCAGTTTTAAGGATCTTGGGAAAATTCCAGATCCAAGCAACATGTTGACTTTTTGATTGATTGGAGCCAACAGACTGCTCACCATAGACTTTAAAAATCTAGTAGGCAATGCATAAAGGCAGCATGTAGTGGAACTCAGACTTGTGGTGATCTCTTGGAAAGTTTTGTCAGCCACAAATGCAAAATGGGTTAACTCCAGTTGTCTAGCTGGCTGCGTGCTTGTTATCTGCAAATAATGGTATTTTTAATGTTCTGAACTGAGTCTTGCAAAGAAGACTGCAAACTCATTGCACCTGGAGAAATACAGAAACCATCAAAGTAACATTTACCACACTGTAATTTGAAATATTAACCCGCTTTGTCATTAGCAGGTCCAGAGTGTGCCCTTTGCCCTTGGTGGGGCCACTCAGGTGCTGAGTAAGACCAAAGCTTCTGAGGACAGCGCCAAACTCTTTAGAAGAAGACGAGGTTGAGCGGGACGTGAAGGAAGGAGGGAACAGTCACTCACGTACGGGAAACTCCTACCAAGCAGTGGCCAGCCTATAGCACACTGGGATTCTGTGGTATTTGAACCAAATTTAGCAGTTCCTTTCATCAGTTAATAACACAAGCAGGCTTTCCTATTTACCAATGTAGATAACAGGGGTTACAACAGTGACTCTGGTGGGTCTCGAACTCACAGCCTTTGAATGCCTTTGCAACTTTTGTCTGATTCCCCTTTTTCACAAAAGCAAAACAGTCATCCAAAAACGGTCTACATCAATCAATCAATCCTTACCATCAAACTGAGAAACAAGGAGTGAAAAGAGTGCATTTACTCTGTTTATTCAGGGATACTTTTCAATCTCTAATTAAAAAATGTAAAAGAGCTCTTTCAGTGATAAGTTTTTCTGTACATGTAAACAACTGATTTGCTTGAAAGGCTGTCATGAAGGCACTGCTGGGATTTGAACCCAGGATCTCCTGTTTACTAGACAGGCACTTTGACCATCTAAGCCACAGCGCCTCTTAAAAGCTACTCCAACCTGTTTCAGATAGATATTCAGTGACCAATATTACCTCATAGATTTTGCCTGCTATACCTCTTCCAATCGTCCCTGGGTGGGCTCGAACCACCAACCTCCTGGTTAACAGCCGAGCGCGCTGGCCAATTGCGCCACAGAGACAAACAGCCCGCTCAATAAAATATTTGCGAGTCGACAAGCCGCAATATCTTTTTTTTTAAAGAGAGCCAGCAACATTCGAAAGTTCAGCCCCTGTCCAATCAACTGTGTTTAATGGAGAGCGAGGGCATCAATTTTTCTACCTTTGAGCTAAATCCCCTGTACCAATGTAGCTATAAAAAAACTGGAAGTCTTTCAATCAATCGACTCTCGCCAATTTATTGCGCACTCAATATACTGCAGTTAATCTGGATATTGAGGAAAAATTGCAAGATAATGTTATTTGACATAATGCCGATGTATTTGCTTACTTTCTCAAGCACACTTGGCAATTGAACCTCGTTCAGCAGTGCCTTTCATCAGATAGTAAAGCGAGCAGATTTTCCATTGTAAAAAAACTAGTATGTTCTCTCACCATTAGCGACTCTGGTGGGACTCGAACACACAACCTTTGAATGCCCTTGCAAATTATGCCTAGAAGTCCAATGCACTATCCATTGCGCCACAGAGCCCATACATCCTTCCATGATGCTCATTTCCACAAACGCAAAACACGGTTTTCATCCAAAATGGGTCCACATCAGTCATTCCTTGCCAACAAACTGAGAATCAAAAAGTGAAAAGAGTGCAGTTAATCTGTGTGTGCAGGGATACTTTTCCATCTTATTCCAATTTGTAACAGCAGCGCATTTTCTGTCGTTGTAAATAATTTGCATGCTTGAATGGACAACTGAGTAGTAGTAGGTTTGAGATGGGCCGGTAATTATTTAGCACTGTGGCATCAAGACTGCTCTTCTTTAAGACAGGCTTAATGACTGCAGTTTTAAGGATCTTGGGAAAATTCCAGATCCAAGCAACATGTTGACTTTTTGATTGATTGGAGCCAACAGACTGCTCACCATAGACTTTAAAAATCTAGTAGGCAATGCATAAAGGCAGCATGTAGTGGAACTCAGACTTGTGGTGATCTCTTGGAAAGTTTTGTCAGCCACAAATGCAAAATGGGTTAACTCCAGTTGTCTAGCTGGCTGCGTGCTTGTTATCTGCAAATAATGGTATTTTTAATGTTCTGAACTGAGTCTTGCAAAGAAGACTGCAAACTCATTGCACCTGGAGAAATACAGAAACCATCAAAGTAACATTTACCACACTGTAATTTGAAATATTAACCCGCTTTGTCATTAGCAGGTCCAGAGTGTGCCCTTTGCCCTTGGTGGGGCCACTCAGGTGCTGAGTAAGACCAAAGCTTCTGAGGACAGCGCCAAACTCTTTAGAAGAAGACGAGGTTGAGCGGGACGTGAAGGAAGGAAGGAACAGTCACTCACGTACGGGAAACTCCTACCAAGCAGTGGCCAGCCTATAGCACACTGGGATTCTGTGGTAATTGAACCAAATTTAGCAGTTCCTTTCATCAGTTAATAACACAAGCAGGCTTTCCTATTTACCAATGTAGATAACAGGGGTTACAGCAGTGACTCTGGTGGGTCTCGAACTCACAGCCTTTGAATGCCTTTGCAACTTTTGTCTGATTCCCCTTTTTCACAAAAGCAAAACAGTCATCCAAAAACGGTCTACATCAATCAATCAATCCTTACCATCAAACTGAGAAACAAGGAGTGAAAAGAGTGCATTTACTCTGTTTATTCAGGGATACTTTTCAATCTCTAATTAAAAAATGTAAAAGAGCTCTTTCAGTGATAAGTTTTTCTGTACATGTAAACAACTGATTTGCTTGAAAGGCTATCATGAAGGCACTGTTGGGATTTGAACCCAGGATCTCCTGTTTACTAGACAGGCACTTTGACCATCTAAGTCACAGCGCCTCTTAAAAGCTACTCCAACCTGTTTCAGCTAGATATTCAGTGACCAATATTACCTCATAGATTTTGCCTGCTATACCTCTTCCAATCGTCCCTGGGTGGGCTCGAACCACCAACCTCCCGGTTAACAGCTGAGCGCGCTGGCCAATTGCGCCACAGAGACAAACAGCCCGCTCAATAAAATATTTGCGAGTCGACAAGCCGCAATATCTTTTTTTTTAAAGAGAGCCAGCAACATTCGAAAGTTCAGCCTGTCCAATCAACTGTGTTTAATGGAGAGCGAGGGCATCAATCTTTCTACCTTTGAGCTAAATCCCCTGTACCAATGTAGCTATAAAAAAACTGGAAGTCTTTCAATCAATCGACTCTCGCCAATTTATTGCGCACTCAATATACTGCAGTTAATCTGGATATTGAGGAAAAATTGCAAGATAATGTTATTTGACATAATGCCGGTGTATTTGCTTACTTTTTCAAGCAGACTTGGCAATTGAACCTCGTTCAGCAGTGCCTTTCATCAGATAGTAAAGCGAGCAGATTTTCCATTGTAAAAAAACTAGTATGTTCTCTCACCATAAGCGACTCTGGTGGGGCTCGAACCCACAACCTTTGAATGCGCTTGCAAATTATGCCTAGAAGACCAATGCGCTATCCATTGCGCCACAGAGCCCATACATCCTTCCATGATGCTCATTTCCACAAACGCAAAACACGGTTTTCATCCAAAATGGGTCCACATCAGTCATTCCTTGCCAACAAACTGAGAATCAAAAAGTGAAAAGAGTGCAGTTAATCTGTGTGTGCAGGGATACTTTTCCATCTTATTCCAATTTGTAACAGCAGCGCATTTTCTGTCGTTGTAAATAATTTGCATGCTTGAATGGACAACTGAGTAGTAGTAGGTTTGAGATGGGCCGGTAATTATTTAGCACTGTGGCATCAAGACTGCTCTTCTTTAAGACAGGCTTAATGACTGCAGTTTTAAGGATCTTGGGAAAATTCCAGATCCAAGCAACATGTTGACTTTTTGATTGATTGGAGCCAACAGACTGCTCACCATAGACTTTAAAAATCTAGTAGGCAATGCATAAAGGCAGCATGTAGTGGAACTCAGACTTGTGGTGATCTCTTGGAAAGTTTTGTCAGCCACAAATGCAAAATGGGTTAACTCCAGTTGTCTAGCTGGCTGCGTGCTTGTTATCTGCAAATAATGGTATTTTTAATGTTCTGAACTGAGTCTTGCAAAGAAGACTGCAAACTCATTGCACCTGGAGAAATACAGAAACCATCAAAGTAACATTTACCGCACTGTAATTTGAAATATTAACCCGCTTTGTCATTAGCAGGTCCAGAGTGTGCCCTTTGCCCTTGGTGGGGCCACTCAGGTGCTGAGTAAGACCAAAGCTTCTGAGGACAGCGCCAAACTCTTTAGAAGAAGACGAGGTTGAGCGGGACGTGAAGGAAGGAAGGAACAGTCACTCACGTACGGGAAACTCCTACCAAGCAGTGGCCAGCCTATAGCACACTGGGATTCTGTGGTAATTGAACCAAATTTAGCAGTTCCTTTCATCAGTTAATAACACAAGCAGGCTTTCCTATTTACCAATGTAGATAACAGGGGTTACAGCAGTGACTCTGGTGGGTCTCGAACTCACAGCCTTTGAATGCCTTTGCAACTTTTGTCTGATTCCCCTTTTTCACAAAAGCAAAACAGTCATCCAAAAACGGTCTACATCAATCAATCAATCCTTACCATCAAACTGAGAAACAAGGAGTGAAAAGAGTGCATTTACTCTGTTTATTCAGGGATACTTTTCAATCTCTAATTAAAAAATGTAAAAGAGCTCTTTCAGAAAACCCAGAATTTTTCAGTTCTAAGTCTGGTAAATTAATCACTTTAATTTCTCAGTGAGTGGTCACAATTACAGTATAAGACATATGATACAGTTCACTTTGAATGTACTCAATGGTTTGACAGTACAGCATCTACGTAGTAGATTGGCCATCACATCACAATTCATCATCGGAAGTAACACTTCATTTGAAATCTTAAGCCAATACGACAAGTTTTCAGTCCATTGTCACACATATGTGCTTGTAATTTAGGATGTAAAAATGGCTTCCTTTCCAAAGGAAATATTTTTTTTTTGTCAGGAGTGGGATTTGAACCCACGCCGCCATTCAGAGAACAGAATCCCCTGTGGCGAGGAAGGAGTTTACCTTGAGTCTGGCGCCTTAGACCGCTCGGCCATCCTGACAATTTATTTGTGTGAACTGTGAGTATACAGAATCAGATCCGTTATTACAGTAGCACAAATGACCGTACCTATACTTTGGTAAAAAAACACATCAAACTGCTGTCTCTTTTTAAAGGAGTTTGATGTGGTTGTTGTCACATCAAACTACTGCGTCCTTTAAAAGTCCACATCAAGCTAATGCTTCTTTTTAAAGTCTATTGCAATTGAGATGTCAGTCGAGAGCCGTAACAGCAGTAGTGCATCCAAGAAAGCTGTGTAGTGAATGGATATAGAACCTTTAGTGAAGCAGGAGCCAACAGGCTATTCACATCCTTGTGTAGGGTCTCAAACTACAGGTATTCAGTTTACGATTAAGGAAGATTTCTTAGCAGAAACGAGACAAGACGGGGCACCAGGGTAAAACCCAAAAAGCTAAGATACGGTCCTTAATCGCGCTCGTTAAAAGGTCTGAAGGGTGTTTCACGATTCAGGGACTTACGCATAGTCTAATCAAACAAACAATAGTCAATAACTCTTTCGTGTAGTTTATTTATCAAAAGGGCAATCAAAAAGGGCACCGGAGCAGAAATGCGCACAGGTAAATCACAGGTGATGTTATATCAGATTTAACAGCAGATTTCATGCAGATAATGTTAAACCAGGGTTTTGCCTTTGATAATCAAACGTGTCTATAATAATCTATATCAAAAAGAGGGAAAGTGAGAAGCTAAGGGAGGAGGAACAGCTGAGTTCTACCCAAATCACGCCACAAAAGAACCGCACACTGAATTCGGCTTACGATTTTGTAGAACTCGGTCCGGCTGGTCCTTGTCCGCGGACGAGATCCGTGGCGAGGCAGCGGCGTGGAGCGGTGTGGCGGGCGAAGGCAGTGGCGTGCCGCGATATCCGTGACGCGGGGCGGCAGCGGTGGCGCGAGACGGCGCGTAGAGCGGTGTGGCAGGCGAAGGCAGTGGCGTGCCGAGATGTCCGTGACGCGGGGCGGCAGCGGTGGCGCGAGGTGGCGCGTGGCGATGTCCGGGAGTTCCTTTGCGGTAGAACGCTTTAGCGGCGTGTTAGCTCCTCACGCGGCCTTTACTCAGATGAGAACGTAGCGCTGATCCACGTAAACGGCGTAGATTACTTCAAAAATAGGAGAAGCGAAGTAGAAAAGAAAGTCTCTGTCCGGTTTAGCGCTTAAGCTTAGTTCCAGGTGTTTCCAGGTGTTTTCAGAGTTCAGGGGGGCGATGAGGCTGGCCTAGTCTTGTCGACCCACGTGGCGGACGCTTTGTTGAGACAAAGGAAAAGTAAACAGGCTCGTCCGTGGAGACGGCTTCAAAGAGATAGACAAAGGCTTGAACAAAAAAAAAAGAAGAAGAGAGCAAGAAGAGAAGAGAGGAGAAGAGAGCGTTCCAAGCTCGGAGCGTCTTTTTGTCACCTAGCGCCGCAGGGCACGCTGGGAGCGTAGATACATTTTACATCTTCTTTCACCTGTGATGGGCACTCGAGTTAAAGCATTGGGAATATAAAACTCTTAATCTCAGGGTCGTGGGTTCGAGCCCCACGTTGGGCGGAGTTGATTTTAAGCTTTATGGACTGCTTGCCTTTACAACCCGTGAAATCTTGGTCATAAATTTTCTTCTGTTGGAACCGAAAGAAGAATTATTAAACCCTCTGTAACAATGAGATTTCAACTATTTCACTCAATTCTCATCACCTGTTAAAGTCATCTCTTTATATGGACTGTACATAATTGGAAAGACTTCATCTAGTGTAAGGTTGCCAAAGCATTTACTTTGTACTGATTTTTGGAACGTTATCTTTGAGATAAGGGAGCTCAATGTCAGCATCGCTGAAATGTCCAAGGTGTCAGGGTCAAGGTAAACTCCTACCTAAGCGTAAGCAAATTTGGTCTACAAGTGGAGGAATGGGTTCTAATCCCACTCCTGACAATCGGTTTGTCCTATATTTGAACTCATTGCAAGTGTAGGGGAATGGAGATGGACATTCCACGGCCAGATAACAGAAAATCTCTCTTTGAACATTGGGGGGTTTTCTTTCTCCCTCTCTCCCTCACCGCAGGGAGCCGCTGTGACTTTGGCGATAACAGACCTTCTCCCCCACAGTCTTACAGGAGGACGCCCCGATGAAAACTATGTTTTATGTGATTATGCCATGAATGTTTGTCCGAATCAACTCCGTACACCGCATGTTTCACCTTGTGTTACGTATTTTTCCACTGTTTAAGGTTTTATATTCCCAATGCTTTAACTCGAGTGCCCATCACAGGTGAAAGAAGATGTAAAATGTATCTACCTCAAGAAATAATGTGCACAAACTGCCAAAAGTGTTTAAAGTGTCGTCGCAGTAGCGCCCGCCCCTTTCGCTCCCAGCGTGCCCTGCGGCGCTAGGTGACAAAAAGACGCTCCGAGCTTGGAACGCTCTCTTCTCCTCTCTTCTCTTCTTGCTCTCTTCTTCTTTTTTTTTTTGTTCAAGCCTTTGTCTATCTCTTTGAAGCCGTCTCCACGGACGAGCCTGTTTACTTTTCCTTTGTCTCAACAAAGCGTCCGCCACGTGGGTCGACAAGACTAGGCCAGCCTCATTGCCCCCCTGAACTCTGAAAACACCTGGAAACACCTGGAACTAAGCTTAAGCGCTAAACCGGACAGAGACTTTCTTTTCTACTTCGCTTCTCCTATTTTTGAAGTAATCTACGCCGTTTACGTGGATCAGCGCTACGTTCTCATCTGAGTAAAGGCCGCGTGAGGAGCTAACACGCCGCTAAAGCGTTCTACCGCAAAGGAACTCCCGGACATCGCCACGCGCCACCTCGCGCCACCGCTGCCGCCCCGCGTCACGGACATCTCGGCACGCCACTGCCTTCGCCCGCCACACCGCTCTACGCGCCGTCTCGCGCCACCGCTGCCGCCCCGCGTCACGGACATCGCGGCACGCCACTGCCTTCGCCCGCCACACCGCTCCACGCCCCTGCCTCGCCACGGATCTCGTCCGCGGACAAGGACCAGCCGGACTGAGTTCTACAAAATCGTAAGCCGAGTTCAGTGTGCGGTTCTTTTGTGGCGTGATTTGGGTAGAACTCAGCTGTTCCTCCTCCCTTAGCTTCTCACTTTCCCTCTTTTTGATATAGATTAGCACAGACACGTTTGATTATCAAAGGCAAAACCCTGGTTTAACATTATC
The DNA here is from genome assembly GCF_026437365.1 of Eucyclogobius newberryi. Lineage (NCBI taxonomy): Eukaryota > Metazoa > Chordata > Actinopteri > Gobiiformes > Gobiidae > Eucyclogobius > Eucyclogobius newberryi. The sequence goes on along the minus strand of NW_027315934.1, from coordinate 164,211 downwards.
TGCATGAAATCTGTTGTTAAATCTGATATAACATCACCTGTGATTTACCTGTGCGCATTTCTGCTCCGGTGCCCTTTTTGATTGCCCATTTGATAAATAAACTACACGAAAGAGTTATTGACTATTGTTTGTTTGATTAGACTATGCGTAAGTCCCTGAATCGTGAAACCCACCAGAGTCGCTAATGGTGAGAGAACATATTAGTTTTTTACAATGGAAAATCTGCTCGCTTTACCATCTGATGAAAGACACTGCTGAACGAGGTTCAATTGCCAAGTGTGCTTGAAAAAGTAAGCAAATACATCGGCATTATGTCAAATAACATTATCTTGCGATTTTTCCTCAATATCCAGATTAACTGCAGTATATTGAGTGCGCAATAAATTGGCGAGAGTCGATTGATTGAAAGACTTCCAGTTTTTTTATAGCTACATTGGTACAGGGGATTTAGCTCAAAGGTAGAAAGATTGATGCCCTCCCTCTCCATTAAACACAGTTGATTGGACAGGGGCTGAACTTTCGAATGTTGCTGGCTCGCTTTAAAAAAAAAGATATTGCGGCTTGTCGAGTCGCAAATATTTTATTTAGCGGGCTGTTTGTCTCTGTGGCGCAATTGGCCAGCGCGCTCGGCTGATAACCCTTTAGGCGCCAGAGATTATGGATGAAATAAATGTATAAATAAAAAACTTCCTGAGATACAGAGAACTGAAGCCGGGGCACAGCTCTGGGTCGGCAGTGCCCCTGGAGGCCCGTAGAAGCTCCACACTCCAGTTGATTCTTGGATAAAAGTGCACCCAGCCGGTCTCGAACTCGCGTGAGGCGGAGCAGGGTTCACCCACCCCGCACACGGCCAGACTTTGCCCGGCCAGGGAGCACCTTCTGCGGGTCGGAGGCTCCGGGTCAGAGCCCCTGGAGCCTGGAGCCCTCACTGGGCCCCGAACTCGGCTGCCGGAGGCAGTGCAGTGCCTCATGGATAAAGGTGCACCCAGCCGGTCTCGAACTCGCGTGAGGCGGAGCAGGGTTCACCCACCCCGCACACGGCCAGACTTTGCCCGGCCAGGGAGCACCTTCTGCGGGTCGGAGGCTCCGGGTCGGAGCCCCTGGAGCCTGGAGCCCTCACTGGGCCCCGAACTCGCCTGCCGGAGGCAGTGCAGTGCCTCATGGATAAAGGTGCACCCAGCCGGTCTCGAACTCGCGTGAGGTGGAGCAGGGTTCACCCACCCCGCACACGGCCAGACTTTGCCCGGCCAGGGAGCACCTTCTGCGGGTCGGAGGCTCCGGGTCGGAGCCCCTGGAGCCTGGAGCCCTCACTGGGCCCCGAACTCGGCTGCCGGAGGCAGTGCAGTGCCTCATGGATAAAGGTGCACCCAGCCGGTCTCGAACTCGCGTGAGGCGGAGCAGGGTTCACCCACCCCGCACACGGCCAGACTTTGCCCGGCCAGGGAGCACCTTCTGCGGGTCGGAGGCTCCGGGTCGGAGCCCCTGGAGCCTGGAGCCCTCACTGGGCCCCGAACTCGGCTGCCGGAGGCAGTGCAGTGCCTCATGGATAAAGCTGCACCCAGCCGGTCTCGAACTCGCGTGAGGCGGAGCAGGGTTCACCCACCCCGCACACGGCCAGACTTTGCCCGGCCAGGGAGCACCTTCTGCGGGTCGGAGGCTCCGGGTCGGAGCCCCTGGAGCCTGGAGCCCTTACTGGGCCCCAAACTCGGCTGCCGGAGGCAGTGCAGTGCCTCATGGATAAAGGTGCACCCAGCCGGTCTCGAACTCGCGTGAGGCGGAGCAGGGTTCACCCACCCCGCACACGGCCAGACTTTGCCCGGGGAAGGGCCACTCTGGCTGGGCATGGCCTCCACTGAGCACCCCCTGGAGCCCCCGGAGCACCTCCAGAGCCACCCCCCACTCTCCCCAGATTCTGCCCGGGGAAGGGCCACTCTGGCTGGGCATGGCCTCCACTGAGCACCCCCTGGAGCCCCCGGAGCACCTCCAGAGCCACCCCCCACTCTCCCCAGATTCTGCCCGGGGAAGGGCCACTCTGGCTGGGCATGGCCTCCACTGAGCACCCCCTGGAGCCCCCGGAGCACCTCCAGAGCCACCCCCCACTCTCCCCAGACTCTGCCCGGGGAAGGGCCACTCTGGCTGGGCATGGCCTCCGCCGAGCACCCCCTGGAACCCCTGGAGCCCCTCCAGAGCCACCCCCCACTCCTCCAGACTCACCCCGGGGAAGGGCCACTCTGGCTGGGCATGGCCCCCACTGAGCACCCCCTGGAACCCCTGGAGCCCCCGGAGAACCTCCAGAGCCACCCCCCACTCTCCCCAGATTCTGCCCGGGGAATGGCCACTCTGGCTGGGCATGGCCTCCGCCGAGCACCCCCTGGAACCCCTGGAGCCCCTCCAGAGCCACCCCGCATTCCCCCAAACTCAGTCTGGGGACGGGCCACTCTGGCTGGGCATGGCCTCCGCCGAGCACCCCCTGGAACCCCTGGACCCCCTCCAGAGCCACCCCGCATTCCCCCAAACTCAGTCTGGGGACGGGCCACTCGGGCTGGGCATGGCCTCCGCCGAGCACCCCCTGGAACCCCTGGAGCCCCTCCAGAGCCACCCCGCATTCCCCCAAACTCAGTCTGGGGACGGGCCACTCTGGCTGGGCATGGCCTCCACTGAACACCCCCTGGAACCCCTGGAGCCCCCGGAGCACCTCCAGAGCCACCCCCCACTCTCCCCAGATTCTGCCCGGGGAAGGGCCACTCTGGCTGGGCATGGCCTCCGCCGAGCACCCCCTGGAACCCCTGGAGCCCCTCCAGAGCCACCCCGCATTCCCCCAAACTCAGTCTGGGGACGGGCCACTCTGGCTGGGCATGGCCCCCACTGAGCACCCCCTGGAACCCCTGGAGCCCCCGGAGCACCTCCAGAGCCACCCCCCACTCTCCCCAGATTCTGCCCGGGGAAGGGCCACTCTGGCTGGGCATGGCCTACGCCGAGCACCCCCTGGAACCCCTGGAGCCCCTCCAGAGCCACCCCGCATTCCCCCAAACTCAGTCTGGGGACGGGCCACTCTGGCTGGGCATGGCCTCCGCCGAGCACCCCCTGGAACCCCTGGAGCCCCTCCAGAGCCACCCCGCATTCCCCCAAACTCAGTCTGGGGACGGGCCACTCGTGCTGGGCATGGCCCCCACTGAGCACCCCTGGAACCCCTGGAGCCCCCGGAGCACCTCCAGAGCCACCCCCCACTCTCCCCAGATTCTGCCCGGGGAAGGGCCACTCTGGCTGGGCATGGCCTCCGCCGAGCACCCCCTGGAACCCCTGGAGCCCCTCCAGAGCCACCCCGCATTCCCCCAAACTCAGTCTGGGGACCGGCCACTCTGGCTGGGCATGGCCTCGGCCGAGCACCCCCTGGAACCCCTGGAGCCCCTCCAGAGCCACCCCGCATTCCCCCAAACTCAGTCTGGGGACGGGCCACTCGGGCTGGGCATGGCCTCCGCCGAGCACCCCCTGGAACCCCTGGAGCCCCTCCAGAGCCACCCCGCATTCCCCCAAACTCAGTCTTGGGACGGGCCACTCTGGCTGGGCATGGCCTCCACTGAACACCCCCTGGAACCCCTGGAGCCCCCGGAGCACCTCCAGAGCCACCCCCCACTCTCCCCAGATTCTGCCCGGGGAAGGGCCACTCTGGCTGGGCATGGCCTCCGCCGAGCACCCCCTGGAACCCCTGGAGCCCCTCCAGAGCCACCCCGCATTCCCCCAAACTCAGTCTGGGGACGGGCCACTCTGGCTGGGCATGGCCCCCACTGAGCACCCCCTGGAACCCCTGGAGCCCCCGGAGCACCTCCAGAGCCACCCCCCACTCTCCCCAGATTCTGCCCGGGGAAGGGCCACTCTGGCTGGGCATGGCCTCCGCCGAGCACCCCCTTGAACCCCTGGAGCCCCTCCAGAGCCACCCCGCATTCCCCCAAACTCAGTCTGGGGACGGGCCACTCTGGCTGGGCATGGCCTCCGCCGAGCACCCCCTGGAACCCCTGGAGCCCCTCCAGAGCCACCCCGCATTCCCCCAAACTCAGTCTGGGGACGGGCCACTCGGGCTGGGCATGGCCTCCGCCGAGCACCCCCTGGAACCCCTGGAGCCCCTCCAGAGCCACCCCGCATTCCCCCAAACTCAGTCTGGGGACGGGCCACTCTGGCTGGGCATGGCCTCCACTGAACACCCCCTGGAACCCCTGGAGCCCCCGGAGCACCTCCAGAGCCACCCCCCACTCTCCCCAGATTCTGCCCGGGGAAGGGCCACTCTGGCTGGGCATGGCCTCCGCCGAGCACCCCCTGGAACCCCTGGAGCCCCTCCAGAGCCACCCCGCATTCCCCCAAACTCAGTCTGGGGACGGGCCACTCTGGCTGGGCATGGCCCCCACTGAGCACCCCCTGGAACCCCTGGAGCCCCCGGAGCACCTCCAGAGCCACCCCCCACTCTCCCCAGATTCTGCCCGGGGAAGGGCCACTCTGGCTGGGCATGGCCTCCGCCGAGCACCCCCTGGAACCCCTGGAGCCCCTCCAGAGCCACCCCGCATTCCCCCAAACTCAGTCTGGGGACGGGCCACTCTGGCTGGGCATGGCCCCCACTGAGCACCCCCTGGAACCCCTGGAGCCCCCGGAGAACCTCCAGAGCCACCCCCCACTCTCCCCAGATTCTGCCCGGGGAAGGGCCACTCTGGCTGGGCATGGCCTCCGCCGAGCACCCCCTGGAACCCCTGGAGCCCCTCCAGAGCCACCCCGCATTCCCCCAAACTCAGTCTGGGGACGGGCCACTCGGGCTGGGCATGGCCTCCGCCGAGCACCCCCTGGAACCCCTGGAGCCCCTCCAGAGCCACCCCGCATTCCCCCAAACTCAGTCTGGGGACGGGCCACTCTTCCCTGGGTTGCAGGCTCTGGGACTCCGGGGATGACCACCGGGGACCAGGCCCTCCCTTCGAACCCGGGGACCCACACTTAAGCACCCCCACACGGGCTACACACCCTTGGTTCAGCCCCCTGGAGGTCCGTGCCCTTGGTACTATACCATGGAAGTCCGTGCCCTTGGTACTCTGACTGGAGTACCAAGGGAACGGCCCAGCACTCACCACAGAGGCTCGCGCCGGCCCCGGCCCACCTTTCGTCCCCGGGTACCCACACTTAAGCACCCCCACACGAGCTACACACCCTTGGTGCAGCCCCCTGGAAGTCCGTGCCCTTGGTACTCTGAGCCACTTTAAAAGATAAAAAGCACCAGGACCCCAAGGCCCTGGCTCCCCTGTCCCCTACACCACACTTGGAGGCAGGGCCCTTGCCCTCCACTGGCTGCCCCCGCGCCCAATGTACTCCATAACCGAAGAAGAGAGGGGGGACCCGGAGGCCGGCCTACTAGGGTAACAGGTTTAATTTAGAGCCGGGGCTCTGGACCACAAATGCCTACAACCCCGCAGTGCGCAGGAGCCTTCGAAGCTGGATGAAACCAGAACGGGGCCCTACGATGGCGGTGACCAGCCACAGTTGATAGCAAAGTGAGCCCTGGACAGGCGCTGCATTTGACAAACTCAGAGACAAGGAAGGGACCGGAGTCGGACCAAATATATCATCTGGCGCTGTGTCCAGCGTGAGGGTGAGCCAGCGCAAATCAGGACCACAAATGCCTACAACCCCGCAGTGCGCAGGAGCCTTCGAAGCTGGATGAAACCAGAACGGGGCCCTACGATGGCGGTGACCAGCCACAGTTGATAGCAAAGTGAGCCCTGGACAGGCGCTGCATTTGACAAACTCAGAGACGAGGAAGGGACCGGAGTCGGACCAAAAGTATGCGCCGGCCCTGCCCCCCGCCCCGCGCAGAGCCATCGGACACGTTGAGGCTGAAGGGGACTGGCGCAGAGCCCTTGGGCCCAGGGGCAAAGCGCAGCCATCATCCTTCAAGCCGCGCCTCCTGCTGCGCGGGGGTGAGTGACAATGGGCCCGGATTGTGGTTCCGTCGGACGCGTTGAGGCTGAAGGGGACTGGCTCAGAGCCCCTGGCACAGGGGCTAAGCACAGCCATCATCCTCCAAGCCGCGCGTCCTTCAGTGCGGGGGTGAGTGACAGTGGGCCTGGACTGTTGTTCCACCGGACGCGTTGAGGCTGAAGGGGACTGGTGCAGAGCCCCTGTGCCAGGGGCTAAGCGCAGCCATCATCCTCCAAGCCGCGCGTCCTTCTGCGCAGGGGTGAGTGACAGTGGACCCGGACTGTGTTCCCACCGGACGCGTTGAGGCTGAAGGGGACTGGCTCAGAGCCCCTGGCACAGGGGCTAAGCACAGCCATCATCCTTCAAGCCGCGCGTCCTTCAGTGCGGGGGTGAGTGACAGAGGGCCTGGACTGTTGTTCCACCGGACGCGTTGAGGCTGAAGGGGACTGGTGCAGAGGCCCTGTGCCAGGGGCTAAGCGCAGCCATCATCCTCCAAGCCGCGCGTCCTTCTGCGCAGGGGTGAGTGACAATGGACCCGGACTGTGTTCCCACCGGACGCGTTGAGGCTGAAGGGGACTGGCTCAGAGCCCCTGGCACAGGGGCTAAGCACAGCCATCATCCTTCAAGCCGCGCGTCCTTCAGTGCGGGGGTGAGTGACGGTCCCATCTCCGGAGACAAGGGGCCAGGCGCGGGGGAAGCCAGTCAGACTGACGCCCCGCGCCTGGTGGGACCTCTGTCTCGGCCTCGCTTCCAACGTGTCCGGCGTGAGGTTAGCCGGAGCAAACCACAGCCGCAAAATGTAAACAAACCCGCAGTGCGCAGGAGCCTTCGAAGCTGGATAAAACCAGAACGGGGCCCTACTATGGCGGGTCATGTGTGCCCGTCGACCAAGCTCCTTGTCTGGTATACATAGAACCATGATTTGTACTATTTTCATGGTACACGCGAGTTCGAGACCGGCTGGGTGCACTTTTATCCATGAGGCACTGCACTGCCTCCGGCAGCCGAGTTCGGGGCCCGGTGAGGGCTCCAGGCTCCAGGGGCTCCGACCCGGAGCCTCCGATCTGCAGAAGGTGCTCCCTGGCCGGGCAAAGTCTGGCCGTGTGCGGGGTGGATGGCCCTGGGTCTGGGCGAAGCTAAGATCACGGAGCGGGTCACCTCCGCGTACAGCCCGTGGTCAGCGTGACACTGTGCTCTGCCCCGAGCAATCAGAGCAAACAGCAAGCTTCTGGAAGTGCCCGGGAGTCTGGTAAAATCAAGCCGAAAATAGACCCTCTCATGCCGGGTCTGAGCGGCGCTTAGAGCGCGGAGGAGCGCGGAGCGTGGGGCTCCATTCAGAGGCTCCGTGATCCGCCTTACAACCAGCTCTCACCTCCACGTACAGCCCGTGGTCAGCGTGACACTGTGCTCTGCCCCGAGCAATCAGAGCAAACAGCAAGCTTCTGGAAGTGCCCGGGAGTCTGGTAAAATCAAGCCGAAAATAGACCCTCTCATGCCCGGTCTGAGCGGCGCTTAGAGCGCGGAGGAGCGCGGAGCGTGGGGCTCCATTCAGAGGCTCCGTGATCCGCCTTACAACCAGCTCTCACCTCCACGTACAGCCCGTGGTCAGCGTGACACTGTGCTCTGCCCCGAGCAATCAGAGCAAACAGGAAGCTTCTGGAAGTGCCCGGGAGTCTGGTAAAATCAAGCCGAAAATAGACCCTCTCATGCCCGGTCTGAGCGGCGCTTAGAGCGCGGAGGAGCGCGGAGCGTGGGGCTCCATTCAGAGGCTCCGTGATCCGCCTTACAACCAGCTCTCACCTCCACGTACAGCCCGTGGTCAGCGTGACACTGTGCTCTGCCCCGAGCAATCAGAGCAAACAGCAAGCTTCTGGAAGTGCCCACGAGTCTGGTAAAATCAAGCCGAAAATAGACCCTCTCATGCCGGGTCTGAGCGGCGCTTAGAGCGCGGAGGAGCGCGGAGCGTGGGGCTCCATTCAGAGGCTCCGTGATCCGCCTTACAACCAGCTCTCACCTCCACGTACAGCCCGTGGTCAGCGTGACACTGTGCTCTGCCCCGAGCAATCAGAGCAAACAGCAAGCTTCTGGAAGTGCCCGGGAGTCTGGTAAAATCAAGCCGAAAATAGACCCTCTCATGCCGGGTCTGAGCGGCGCTTAGAGCGCGGAGGAGCGCGGAGGGCGGGGCTCCATTCAGAGGCTCCGTGATCCGACGCTCACCTCCGCACCTCCGAACCATGACTTGAGATTACGGCTGTGAAGGAGCCTTGGAAGCTGGATAAAACCAGAACGGGGCCCATCGATCGCGGTTCTCGTGTGTCCGTCAAACGAGCTCCTCCCCCGGTAGCCGCACAACCAGGAAATGTACCTGTTTCGATTGCGAAAAACGTCATTCTCAAAAACCGCCCGCCCGTCCCTCCCAGCATTACCATTTTGCACATCCCGCGTGAGAGCAGCGTAGGAATTTCTCGGGAGCAGCGTGATTTAGCCCGGGACTCTTGAGCTGAACGCTTATTTCCACGAGCCCAAAAAACGACTAAGTCCAACGGTATATAGTGTACTATTGCCGAAAAACGACAGAGTCTTTAGGTATAGTGTACTATTTCGGTTTTTACTCTAAGTCCCTCAGGGGCATATGGTGCTATACTATGATGGTCAGATCACCTCCAGGCCCCAGGGGAGTGCTTTTCTGGGGGTAAACAGTGCACTGATGATGGGGGATTATTTCATTTTGCTCATTTTGGTGTTTTTTCACATTTTAACCCATTTTCACCCCTTTTGCTCACAACTTCATACTACGGCCCGGAAAAACGACAGAGTCGCTCGGGTATAGTGTACTATTGCCGAAAAATGACAGAGTCTTTTCAGGTATAGTGTACTATTTCGGTTTTTACTCTAAGTCCCTCAGGGGCATATGGTGCTATACTATGATGGTCAGATCACCTCCAGGCCCCAGGGGAGTGCTTTTCTGGGGGCAAACAGTGCACTGATGATGGGGGATTATTTCATTTTGCTCATTTTGGTGTTTTTTCACATTTTAACCCATTTTCACCCCTTTTGCTCACAACTTCATACTACGGCCCGGAAAAACGACAGAGTCGCTCGGGTATAGTGTACTATTGCCGAAAAATGACAGAGTCTTTTCAGGTATAGTGTACTATTTCGGTTTTTACTCTAAGTCCCTCAGGGGCATATGGTGCTATACTATGATGGTCAGATCACCTCCAGGCCCCAGGGGAGTGCTTTTCTGGGGGCAAACAGTGCACTGATGATGGGGGATTATTTCATTTTGCTCATTTTGGTGTTTTTTCACATTTTAACCCATTTTCACCCCTTTTGCTCACAACTTCATACTACGGCCCGGAAAAACGACAGAGTCGCTCGGGTATAGTGTACTATTGCCGAAAAATGACAGAGTCCCTCGGGTATAGTGTACTATTGCCGAAAAACGACAGAGTCCCTCGGGTATAGTGTACTATTGCCGAAAAACGACAGAGTCCCTCGGGTATAGTGTACTATTGGCTGGAAGCTCGGTTTTTTTTCTAAGTCCAGCAGGGGTATATGGTACTATATTCTGGTGGTCAGATCACCTCCAGGCCCCAGGGGAGTGCTTTTCTGGGGGCAAACAGTGCACTGATGATGGGGGATTATTTCATTTTGCTCATTTTGGTGTTTCTTTCACATTTTAACCCATTTTCACCCCTTTTGCTCACATCTTCAAACTCGGGCCCTGATTACAAGTTCTGACCAAATGATGACAAACACGGTATTTATTATGTATTTTTTTCATTTTTTTTATTTTTCCAACTTATACATCCATCATTGGTGCCAGGCAGGTTGTGGAGAAAGCAGTGAAGAAAGGAGAGAGCCATCACAGAAAAGATGTCCATCCAGGGTCAAGGTACCCTGCACTTTTACATATCCAAATGACAGCATTTAAAGTTTTTTAGCGTATGGTATCTCTCGTTGCATGGAACCGCACAGAGGCCAACGCCACACTGACGGCACCTGTACTTTGTTTGCCGCCTGCCTTTGGTACGAGAGCGGTCAGAGCACACGGCGCAGTCTGGACGTCCCTCTGCTTGACAAAGCCAATGACGCTCTGTGAGTCTCTGTGGCATTTCACCCTCCGGTCTTGAGCGCCTCTCTTGTTTTTTGGAGTGATCAGCCAGTAATGCATCAATAATGTTCTGAATGTAAACCTTTAAAGGTTTGTGTGGGCCTGGAGTGGATTTGGTGTATATGATGTGTGAGTTGACAATACTTATGCTTATAATGGCATTGAATATGCGATGATACCATTTCCGGGACCTGTGTGGAAAGAGGTATGTCTTCATCCTCTGGTCAGCAGTGTCCACTCCACCCATGTAGGCGTTGTACTGGTCGACACATACAGGTCTTTTGATGTCACGGAAGCCAGTGTCATCTGTCTTGGATCGGATCCTCCTCTGAACACAATCATTTCCATGGACTGTGGACAACATGGTGAGACGTTTAGTATCGTGCCAAGCACAAGCCAGGAGTTTTCCCTTTCTGCAAAAAACTGGGTCATCTCCTTTTTTCAGCTGTAAGACACTTTTACCAAGGCATTTTGGCATCCCCAACCTGGTAATCCTTACCGTCCCACACAGTCCAGTTTCCAAATCTGCTAATTCATTTGCAATTACAGGCGAGGTATAGTAACTGTCCATGTAAATCTCGTGTCCTTTGCCCGTAAAGGGAGAAACCAACTCACGGACAACTGCGTGTGTTGCTTGCATTATTTTTGTACTGTCCAGTGTGCATTGACCAGCGCAAAACATACCCTGAACAGCTTTCACTCAGGGCATACACTCTATAGCCATATTTGTCAGGTTTATTCGGAGAGTAACATTTTACTGAAGATCTCCCCTTGAAAGCTATTGTCATTTCATCTAAAGAAAGCTCCTTGATTGGACTGTAAACTGCTGCAAATTTGGGAATAATCAAATCTATTATTGGGCGGACTTTGAACAGTTTATCGTGCCCGGGCTCGCCTGTTCTCACATAATCATTATTGTTGACAAAATGAAAGAACGAAAGAATGATTTCAAATCTGTTTCTTGACATTACATTTCCAAATCCAGGCGTTTGTGTAAGCCAAAATGTTCCCCAGTAATCCTCAATTTCAGGTTTCTCAACAAGGCCCATGGAGAGATGCAAAGCGAAGAAAGCTTTCATTTCGGTGACTGATACATCATACCACTCAAGAAATCTTGAATGTGGCTTCAGAATCATAGGTGCCATACACTGATGTGCATATCTATTTGTCTCATCAGTAATGAAAGTCCAAAACTGATCGGTCAGAAAGAGTGACAGAATATCAAATGGATTAGCATCCATCAGATCCATCTCTCCTGTGTAGCCAACTGGGTCTTCAAAAGGTTTGATCCATGCCTCAAATACCTCGACCTCTCTCAGCATGTCCCAGCTCTCATCCACCGGGCAAGTTTTACTGCAGCCACTGGTTCCACTGGTTCCTCGCCTCCGTCTGTCCTTTGCACCTGTCCGTTGTTTCGAAGTCCCTTCATCTCCACTTGGAAATCCATCGTCACTCTCGGGGAGATAATACCCTTCAGAGTCAGAATCTGCTGTAAATTGCATGCCACGTGTACTTCCTCCAGCCATTTTTTTCCTTACCGGATCTGCCCTGGATCATACCTGGCTAATAAAGGGAAGTTGCACCGAACCGACCAATGACTGAAGTGATTCATTTTCTACTATTATTTCATTAATTTCCTTGTACGGTAAAGTTGCATTTCTGCAACTTTGGCGCTTAAAGGGTTAAGCCAATACGACAAGTTTTCAGTCCATTGTCACGCATATGTGCTTGTAATTTAGGGTGTAAAAATGGCTTCCTTTCCAAAGGAAATAATTTTTTTTGTCAGGAGTGGGATTTGAACCCACGCCTCCATTCAGAGACCAGAATCCCCTGTGGCGAGGAAGGGGTTTACCTTAAGGCTGGCACCTTAGACCACTCGGCCATCCTGACACTTTATTTGTGTGAACTGTGAGTATACAGGCTCGGATTCGTTATTACAGTAGCACAAATGACCGTACCTATACTTTGGTAAAAAAACACATCAAACTGCTGTCTCTTTTTAAAGGAGTTTGATGTGGTTGTTGTCACATCAAACTACTGCGTCCTTTAAAAGTCCACATCAAGCTAATGCTTCTTTTTAAAGTCTATTGCAATTGAGATGTCAGTCGAGAGCCGTAACAGCAGTAGTGCATCCAAGAAAGCTGTGTAGTGAATGGATATAGAACCTTTAGTGAAGCAGGAGCCAACAGGCTATTCACATCCTTGTGTAGGGTCTCAAACTACAGGTATTCAGTTTACGATTAAGGAAGATTTCTTAGCAGAAACGAGACAAGACGGGGCACCAGGGTAAAACCCAAAAAGCTAAGATACGGTCCTTAATCGCGCTCGTTAAAAGGTCTGAAGGGTGTTTCACGATTCAGGGACTTACGCATAGTCTAATCAAACAAACAATAGTCAATAACTCTTTCGTGTAGTTTATTTATCAAAAGGGCAATCAAAAAGGGCACCGGAGCAGAAATGCGCACAGGTAAATCACAGGTGATGTTATATCAGATTTAACAGCAGATTTCATGCAGATAATGTTAAACCAGGGTTTTGCCTTTGATAATCAAACGTGTCTATAATAATCTATATCAAAAAGAGGGAAAGTGAGAAGCTAAGGGAGGAGGAACAGCTGAGTTCTACCCAAATCACGCCACAAAAGAACCGCACACTGAAGTCGGCTTAAGATTTTGTAGAACTCGGTCCGGCTGGTCCTTGTCCGCGGACGAGATCCGTGGCGAGGCAGCGGCGTGGAGCGGTGTGGCGGGCGAAGGCAGTGGCGTGCCGTGATGTCCGTGACGCGGGGCGGCAGCGGTGGCGCGAGGCGGCGCGTGGCGATGTCCATCTCCATTCCCCTACACTGCACTCTTTTCACTTTTTGATTCTCAGTTTGTTGGCAAGGAATGACTGATGTGGACCCATTTTGGATGAAAACCGTGTTTTGCGTTTGTGGAAATGAGCATCATGGAAGGATGTATGGGTACTGTGGCGCAATGAGTCGCTAATGGTGAGAGAACATATTTGTTTTTTACACTGGAAAGTCTGCTCGCTTTACTATCTGATGAAAGGCACTGCTGAACAAGGTTCAATTGCCAAGTGTGCTTGAAAAAGTAAGCAAATACATCGGCATTATGTCAAATAACATTATCTTGCAATTTTTCCTCAATATCCAGATTAACTGCAGTATATTGAGTGTGCAATAAATTGGCGAGAGTCGATTGATTGAAAAACTTCCAGTTTTTTTATAGCTAAATTGGTACAGGGGATTTAGCTTAAAGGTAGAAAGATTGATGCCCTCGCTCTCCATTAAACACAGTTGATTGGACAGGGGCTGAACTTTCGAATGTTGCTGGCTCACTTTAAAAAAAAAAAAGATATTGCGGATTGTAGAGTCGCAATTATTATACTATGTGGGCTGTATGACTCTGTGGCGCAATTGGGTAGCGCGCCCGGCTGTTAACCGGGAGGTTGGTAGTTCGAGCCCACCCAGGGACGATAGGAAGAGCAATTGCAGGCAAAGTCTACGAGGCAAAATTGGTCAATGAATATCGACTAACAAGTTCGAGTAGCATTTTTGAAACGCAGGGTAAACTCCCAATGGATATGGAGTCCGTCGCCTTAACCGCTCGGCCACAACGATACGCTGATACACCGCCCCCTGTAAGTATTATCATTAGTAAGCCATGCCACCTCCCCGGCTTGACCTGCAGGTGTCGAAATTGCGCACGCGCCCGTTTTACTCTCTCTCTCTTTCTCTCTCTCTCTCTCTCTCTCTCTCTCTCTCTCTCTCTCTCTCTCTTCTCTCTACTTCTTCATCATAAGGACATAATTGTTTAATTTTTTTTTCATCCTTATTATTTAAAATAAAATAAAAATTGACACAATAGCATTTAAAAAAATATCTATATATTATTTTTCTCTTTTCGGCGTTGTCGCATTCTTTATTAAAAATAGCGTGGCGGCGGCGGCGACCGACCGACCGACCGATCGACACCCCATTTACAAGCGAGCAATGCCATTATAGGCTTTCACCAGGATGGCCGAGCGGTTAAGGCTTCGGACTCAAGATCCGACGGGCGGTGGCCCTCGTGGGTTCGGATCCCATTCCTGGTATTAGCTTCTTGGACAAATATAAAAAAAAAAAAAAACACAACACAGGAAATTTTTGGCGGCGGCAAGGCAACGGCGGCAACGGCAGCGATCGTAAGGTCGACAGATACTTAGGTCCGAGCGCAGCGCGGGCAGTAGCTGGGGGCGCACTCGCCACACACGTGCACGAGGCACCCTCGGTACACGTTCGTCGTTTTAGTGTCCTTGCTCCTGGGGCATATTCGGCACCACTTCCTCTTCGCGGGTACAGCAGCGGGTTCTCTTCCTCCTCCTCCCCCCCCCCTCTCTCTCCTCCCCCTCCCCCTCCCTTCTTCCTCCCTCCCGCGTATACGAGGCGCGACGAGCGCGCTCCCCAGCTGCTCCATGAACAGCCTGCGTCTGTGGCGTTTGCCGACCATCAGGTTCAGCTCCCGCCACAGGACGAAAGCATTGTACGCGGACACGTCGATCATGTTGTGGAACAGGATGAGGGCCGCCGCGATTGCCGTCTCCGTAGGTGGCGCCGCACCGTGGTGAGGATCTGCAAGTTCTTGCTCTTCTTCGCCAGGTAGGAGACCAAGGCGACCGAGGGGACTCCGTTCGTTGCCGTAGCCGTTGGAAGAGGTCCCCGGCGCGGTCTCGCCCAACGTGAACACGAGACGGAAGACGCGATCGCCCTGCGCTTCGTGTCGACCAGTTCCCGCGGGAACTCGCTCCTGTTGGCGCGCAGCGTCCCCAGCAGGGTGAGGCCGTCCCTCTCGAAGAATAGCCTGCGGGCGAGCTCGTACGAGGTGAAGAAGTTGTCGCACGTGACGTTGCGGCCCCCCCCGGCCCCCCTTCCCAGTCCCAGTCCCTCGGTGAGATCGAGCACGACCCGCGTGGCCAGGTTCTTCTCCGGAGGCGCGCGCTTATCGGATTTCCCGGTGTAGACCTGCATCTTCCAGGCGTAACTGGACAGCGAGTCGCACGCGACCCACAGCTTGATTCCGTACTTCGCCGGCTTTGAGGGAAGGGGCAGCGACCTGTCAAAGAAGAAAGAAGAACGAAGAAAGAAGAAGGGAAAAAAAAATAAAAAAAATAATGAAGGAAAAACAAGAACACAAGAACAACAAATATTATTTAATTTGAATTTACTTTTCATGATTTATTGATTTATTGATTTATTGATTATATTATTATTAATTTATTAATTTATTAATTTATTAATTTATTAATTTATTAATTTATTAATTTATTAATTTATTGATTTATTAATTTATTGATTTATTGATTATTATTATTTTCTCTTTTTTTTCTCCATATTTTTAAATAAAAGAAATCACCTCTAAACGAAACCAGCCTCTCGTCTACGGTGACCTCGGATCCCGGATTGTACATGAGCGGCAGTCGCTTGCACCACAAGTCCCACAGCTCCCTGATGGGCGCCAACTTGTCTACTCCTCCTTCTCCTCCTCCTCGCCTCGCCTCTCAAGCGGCGGCTTGGAGGTCCACGCGATTTCCCCGCGTTTAGAGAGCATAAGGTGTTCGTCGTCGTCGCCGCCGCCGCCGCCGCCGCCGCCGCCGCCGCCGCCTTCTTCTTCTTCTTCTTCTTCTTCTTCTTCTTCTTCTTCTTCTTCTTCTTCTTCTTCTTCTTCTTCTTCTTCTTCTTCCCCTCGCAAGTTCTGATTGATTGGCTTCAACGAAGATTACTGTCAGAGGATTATAGTGGTCATTTCTTTGTTTCATTTCTTGCTTATAATAAGTCCTATAAAAGTCCTGTCTCTCCAAGTCAAAGGATTCCTTCAAAACGTCAATGCTTTTCATTTGAGTTTCTTTTGCAATGCGGTGAAACGTTTACGCCTTTTGTAATCCAGGCGTTGAATCATAAGCTTGGTCATAAGAAAACCAGCTCCAGATTTTAACAGCTTTGTTTAGTTTGTATGCTTTGGTTGGCTCCTTTCAGGGGGTAAGCACAGATTTTACCCAAAGATTCTTCATGTTTCTGCACTTTTTCAAAAGAGTAACGCTACTTTCGGGGCACTCAAGGTTCCACTGAGATTTGAACTTGGATCGCTGGATTCAGAGTCCAGAGTGCTAACCATTACACCATGGAACCGCAGACTCCTCCTTGGAAGGATAACGGTCATCCAAAGCTACAAGTCTTTACGTCAATCATCCCTTGCCAAAAAAATGAGAAACAAGGAGTGAAAACAGTGCAAATAATCTTGATGTGCAGCAATACTTTTCCCTCTCTTAATGCAAAGTGTAGCAGCAGTAAACTTGAGGGAGAAAGGTATGGGTTTGAGGGCTCTTCTTGTGGGCTTTTCTGTCCTTGTAAATATTTTTCATAGACAAAAGAGTAGGCATTTCCTGTTTAATAAACAGGCCCTTTTACCAAGGAAGCCGCAGCGCCATAACGATTTCCTGGTTTCCTTACATAATTACATACAGTGGTTACTTCTGGGATTGTATTTCTTGCTTGCTCTGGCAAGGTGAGCAGTCGTCCCTGGGTGGGCTCGAACCACCAACCTTTCGGTTAACAGCCGAATGCGCTAGCCGATTGCGCCACAGAGACAAGAATCTAGGCATATCCATAAAAGACTTGTGCCTGTAATTGCAATAAGAAATGAAGAAAAACTCTGGATTCAGAGCGCTAACGGCTATACCGTTGAACCACACCTTTCTACAGGATGTCCTGTTTTGAAAATAAGTATGACATTTGATCATTGGGCTATATCAAAGAGAGCAGCATTGAAGTAGGCAAACTTCTGCTTCATGGTTTCATTGTGTGGTGGTCATCACATCTGCCCTACACTCAGAAGGTCTTGGGTACAACATTCAGCAAAACCAAATATGTTACCAAACATGTTCATGCTAACAATGTTCCAACGAAAGCTTGCTGTTTATGTTTTATAGATCCTTTCCATGCCATTTATGTCCTGATCTCGCAAAATATCCAATAGACCCAGCATTCCTATTCATTGTATTTTTGAGCAAAGACTAACATTCAGGTACACATGCCGAAACCCGGGATTGAACCAGGAATAACGTAGCGAGAAAATGAACTAGTTCTGTGTGTCCTTTTTTCTTTTCTTTTGATTAAACATAAAACAATACAGGACACGACCAGGGAGCAAAAATCGTAATTAAAAGAACTTAATAGTTACATAAAACATAACATAACATAAAATAAAAACAAAATCACATTTAAATGAAAATAAGGGTCCTACTTGGTCCAAGTCAATCAAATTAGTGCTTATCCAAATTAAGCCTGAATGTCACTGTTTTCCATTCATCCAATGTCTAATGTCTGTTACTATGTCAGTCAAGTCTTTGATCGTTGGCGTGGTTGGTGTCGAGCATTTCTTTGTGATGGCCTTTTTCTCTACAGCCAAAAGTATGTTCCAAGGGTATCCATTTATTGTGTCCATGGCAGGAGTGTTGAGGCCCAAGTACATAGTTTTAAATTTGAGTGGGATGGAAAAGTCAAAAACAGTCTGCAGTGCCCTGTGAATTTCAGTCCATTATTTTTGAGCAACAGCACAGCCCCAAAACACCTGATAGTGGTTTGCCTGCTGGGTTCTCCAGCAGTTAGCATTTCCTTGTGAATAATGGGCACTTTGACATGGTGTGGTGAAAAAAACATATTTTTCCCCTTCAGGCATGTGATTTTGTGGTCTTCCTCAGGGCTGTTCCTACATTTCCACACTCTTGGTCAGACAAAACCAGGTTAACTTCTCGTTCCCATTGGTTTAGAATATACTTAGCAGAACGTTGTCCAGATTACCAATGCATTGAGATCATTTAGAAATGATTCCCCTCGCAAGTTCTGATTGATTGGTTTCAACAAAGATTACTGTCAGAGGATTATAGTGGTCATTTCTTTGTTTCATTTCTTGCTTATAATAAGTCCTATAAAAGTCCTGTCTCTCCAAGTCAAAGGATTCCTTCAACACATCAATGCTTTTCATTTGATTTTCTTTTGCAATGCGGTGAAACGTTTACGCCTTTTGTAATCCAGGCGTTGAATCATAAGCTTGGTCATAAGAAAACCAGCTCCAGATTTTAACAGCTTTGTTTAGTTTGTATGCTTTGGTTAGCTCCTTTCAGGGGGTAAGCACAGATTTTACCCAAAGATTCTTCTTGTTTCTGCACTTTTTCAAAAGAGTAGCGCTGCTCTCTGGGCACTCAAGGTTCCACTGAGATTTAAACTCGAATCACTGGATTCAGAGTCCAGAGTGCTAACCATTACACCATGGAACCGCAGACTCCTACTTGGAAGGATAACGGTCATCCAAAGCTACAAGTCTTTACGTCAATCATCCCTTGCCAAAAAAATGAGAAACAAGGAGTGCAAACAGTGCAAATAATCTTGATGTGCAGCAATACTTTTCCCTCTCTTAATGCAAAGTGTAGCAGCAGTAAACTTGAGGGACAAAGGTATGGGTTTGAGGGCTCTTCTTGTGGGCTTTTCTGTCCTTGTAAATATTTTTCATAGACAAAAGAGTAGGCATTTCCTGTTTAATAAACAGGCCCTTTTACCAAGGAAGCCGCAGCGCCATAACGATTTCCTGGTTTCCTTACATAATTACATACAGTGGTTACTTTTGGGATTGTATTTCTTGCTTGCTCTGGCAAGGTGAGCAGTCATCCCTGGGTGGGCTCAAACCGCCAACCTTTCGGTTAACAGCCGAAACGCGCTAGCCGATTGCGCCACAGAGGCGAGAATCTTGACACACCCCTAAAAGGGTAACGCCTCTAATTGCAATTAGAAATGAAGAAAAACTCTGGATTCAGAGCGCTAACCGCTATACCGTTGAACCACACCTTTCTACAGGATATCCTGTTTTGAAAATAAGTATGACATTTGATCATTGGGCTATATCAAAGAGAGCAGCATTGAAGTAGGCAAACTTCTGCTTCATGGTTTCATTGTGTGGTGGTCATCACATCTGCCCTACACGCAGAAGGTCTTGGGTACAACATTCAGCAAAACCAAACATGTTACCAAACATGTTCATGCTAACAATGTTCCAACGAAAGCATGCTGTTTATGTTTTATAGATCCTTTCCAGGCCATTTATGTCCTGATCTCGCAAAATATCCAATAGACCCAGCATTCCTATTCATTGTATTTTTGAGAAAAGACTAACATTCAGGTACACCTGCCGAAACCCGGGATTGAACCAGGGACCTTTAAATCTTCAGTCTAACGCTCTCCCAACTGAGCTATTTCGGCTACTTTTTCAACAAATTAGGCAAGGGAGCGAAACGTGTGGCATAACGTAGCGAGAAAATGAACTAGTTCTGTGTGTCCTTTTTTCTTTTCTTTCGATGAAACATAAAACAATACAGGACACGACCAGGGAGCAAAATTCGAAATAAAAAGAACATAAATAGCACTAAACATAAAATAAAAACAAAATCACATTTAAATGAAAATAGGGGTCCTACTTGGTCCAAAGTCGATCAAATTAGTGCTTATCCAAATTAAGCCTGAATGTCACTGTTTTCCATTCATCCAATGTCTAATGTCTGTTACTATGTCAGTCAAGTCTTTGATCGTTGGCGTGGTTGGTGTCGAGCATTTCTTTGTGATGGCCTTTTTCTCTACAGCCAAAAGTATGTTCCAAGGGTATCCATTTATTGTGTCCATGGCAGGAGTGTTGAGGCCCAAGTACATAGTTTTAAATTTGAGTGGGATGGCAAAGTCAAAAACAGTCTGCAGTGCCCTGTGAATTTCAGTCCATTATTTTTGAGCAACAGCACAGCCCCAAAACACCTGATAGTGGTTTGCCTGCTGGGTTCTCCAGCAGTTAGCATTTCCTTGTGAATAATGGGCACTTTGACATGGTGTGGCGAAAAAAACATATTTTTCCCCTTCAGGCATGTGATTTTGTGGTCTTCCTCAGGGCTGTTCCTACATTTCCACACTCTTGGTCAGACAAAACCAGGTTCACTTCTCGTTCCCATTGGTTTAGAATATACTTAGCAGAACGTTGTCCAGATTACCAATGCATTGAGATCATTTAGAAATGATTCCCCTCGCAAGTTCTGATTGATTGGCTTCAACGAAGATTACTGTCAGAGGATTATAATGGTCATTTCTTTGTTTCATTTCTTGCTTATAATAAGTCCTATAAAAGTCCTGTCTCTCTCTGTGGGGAAAAGGATAGCTGAGTAGTGAAAGAAGATGTAGGTCAAAAAAGACCTATGAATAGACATTTTGAAGCAATTTGAGTCTATTATGGGTACATAACCCCATAAGCAATATGCACAGGATACTAGCCTCCAAAATCCAGGATTGTGGATTTCAGGTCCATGGTCTAATAGGCTGAGGCACAAGGAAAATACTAATCACTAGACTTGTTGCACGTGGAATGGGCTTATATCTATTACATACAGAACTGTTCCTTAACTCTCAAGCATCAACGAGGCCTTCTTTATACGTCATAAGGCGCTGGTACAGCTAGCAGCCCGGTGTAAACGCTCTCTCTTTTTTCTCACACTTATTGTGCTTTATCTCCTATATTTTGTAAATATAGTTAGTATATTTTTTCTATTTTACTGTAGGATAGGGACACGCGCTGGAATCGTTTTTAATTCAACTGTTTTTGACTTTATTCGGCTGGATTGAGTGTTTTCGTCGTGTCGTGGCGATGTGTCTTGGCTCTGAGTCCCCTGGCTCCGGCCCCGCCCCCCGGCCGGCGCCGTACCGCGTTTACACAAAGGAGGAACTAATGAAACTGCGGAGAACAGTCGTCTTACCCGGAGATCGTCACGTTATCCCGGCGGACATCCTAAGGAAAACGCAACGAAGCAGACGGGCTGGACGTAAACTCCGAGAGAAGAGAGGGACAAACAGGAAGTCGGTTCCCGCCGTAGTCATGGGTAACGTGAGGTCCCTTCAAAATAAAATGACGGAAATAGCGAGCCTCATGCGGTCCCAGAGGATTTATAGGGACAGCAGTGTCTTGATTTTCACAGAGACCTGGTTAACAGCAGAAATGCCAGACTCTATTGTAGGTTTGGACAATTTTCATCTGCTGCGGGCGGACAGAACGAGAGAATGCGGGAAGAAAAGATATATTATCTGCCCCGGGAGTTCTCACATGTGATTTTGATCGCAGTCTATGTGGCCCCGTTTGCCAATGCTCAATATGCTTGTGAAGCACTGCTCTCCTGCACGTGTAGGCTGCAAGCACAGCACCCACAGGCTCTCTTCCTCGTCTCTGGTGACTTTAACCACGCTTCTCCCTCTTCTGTTCTACCAACATACACCCAGTATGTTACCTGCCCCACCAGAAACAATAGAACATTGGACTTGTTTTTTGCCAACACCAAGGAGGCTTATTCCTTTTTCCCCCTCCCCCCCCTGGGCAGCTCGGACCACAACCTTGTACATCTGGGGCCTGTGTATGAACCCATCGTGCCCATGTGGGACAATAAAGGAATATCTTATCTTATCTTATCTTATCTTATCTTATCTTATCTTATCTTATCTTATCTTATCTTATCTTATCTTATCTTATCTTATCTTATCTGATCTGATCTGATCTGATCTGATCTGATCTGATCTGATCTGATCTGATCTGATCTGATCTGATCTGATCTGATCTGATCTGATCTTATTTACCATTAAATCAACTCTTACCTTCTCAAATCCTTCCCATATGGTCTAGCGGTTAGGATTCCTGGCTCTCATCCAGGTGGCCCGAGTTCAACTCCCGGTATGGAAATATCTAGTCTGTCCTGCTGGAACACTTGTAGCTGGATTATGTACAAAACTCGCTGTGGTTACGAGTACATTCAAGCTGGATGGAGGTGAAGTGAGGCATAGCAACATGGTATCGATTTAGGCGCAGCATGTGAAAATTTGTAATCAACCTTTAGCTTTTCTATGCATCTATAGACTAGCAGGTTGGTTGGTGTTTCTTTTTGGAGCATTTCTCTTAGACAAAGTGGGTCAGCGGTAGAGCGCATACTTTGCTTCATTTGGGATCAGTCATGTTTTCCAGCAATTCTTGACTGGACAAGCATATCTTGATTTTTTTTTATTGGTCTCACGCTTTCACTGTAATTTTCCAAAGATGCAGTATTGTGGTGGCCAGGTGGTCAAGCTGATGGGCAAGAAATCCATTGGCATTGCTTCATATTTCTTAGAACCCTGCTGGAAACATACCTTTCTCTTCCCCCTGACCAGCAAAGGATGCCACCTGCTTAACAGTGCTTGATTTGTAAATATATAGGTACAGGAACACTTGTGGACTGGGTGATCAGGCCAAAAAAGTTACTGTAACACACAAAAAGTGACGCACATGTAAGTAAAGTAACAATGGGACAAACCTTTGTGTCCTAACCAGTCAAATTGGAATTTAAAAAAAAAATCAAGAATTGAATTGTCTATCTGGTCACTGTTTCTGTTGTTTCTATTCTATCTGTTCTGTTTTTGTCCATTCTATCATTTAAGGCATTGTTACGGAAGGAGAGTTAAATCTGGTAATGTAATTGCGCTAGTTTCAGAAAATAATGTGGATAATTTCCACTTTCTTAAACACAGTTTAAATGTGTATTGTTGTTGTGGCCGAGAGGTTAAGGCGATGGACTTGAAATCCATTACTTGCATTATTGCGATTGTCAATCCAAATGAACCAAGCTAGTCAGTAATGTGTTGGATGATGGAAGCCGATCTTCAGCGCAAGCTCCCAGTTCCACATTTGCTGCCCCACCAGAAACAATAGAACATTGGATTTGTTTTTTGCCAACACCAAGGATGCTTATTCCTCTTTCCCCCTCCCTCCCCTGGGCAGCTCGGACCACAACCTTGTACATCTGGGGCCTGTGTATGAACCCATCGTGCCCATGTGGGACAATAAAGGAATATCTTATCTTATCTTATCTTATCTTATCTTATCTTATCTTATCTTATCTTATCTTATCCGCTCGGCCATCCTGACACTTTATTTGTGTGAACTGTGAGTATACAGAATCAGATCCGTTATTACAGTAGCACAAATGACCGTACCTATACTTTGGTAAAAAAACACATCAAACTGCTGTCTCTTTTTAAAGGAGTTTGATGTGGTTGTTGTCACATCAAACTACTGCGTCCTTTAAAAGTCCACATCAAGCTAATGCTTCTTTTTAAAGTCTATTGCAATTGAGATGTCAGTCGAGAGCAGTAACAGCAGTAGTGCATCCAAGAAAGCTGTGTAGTGAATGGATATAGAACCTTTAGTGAAGCAGGAGCCAACAGGCTATTCACATCCTTGTGTAGGGTCTCAAACTACAGGTATTCAGTTTACGATTAAGGAAGATTTCTTAGCAGAAACGAGACAAGACGGGGCACCAGGGTAAAACCCAAAAAGCTAAGATACGGTCCTTAATCGCGCTCGTTAAAAGGTCTGAAGGGTGTTTCACGATTCAGGGACTTACGCATAGTCTAATCAAACAAACAATAGTCAATAACTCTTTCGTGTAGTTTATTTATCAAAAGGGCAATCAAAAAGGGCGCCGGAGCAAAATGCGCACAGGTAAATCACAGGTGATGTTATATCAGATTTAACAGCAGATTTCATGCAGATAATGTTAAACCAGGGTTTTGCCTTTGATAATCAAACGTGTCTATGCTAATCTATATCAAAAAGAGGGAAAGTGAGAAGCTAAGGGAGGAGGAACAGCTGAGTTCTACCCAAATCACGCCACAAAAGAACCGCACACTGAAGTCGGCTTACGATTTTGTAGAACTCTGTCCGGCTGGTCCTTGTCCGCGGACGAGATCCGTGGCGAGGCAGCGGCGTGGAGCGGTGTGGCGGGCGAAGGCTGTGGCGTGCCGCGATGTCCGTGACGCGGGGCGGCAGCGGTGGCGCGAGGCGGCGCGTGGAGCGGTGTGGCGGGCGAAGGCAGTGGCGTGCCGCGATGTCCGTGATGCGGGGCGGCAGCGGTGGCGCGAGGTGGCGCGTGGCGATGTCCGGGAGTTCCTTAGCGGTAGAACGCTTTAGCTGCGTGTTAGCTCCTCACGCGGCCTTTACTCAGATGAGAACGTAGCGCTGATCCACGTAAACGGCATAGATTACTTCAAAAATAGTAGAAGCGAAGTAGAAAAGAAAGTCTCTGTCCGGTTTAGCGCTTAAGCTTAGTTCCAGGTGTTTCCAGGTGTTTTCAGAGTTCAGGGGGGCGATGAGGCTGGCCTAGTCTTGTCGACCCACGTGGCGGACGCTTTGTTGAGACAAAGGAAAAGTAAACAGGCTCGTCCGTGGAGACGGCTTCAAAGAGATAGACAAAGGCTTGAACAAAAAAAAAGGAAGAAGAGAGCAAGAAGAGAAGAGAGGAGAAGAGAGCGTTCCAAGCTCGGAGCGTCTTTTTGTCACCTAGCGCCGCAGGGCACGCTGGGAGCGAAAGGGGCGGGCGCTACTGCGACGACACGTTAAACACTTTTGGCAGTTTGTGCACATTATTCCTTGAGGTAGATACATTTTACATCTTCTTTCACCTGTGATGGGCACTCAAGTTAAAGCATTGGGAATATAAAACCTTAAACAGTGGAAAAATACGTAACACAAGGTGAAACATGAGGTGTATGGAGTTGATTCGGACAAACATTCATGGCATAATCACATAAAACATAGTTTTCATCGGGGCGTCCTCCTGTAAGACTGTGGGGGAGAAGGTCTGTTATCGCCAAAGTCACAGCGGCTCCCTGCGGTGAGGGAGAGAGGGAGAAAGAAAACCACCCAATGTTCAAAGAGAGATTTTCTGTTATCTGGCCGTGGAATGTCCATCTCCATTCCCCAAATTTATGACCAAGATTTCACGGGTTGTAATGGCAAGCAGTCCATAAAGCTTAAAATCAGCTCCGCCAAACGTGGGGCTCGAACCCACGACCCTGAGATTAAGAGTCTCATGCTCTACCGACTGAGCTAGCCAGGCTGGCTGTCCAAAACGCAAAAAAAGGTCAGAATGAAAACCCAGAATTTTTCAGTAGTAAGTCTGGTAAATTAATCTGTCACTTTAATTTCTCAGTGAGTGGTCACAATTACAGTATAAGACATATGATACAGTTCACTCTGAATGTACTCAATGCTTTGACAGTACAGCATCTACGTAGTAGATTGGCCATCACATCACAATTCATCATTGGAAGTAACACTTCATTTGAAATCTTAAGCCAATACGACAATTTTTTATCCATTGTCACACATATGTGCTTGTAAATTAGGGTGTAAAAATGGCTTCCTTTCCAAAGGAAATATTTTTTTTTTGTCAGGAGTGCAGGAGTGGGATTTGAACCCACGCCTCCATTCAGAGACCAGAATCCCCTGTGGCGAGGAAGGAGTTTACCTTGAGTCTGGCGCCTTAGACCGCTCGGCCATCCTGACACTTTATTTATGTGAACTGTGAGTATACAGAATCAGATCCGTTATTACAGTAGCACAAATGACCGTACCTATACTTTGGTAAAAAAACACATCAAACTGCTGTCTCTTTTTAAAGGAGTTTGATGTGGTTGTTGTCACATCAAACTACTGCGTCCTTTAAAAGTCCACATCAAGCTAATGCTTCTTTTTAAAGTCTATTGCAATTGAGATGTCAGTCGAGAGCCGTAACAGCAGTAGTGCATCCAAGAAAGCTGTGTAGTGAATGGATATAGAACCTTTAGTGAAGCAGGAGCCAACAGGCTATTCACATCCTTGTGTAGGGTCTCAAACTACAGGTATTCAGTTTACGATTAAGGAAGATTTCTTAGCAGAAACGAGACAAGACGGGGCACCAGGGTAAATCCCAAAAAGCTAAGATACGGTCCTTAATCGCGCTCGTTAAAAGGTCTGAAGGGTGTTTCACGATTCAGGGACTTACGCATAGTCTAATCAAACAAACAATAGTCAATAACTCTTTCGTGTAGTTTATTTATCAAAAGGGCAATCAAAAAGGGCACCGGAGCAGAAATGCGCACAGGTAAATCACAGGTGATGTTATATCAGATTTAACAGCAGATTTCATGCAGATAATGTTAAACCAGGGTTTTGCCTTTGATAATCAAACGTGTCTATGCTAATCTATATCAAAAAGAGGGAAAGTGAGAAGCTAAGGGAGGAGGAACAGCTGAGTTCTACCCAAATCACGCCACAAAAGAACCGCACACTGAAGTCGGCTTACGATTTTGTAGAACTCTGTCCGGCTGGTCCTTGTCCGCGGACGAGATCCGTGGCGAGGCAGCGGCAGCGGTGGCGCGAGGCAGCCCGTGGAGCGGTGTGGCGGGCGAAGGCAGTGGCATGCCGCGATGTTCGTGACGCGGGGCGGCAGCGGTGGCGCGAGGTGGCGCGTGGCGATGTCCGGGAGTTCCTTAGCGGTAGAACGCTTTAGCTGCGTGTTAGCTCCTCACGCGGCCTTTACTCAGATGAGAACGTAGCGCTGAT
This sequence comes from Eucyclogobius newberryi, assembly GCF_026437365.1. Lineage (NCBI taxonomy): Eukaryota > Metazoa > Chordata > Actinopteri > Gobiiformes > Gobiidae > Eucyclogobius > Eucyclogobius newberryi. Next base: position 137,676 of record NW_027315934.1, on the reverse strand, counting down.
CCACGTAAACAGCGTAGATTACTTCAAAAATAGTAGAAGCGAAGTAGAAAAGAAAGTCTCTGTCCGGTTTAGCGCTTAAGCTTAGTTCCAGGTGTTTCCAGGTGTTTTCAGAGTTCAGGGGGGCGATGAGGCTGGCCTAGTCTTGTCGACCCACGTGGCGGACGCTTTGTTGAGACAAAGGAAAAGTAAACAGGCTCGTCCGTGGAGACGGCTTCAAAGAGATAGACAAAGGCTTGAACAAAAAAAAAGGAAGAAGAGAGCAAGAAGAGAAGAGAGGAGAAGAGAGCGTTCCAAGCTCGGAGCGTCTTTTTGTCACCTAGCGCCGCAGGGCACGCTGGGAGCGAAAGGGGCGGGCGCTACTGCGACGACACGTTAAACACTTTTGGCAGTTTGTGCACATTATTCCTTGAGGTAGATACATTTTACATCTTCTTTCACCTGTGATGGGCACTCGAGTTAAAGCATTGGGAATATAAAACCTTAAATAGTGGAAAAATACGTAACACAAGGTGAAACATGAGGTGTACGGAGTTGATTCGGACAAACATTCATGGCATAATCACATAAAACATAGTTTTCATCGGGGCGTCCTCCTGTAAGACTGTGGGGGAGAAGGTCTGTTATCGCCAAAGTCACAGCGGCTCCCTGCGGTGAGGGAGAGAGGGAGAAAGAAAACCCCCCAATGTTCAAAGAGAGATTTTCTGTTATCTGGCCGTGGAATGTCCATCTCCATTCCCCTACACTGCACTCTTTTCACTTTTTGATTCTCAGTTTGTTGGCAAGGAATGACTGATGTGGACCCATTTTGGATGAAAACTGTGTTTTGCGTTTGTGGAAATGAGCATCATGGAAGGATGTATGGGCTCTGTGGCGCAATGAGTCGCTAATGGTGAGAGAACATATTTGTTTTTTACAATGGAAAGTCTGCTCGCTTTACTATCTGATGAAAGGCACTGCTGAACGAGGTTCAATTGCCAAGTGTGCTTGAAAAAGTAAGCAAATACATCGGCATTATGTCAAATAACATTATCTTGCAATTTTTCCTCAATATCCAGATTAACTGCAGTATATTGAGTGCGCAATAAATTGGCGAGAGTCGATTGATTGAAAAACTTCCAGTTTTTTTATAGCTACATTGGTACAGGGGATTTAGCTTAAAGGTAGAAAGATTGATGCCCTCGCTCTCCATTAAACACAGTTGATTGGACAGGGGCTGAACTTTCGAATGTTGCTGGCTCGCTTTAAAAAAAAAAAAGATATTGCGGCTTGTAAATTCGCAATTATTATACGATGTGGGCTGTATGACTCTGTGGCGCAATTGGGCAGCGCACTCGGCTGTTAACTGGGAGGTTGGTGGTTCGAGCCCACCCAGGGACGATTGGAAGAGCAATTGCAGGCAAAGTCTACGAGGTAAAATTGGTCAATGAATATCGACTAACAGGTTTGAGTAGCATTTTTGAAACGCATGGTAAACTCCCAATGGATATGGAGTCCGTCGCCTTAACCGCTCGGCCACAACGATACGCTGATACACCGCCCCCTGTAAGTATTATCATTAGTAAGCCATGCCACCTCCCCGGCTTGACCTGCAGGTGTCGGAATTGCGCACGCGCCAGTTTTACTCTCTCTCTCTTTCTCTCTCTCTTTCTCTCTCTCTCTTTCTCTCTCTCTCTCTCTCTCTTTCTCTCTCTCTCTTTCTCTTTCTCTCTCTTTCTCTCTACTTCTTCATCATAAGGACATAATTGTTTAATTTTTTTTTCATCCTTATTATTTAAAATAAAATAAAAATTGACACAATAGCATTTAAAAAAATATCTATATATTATTTTTCTCTTTTCGGCGTTGTCGCATTCTTTATTCAAAATAGTAGCGTGGCGGCGGCGGCGACCGACCGACCGACCGACACCCCTTTTACAAGCGAGCAACGCCATTATAGGCTTTCACCAGGATGGCCGAGCGGTTAAGGCTTCGGACTCAAGATCCGACGGGCGGTGGCCCTCGTGGGTTCGGATCCCATTCCTGGTATTAGCTTCTTGGACAAATATAAAAAATAAAAAAAAACACAACACAGGAAATTTTTGGCGGCGGCAAGGCAACGGCGGCAACGGCAGCGATCGTAAGGTCGACAGATACTTAGGTCCGAGCGCAGCGCGGGCAGTAGCTGGGGGCGCACTCGCCACACACGTGTACGAGGCACCCTCGGTACACGTTCGTCGTTTTAGTGTCCTTGCTCCTGGGGCATATTCGGCACCACTTCCTCTTCGCGGGTACAGCAGCGGGTTCTCTTCCTCCTCCTCCTCCCCCCCTCTCTCCCCTCTCTTCTCCCCGACGACGCCAGGTCATCAGGTCCTCCTCCCCCTCCCCCTCCCTTCCTCCTCCCTCCCGCGTATACGAGGCGCGACGAGCGCGCTCCCCAGCTGCTCCATGAACAGCCTGCGTCTGTGGCGTTTGCCGACCATCCACATCAGGTTCAGCTCCCGCCACAGGACGAAAGCATTGTACGCGGACACGTCGATCATGTTGTGGAACAGGACAAGGGCCCAGCGGCAGGTTTTCCTCCTGCAGCTGTAGGTACCTGTCACCTTGTCCAGGTTGTCCACGCCTCCCTTGGTGCGATTGTAATGCAGCACGGCCGCCGGTTTGCTCGGAGGAGGAGGCTCGCCGCCGCCGCGATTGCCGTCTCCGTAGGTGGCGCCGCACCGTGGTGAGGATCTGCAAGTTCTTGCTCTTCTTCGCCAGGTAGGAGACCAAGGCGACCGAGGGGACTCCGTTTGTTGCCGTAGCCGTTGGAAGAGGTCCCCGGCGCGGTCTCACGAGACGGAAGACGCGATCGCCCTGCGCTTCGTGTCGACCAGTTCCCGCGGGAACTAGCTCCTGTTGGCGCACAGCGTCCCCAGCAGGGTGAGGCCGTCCCTCTCGAAGAATAGCCTGCGGGCGAGCTCGTACGAGGTGAAGAAGTTGTCGCACGTGACGTTGCCCTTTGACCAAGGAAGCCCCAGCGCCGTAATGATTTCCTGGTTTCCTTACATAATTACTTGTGGGATTGTATTTCTTGCTTGCTCTGGCAAGGTGAGCAGTCGTCCCTGGGTGGGCTCGAACCACCAACCTTTTGCCTATCAGCAGATCGCCCTAGCCGATTGCGCCACAGAGGCGAGAATCTTGACATATCCATAAAAGGGTAACCCCTCTAATTGCAATTAGAAATGAAGAAAAACTCTGGATTCAGAGCGCTAACCGCTATACCGTTGAACCACACCTTTCTACAGGATGTCCTGTTTTGAAAATAAGTATGACATTTGATCATTGGGCTATATCAAAGAGAGCAGCATTGAAGTAGGCAAACTTCTGCTTCATGGTTTCATTGTGTGGTGGTCATCACATCTGCCCTACACGCAGAAGGTCTTGGGTACAACATTCAGCAAAACCAAACATGTTACCAAACATGTTCATGCTAACAATGTTCCAACGAAAGCTTGCTGTTTATGTTTTATAGATCCTTTCCAGGCCATTCATGTCCTGATCTCGCAAAATTTCCAATAGACCCAGCGTTCCTATTCATTGTATTTTTGAGCAAAGACTAACATTCAGGTACGCCTGCCGAAACCCGAGATTGAACCAGTCATGAAACATCTCCAACTGGACCCAGATGACCTCATGGTTTCATATGATGTTGTGTCCCTGTTCACCTGCATCCCGACCTCTGATGCAGTAGCAGCGGTGAGGACCAGACTGCAGGAAGACACCACCCTACAGGAAAGGACCAAACTGACACCTGAACACATATGTAAACTGTTGGACATCTGTCTGAACACCACTTACTTTCAATTCCGGGGACAATTTTACAGACAGATTCATGGCTGTGCCATGGGCTCGCCCGTCTCTCCCATAGTGGCCAACCTGTTCATGGAGCACTTTGAGAAGAAGGCACTGTCCTCATTCTCAGGCATAGCCCCAAAACTGTGGCTCCGCTATGTCGATGATACTTTTGTAACAATCAAGAAACAAGAGCTGGAAACCTTCTCTGATCACATCAATGCTGTGGACCCACATATCAGGTTTACAAGAGAAGACGCTAAGGAGAATCGCTTGGCCTTTCTTGATTGTGCCACGATCAGAGGAGAGGACGGGAAACTCCAAATAGAAGTATATAGGAAACCTACACACACGGACCAGTATCTGCTCTTTGGTTCCAACCACCCACTACAGCACAAGCTGGGTGTGATCAGAACCTTACAACACAGAGTTCAAGGTGTGCCCACCAGCTCAGAGGGCAAGAAGAAAGAGGAAAAACATGTCCGTAATGCCCTCTCAGCCTGTGGTTACCCCGCTTGGGCTCTCAACAGAGTGAAGAGAACCAAGAAGCAGGACAAAAGGGAAACTGAACAGAGAAGGAAGGGTGTCTCTATCCCTTATGTGTCTGGCCTGTCGGAAAAACTGCAGAGAATTTTTAGACAACACGAAGTCCCTGTTTATTTTAAACCAGGCAACACTTTAAGACAAAAACTGGTTCACCCAAAGGACAAATTGCCGACTCAAAAACAGAGCAATGTAGTTTATTCGATCCAATGCAGTGAAGAAAGCTGTAAAGAACGTTACATAGGTGAGACGAAACAGCCTCTACACAAGTTGCTTTAGTAAGGCTTTATCAGCACAGAAGAAATACTAGTTCAGGTCCACAGAGTGCCGTGCATCTCCATCTTGAAGCCTCTAATCACTCGTTTGAAGACGGTGAGGTGAAGGTTTTAAGCAGGGAGAAAAGATGGTTTGAAAGAGGAGTCAAGGAAGCTATTTTTGTTAAAAAAGAAAGACCTTCTTTAGACAGAAATGGAGGGCTTAGGTTTAATCTTCCTGTTATCTATAATGGGTTACTGAACCCCTGGAAAGGTAAAGGACCAGGGAATTCAAATGCTAATCAGGTACTCAGGGTGGTTGAGCCAGGGTCTCACTAAGACAAAGAGGTTTTAACAGCCCATTAAGATTCTGAATAGGCTAGCTCGGTAGATACAAGGGGGGAGTTTCTGTTGAAACCAACAACTCTTTCTACTTCAGGAAGGCTCCTCCCAATGGGCGGGTCTTACCACAGAACAGTATTAATATCGGAGTTCTCGACCTAAATTCTGTTATTGACAATGACTCTTGGATGAGAGTCGAAACGTCTACTTTTTCAAACTGAGTCCAGATGACTACAACTGAAGCTTTTTCTACTATGGAACACGCCTGGACGAATGAGGGATTACACCGACGTACAGTACACTGTTAAAACAAATAAGAAAGAATCGTGTTTAGCTTGTGCGGCTGCAAGACCCCAGCTTATAGCTGCCCCTTTCCCTCTGGACTCACAGCGTGACAGTTGTGTGCATTCTCTGTTTTCTAATTCTTCGGACAATTTCAAGGACTGTACTCATTTACATTTAAGATACCCCGTTACAACATCCAAAGACGTACCTGTGATATTCTCTACTGCTGAACATGGCTTTAACTGTTTCTATTTCAACGCTACTCTTAGCAGGACTAGGCTTGGTCATTTTCCTCCAACGTATTGCAACACATCAACTGACATTTCTGCTTTCCCCTCATTTCATCATGTTTTTTTAAGACAGACCTTACCCAGAGCTGACTTATGGTGGCTCTGTGGTGACCTAAAACTCCGAGCTATCCTTCCACCACGTTGGACAGGTGAATGTGCTCTAGTAGTGATGATTTTACCATTCACTATTGTCCCCGTTACTACAGAATATTTCAAGTACAACCTACCTAGGCATCCTCACTCTAGAGTGTTTAGACGCTCCCTCGCCAGCCCCCTGGGATCATTTGACCCAGGTGTTTATATAAATTCTGTGGGAGCCCCGGTTGGCGTTCCATATGGGTTTCAGGCACAGAATGAAGTAGCGGCTGGGTTTAAGTCTATTTTATTTAGTTGGGCAACATCTAATATTAATGTTCAATGGATAAATTACATTTATTATAATCAGCAAAGATTCTTGAACTTTACAATAGACGCATTAGAGGGAATTACAGAACAATTGGCTCCGACCTCACTTATGGCTTGGCAGAATCGCGTTGCTCTTGACATGCTCTTAGCTGAGAAATCTGGTATTTGCTCGATGTTTGGTACTGATTGCTGCACATTTATTCCTAACAATACTTCCCCTGATGGCAGGGTTACTAAAGCACTAGCTAGTCTCAAATCTCTCTCAGCTGAACTTGCTAAAAACTCAGGTACTGCTGATAACTCATGGTCTGCCTGGTTATACAGCATATTTGGTCCTTGGACTGGCACTGTTGCTTCTATTTTCTCCACTATCCTTATTATTATTAGTGTGTTGATTATGATTGGATGCTGTGTTGTACCCTGTCTTAGATCACTTATTGAACGCTTGATTGCAACTGCTCTTACTAACCGACCAGCACATGTTCTAGCCCTGATGACAGAGGCTGACTATTACTCTGTCAATCAAGAATCTGACTCTGATAATGACGAGACTGACATTTCTTGAAGCCAACACTTGAAAATCTGGTCTGGTCTACAACCACCATGCTCCTTGTCTTACACCATTTTGTGTCCATGATGGGTTATGTTTAATACATGTTTTCTTTTATTGAGTTGCAATATTATACAATGATTTAATATGATTTTTAAACAATTAGTATGTTTTTGGGGGGTTTACGTTCTATTATTTTGTGAGGTTGCGTCTGGCGCCTCTTTAAGTGTGATCACATGTGGATGTGATCAAAAGGGGGAATTGTGGATATTGATCAAATTATTGTCATGTCTGTGTCCTGTTTATCATGAGTCACGACGATCTTACGGCATATGGGTCACGATGAACTTTCTGTGTATTTTCTGATTATCTGTGGACTAGTCTAAACAATCTAAAAGCGGACGTCATATCAACGTCAGGCCATTTTATCAGACCCAAGCAACAGCTATATAAAACACAGCTAATTCTTGTGACGGGTCGAATCTCAGCTGCAAGACGAAAAACACGCTACTGTTTTGCCTGTTTTTCCATGTTTTCATCAAATAAAGAACTTGAGAACGATCCTCGCCTCCCGCAGTCTGTATAGACTAAACTTCGACAGACGTAAACTCAGAGAGAAGAGAGGGACAAACAGGAAGTCGGTTCCCGCCGTAGTCATGGGTAACGTGAGGTCCCTTCAAAATAAAATGACGGAAATAGCGAGCCTCATGCGGTCCCAGAGGATTTACAGTTTGTGAGAGCACGGGATTGTGTGTCTGACACTCGGACCTGCAGTGTGGGGGCGCCCCAGGGAACTGTCCTCGCGCCCTTTCTCTTCACCCTTTACACTGCAGACTTCAGACATGACACGGACAGCTGTGTCCTGCAGAAGTTCTCTGATGACTCTGCCATCATCGGACTCATCACGGACGAAGATGACGCGGAGTACAGAGGACTGGCGCAGGACTTTGTGGACTGGTGTCAGCGGAACCACCTCATCAACGCGGGGAAGACCAAGGAGATGGTGGTGGATTTCCGCAGACGCCACCCCACTGCCCCCTTACCAGTGAACATCCAGGGACGGGACATTGAGAGAATGGACTCATACAGCATCACAGAGAGGGAGAGGAAGAGGCTGGACAAAGTCATCGAGAAGTCCAGCTCCGTCCTGGGCTGTGCTCTGGACTCGGTGCAGGAGGTGGGGGACATGAGGGTCCTGGCTAGATTCACATCTATGCTGGACCATGAGTGTCATCCCCTGCAGGACACTATGTCCGCTCTGGAGAGCAGCTTCAGTGAGAGACTAATCCACCCTCGCTGTGTGAGGGAAAGGTTTCGTAGGTCTTTCCTTCCTGCTGCTGTCAGACTTTATAACAAACACTGTTAGTCCTGAACACTCGCAATGCTGACCTAACCTAATACTGATGTGCAATTCCGTCATATGTGCAATTGCTGTTGGAATCCATGTGCAATTCATGTGCAATTACTGTGAAATTCATGTGCAATCTATGTGCCGTCATGACACATATTCATGTGCAATTACTGTTGTGATCACATGCAATGGTATTTATGTATTTATGTATTTATTTGTCTATGGGATTTTTTATTTATAGGAGATCTTCTACTGAAAGTGTTTTTCAGACTTCCTATAAGTGATCTGTCCTTCTGTATCTTCCTGTGTTGCACCAATGGAATTTCCCCATGTTGGACAATAAAGGAATATCTTATCTTATCTTATCTTATCTTATCTTATCTTATCTTATCTTATCTTATCTTATCTCATCTTATCTTCTTTACCATTAAATTAGCTCTTACCTTCTCAAATCCTTCCCATATGGTCTAGCGGTTAGGATTCCTGGCTCTCATCCAGGTGGCCTGGGTTCAACTCCCGGTATGGGAATATCTGGTTTGTCCTTCTGGAATACTTGTAGCCATATTATGTACAAGACTCGCTGTGGTTACGAGTACATTCAAGCTGGATGGAGGTGAAGAGAGACATAGAAACCTGGCATCAATTTGGGCGCAGCATGCGAAAGTTTGTAATCAACCTTTAGCTTTTCTATGTATCTATAGACTAGCAGGTTGGTTGGTGTTTCTTTTTGGAGCATTTCTAGACAAAGTGGGTCAGCGGTAGAGCGCATACTTTGCTTCATTTGGGATCAGTCATGTTTTCCAACAATTCTTGACTGGACAAGCATATCTTGATTTTTTTATTGGTCTCAAGCTTTCACTGTAATTTTCCAAAGATGCAGTATTGTGGTGGCCAGGTGGTCAAGCTGATGGGCAAGAAATCCATTGGCATTGCTTCATATTTCTTAGAACCCTGCTGGAAACATACCTTCCTCTTCCCCCTGACCAGCAAAGGATGCCAACTGCTTAACAGTGCTTGATTTGTAAATATATAGGTACAGGAACACTTGTGGACTGGGTGATCAGGCCAAAAAAGTTACTGTAACACACAAAAAGTGACGCACATGTAAGTAAAGTAACAATGGGACAAATCTTTGTGTCACAACCAGTCAAATTGGAATAAAAAAAAAAATGAAGAATTGAATTGTCTTTCTGGTCACTGTTTCTGTTGTTTCTATTCTATCTGTTCTGTTTTTGTCCATTCTATCATTTTAAGGGTTTGATAAGGAAGGGGATGTAGCTCAGTGGTAGAGCGCATGCTTAGCATGTACGAGGTCCTGGGTTCAATCACCAACATCTCCAGGCGACTCTGTAGTCTTTGCTAATGACCAGATTACACTGCAGTGAATTTTAGAGACCTTCACTTAAATATTTCAAATCAGCACATGTGGTGATTCAGTGCAAGCTCCCAGTCCCGCATTACCTTTGAACCTTGCAGCACTTATAAAAACTCAAACAATATTATTTCATCCATCCACACTACCTGCAGGAAGGTGAGACAAAGTGGCCCATTCAGGTGGCCTGGGTTCAACTCCTGGCATGGGAATATCGTGGTCAGCCTTTTGGAAGACTTGAATCCACAGTATGAATAAGACACGCTGTGGGTTGTTAAGAGAGACATTGAAAAATCCCATCCATTTAGGATGCAGCGTGCAATATGCAGTAATCAACCTTTAGCTGTTCCATGCAACGTAGCAGCGGTTGTACTTGAAAGCATCCCTGCGCGGGGGTGAGTGACAGTGGACCCGGACTGTGTTTCCACCTGACGCGTTGAGGCTGAAGGGGACTGGCTCAGAGCCCCTGGCACAGGGGCTAAGCGCAGCCATCATCCTTCAAGCCGCGCGTCTTTCTGTGCGGGGGTGAGTGACAGTGGGCCTGGACTGTTGTTCCACCAGACGCGTTGAGGCTGAAGGGGACTGGTGCAGAGCCCCTGTGCCAGGGGCTAAGCGCAGCCATCATCCTCCAAGCCGCGCGTCCTTCTGCGCAGGGGTGAGTGACAGTGGACCCGGACTGTGTTTCCACCGGACGCGTTGAGGCTGAAGGGGACTGGCTCAGAGCCCCTGGCACAGGGGCTAAGCGCAGCCATCATCCTTCAAGCCGCGCGTCCTTCTGTGCGGGGGTGAGTGACAGTGGGCCTTGACTGTTGTTCCACCAGACGCGTTGAGGCTGAAGGGGACTGGTGCAGAGCCCCTGTGCCAGGGGCTAAGCGCAGCCATCATCCTCCAAGCCGCGCGTCCTACTGCACGGGGGTGAGTGACGGTCCCATCTCCGGTGACAAGGGGCCAGGCGCGGGGGAAGCCAGTCAGACTGACGCCCCGCGCCTGGTGGGACATCCGTGGGAGAAAACCTGGGTCAGACGGGGCGTCTCGGCCTCGCTTCCAAAGTGTCCGGCGTGAGGTTAGCCGGAGCAAACCACAGCCGCAAAATGTAAACAAACCCGCAGTGCGCAGGAGCCTTTGAAGCTGGATAAAACCAGAACGGGGCCCTACGATGGCGGGTCTTGAGTGCCAATAGACCAAGCTCCTTGTCCGGTATACATAGAACCATTATTTGTACCATTTTCAATCGCAAAAAACCAGACCCTGGCCGGGTCTGGGCCGCTCTGAGCCATGGAGCCGGGCTCCAGCAGAAGATCCAGACCCAGGACCCAGGCTGGAGCTAAGTGTCAGCCCGCACTCCGCTACTCTGATTGCCGTGGGAGGCGCATATGAAGCCGGGGGGAAACTGCGCGGCCCTGGCCGGGTCTGGGCACCTCCAAAACCACGGAGCCGGACAACCAGAGGATCCGTGATCCGTGTCACAACCAGCGCTCATCTCCCCGTACAGCCCGTTGGTCTGAGCATTTGATACTATGAATGTCAGCTCAAATGATTATGTCGCTGTAAAGCCGGGACCGTGACACTGTGTTGTGCCCCGAGCAATCGGAGCAACCAGGAAGCTTCTGGAGGTGCCCCGGAGTCTGGTAAAATGAAGCCGAGAATAGCGCCTCTCTTGCCGGGTCAGGGCGGCGCTAAAATCACGGAGCGGGGCTCCACCAGTGGATCCGTGATCCCTGTCACAACCAGCGCTCATCTCCGCGTACAGCCCGTGGTCAGCCGCTACGCTGATCTGGATTGTCTGGTCTGAGCATTTGATACTATGAATGTCAGCTCAAATGATTATGTCGCTGTAAAGCCGGGACTGTGACACTGTGTTCAGCCCCGAGCAATCGGAGCAACCAGGAAGCTTCTGGAAGTGCCCCGGAGTCTGGTAAAATGAAGCCGAGAATAGCACCTCTCTTGCCGGGTCTGGGCGGCGCTAAAATCACGGAGCGGGGCTCCACCAGTTGATCCGGAGTTGAACCGAACTATGACGCCTAAATAACTTGACATTACGGTTGTGAAGGAGCCTTGGAAGCTGGATAAAACCAGAACGGGGCCCATCGATCGCGGTTCTCGTGTGCCCGTCAAACGAGCTCCTTGTCCGGTAGCCGCACAACCAGGAAATGTACCTGTTTCGATTCCGAAAAACGTCATTCTCAAAAACCGCCCGCCCCTCCCTCCCAGCATTACCATTTTGCACATTCCGCCTGAGAGCAGCGTCAAGAATTTCGCGGGAGCAGCGTGATTCAGCCCGGGAATCTTCCCCCGAACGCTTATTCGCACGAGCCAAAAAACGACAGAGTCCCTCGGGTATAGTGTACTATTGATTTGAAACTCGTTTTTTTTTCTAAGTCCAGCAGGGGTATATGGTACTATACTCTGATGGTCAGTTCACCTCCAGGCCCCAGGGGAGTGCTTTTCTGGGGGCAAACAGTGCACTGATGATGGGGGATTATTTCATTTTGCTCATTTTGGTGTTTTTTCACATTTTAACCCATTTTCACCTCTTTTGCTCACAACTTCAAACTCGGGCCCTAATTACAAGTTCTGACCACATGATGACAAACACGGTATTTATTATGTATTTTTTTCATTTTTTTATTTTTCCAACTTATACATCCATCATTGGTGCCAGGCAGGTTGTGGAGAAAGCAGTAAAGAAAGGAGAGAACCATCCCAGAAAAGATGTCCATCCAGGGTCAAGGTACCCTGCACTTTTACATATCCAAATGACAGCATTTAAAGTTTTTTAGCGTATGGTATCTCTCGTTGCATGGAACCGCACAGAGGCCAACGCCACACTGACGGCACCTGTACTTTGTTTGCCGCCTGCCTTTGGTACGAGAGCAGTCAGAGCACACGGCGCAGTCTGGACGTCCCTCTGCTTGAAAAAGCCAATGACGCTCTGTGAGTCTCTGTGGCATTTCACCCTCCGGTCTTGAGCGCCTCTCTTGTTTTTTGGAGTGATCAGCCAGTAATGCATCAATAATGTTCTGAATGTAAACCTTTAAAGGTTTGTGTGGGCCTGGAGTGGATTTGGTGTAAATGATGTATGCGATGATACCATTTCCGGGACCTTTGTGGAAAGAGGTATGTCTTCATCCTCTGGTCAGCAGTGTCCACTCCACCCATGTAGGCGTTGTACTGGTCGACACATACAGGTCTTTTGATGTCACGGAAGCCAGTGTCATCTGTCTTGGACCGGATCCTCCTCTGAACACAATCATTTCCATGGACTGTGGACAACATGGTGAGACGTTTAGTATCGTGCCAAGCACAAGCCAGGAGTTTTCCCTTTCTGCAAAAAACTGGGTCATCTCCTTTTTTCAGCTGTAAGACACTTTTACCAAGGCATTTTGGCATCCCCAACCTGGTAATCCTTACCGCCACACAGTCCAGTTTCCAAATCTGCTAATTAATTTGTAATTACAGGCGAGGTATAGTAACTGTCCATGTAAATCTCGTGTCCTTTGCCCGTAAAGGGAGAAACCAACTCACGGACAACTGCGTGTGTTGCACTGATGTTGCTTGCATTATTTTTTTACTGTCCAGTGTGCATTGACCAGCGCAAAACATACCCTGAACAGCTTTCACTCAGGGCATACACTCTATAGCCATATTTGTCAGGTTTATTCGGAGAGTAACATTTTAGTGAAAATCTCCCCTTGAAAGCAATTGTCATTTCATCTAAAGAAAGCTCCTTGATTGGACTGTAAACTGCTGCAAATTTGGGAATAATCAAATCTATTATTGGGTGGACTTTAAACAGTTTATCGTGCCCGGGCTCACCTGTTCTCACATAATCATTATTGTTGACAAAATGAAAGAACGAAAGAATGATTTCAAATCTGTTTCTTGACATTACATTTCCAAATCCAGGCGTTTGTGTAAGCCAAAATGTTCCCCAGTAATCCTCGATTTCAGGTTTCTCAACAAGGCCCATGGAGAGATGCAAAGCGAAGAAAGCTTTCATTTCGGTGACTGATACATCATACCACTCAAGAAATCTTGAATGTGGCTTCAGAATCATAGGTGCCATACACTGATGTGCATATCTATTTGTCTCATCAGTAATGAAAGTCCAAAACTGATCGGTCAGAAAGAGTGCCAGAATATCAAATGGATTAGCATCCGTCAGATCCATCTCTCCTGTTTAGCCAACTGGGTCTTCAAAAGGTTTGATCCATGCCTCAAATACCTCGACCTCTCTCAGCATGTCCCAGCTCTCATCCACCAGGCAAGTTTTACTGCAGCCACTGGTTCCACTGGTTCCTCGCCTCCATCTGTCCTTTGCACCTGTCCGTTGTTTCGAAGTCCCTTCATCTCCACTTGGAAATCCATCGTCACTCTCGGGGAGATAAATTCCTTCAGAGTCAGAATCTGCTGTAAATTGCATGCCACGTGTACTTCCTCCAGCCATTTTTTTCCTTACCGGATCTACCCTAGATCATACCTGGCTAATAAGAGGAAGTTGCACCGAACCGACCAATGACTGAAGTGATTCATTTTCTACTATTATTTCATAAATTTCCTTGTACGGTAAAGTCGCATTTCTGCGAATTTGGCGCTTAAAGGGTTAATTTGGATTGACAATCGCAATAATGCAAGTAAAAACATTCTAGCAGAGGATGGTTTCGATTCATCGACCTCTGGGTTATGGGCCCAGCACGCTTCCGCTGCGCCACTCTGCTGAATGGCTATGATCATTGGACTCAAACCCTTGTTATCTGCAAATAATGGTATTTTTAATGTTCTGAACTGAGTCTTGCAAAGAAGACTGCAAACTCATTGCACCTGGAGAAATACAGAAACCATCAGACAAAGTAACATTTACCACACTGTAATTTGAAATATTAACCCGCTTTGTCATTAGCAGGTCCAGAGTGTGCCCTTTGCCCTTGGTTGGGCCACTCAGGTGCTGAGTAAGGCCAAAGCTTCTGAGGACAGCGCCAAGCTCTTTAGAAGAAGACGAGGTTGAGCGGGGCGTGAAGGAAGGAAGGAACAGTCACTCACGTACGGGAAACTCCTACCAAGCAGTGGCCAGCCTATAGCACACTGGGATTCTGTGGTAATTGAACCAAGTTTAGCAGTTCCTTTCATCAGTTAATAACACAAGCAGGCTTTCCTATTTACCAATGTAGATAACAGGGGTTACAACAGGGACTCTGGTGGGTCTCGAACTCACAGCCTTTGAATGCCTTTGCAACTTTTGTCTTATTCCCCTTTTTCACAAAAGCAAAACAGTCATCCGAAAACGGTCTACATCAATCAATCCTTACCATCAAACTGAGAAACAAGGAGTGAAAAGAGTGCATTTACTCTGTTTATTCAGGGATACTTTTCAATCTCTAATTGCAAAATGTAAAAGAGCTCTTTAGGGTAATACGTTTTTCTGTACTTGTAAACAACTGATTTGCTTGAAAGGCTATCATGAAGGCACTGCTGGGATTTGAACCCAGGATCTCCTGTTTACTGGACAGGCACTTTGACCATCTAAGCCACAGCGCCTCTTAAATGCAACTTCGACCTGTTTCAGCTAGATATTCAGTGACCAATGTTACCTTGTAGATTTCGCCTGCGATAGCTCTTCCAATCGTCCCTGGGTGGGCTCGAACCACCAACCTCCCGGTTAACCCTTTAGGCGCCAGAGATTATGGATGAAATAAATGTATAAATAAAAAACTTCCTGAGATAAAGAGAACTGAAGCCGGGGCACAGCTCTGGGTCGGCAGTGCCCCTGGAGGCCCGTAGAAGCTCCACACTCCAGTTGATTCTTGGATAAAAGTGCACCCAGCCGGTCTCGAACTCGCGTGAGGCGGAGCAGGGATCACCCACCCCGCACACGGCCAGACTTTGCCCGGCCAGGGAGCACCTTCTGCGGGTCGGAGGCTCCGGGTCGGAGCCCCTGGAGCCTGGAGCCCTCACCGGGCCCCGAATTCGGCTGCCGGAGGCAGTGCAGTGCCTCATGGATAAAGGTGCACCCAGCCGGTCTCGAACTCGCGTGAGGCGGAGCAGGGATCATCCACCCCGCACACGGCCAGACTTTGCCCGGCCAGGGAGCACCTTCTGCGGGTCGGAGGCTCCGGGTCGGAGGCTCCGGGTCGGAGCCCCTGGAGCCTGGAGCCCTCACCGGGCCCCGAACTCGGCTGCCGGAGGCAGTGCAGTGCCTCATGGATAAAGGTGCACCCAGCCGGTCTCGAACTCGCGTGAGGCGGAGCAGGGATCATCCACCCCGCACACGGCCAGACTTTGCCCGGCCAGGGAGCACCTTCTGCGGGTCGGAGGCTCCGGGTCGGAGCCCCTGGAGCCTGGAGCCCTCACCGGGCCCCGAACTCGGCTGCCGGAGGCAGTGCAGTGTCTCATGGATAAAAGTGCACCCAGCCGGTCTCGAACTCGCGTGAGGCGGAGCAGGGATCATCCACCCCGCACACGGCCAGACTTTGCCCGGGGAAGGGCCACTCTGGCTGGGCATGGCCTCCACTGAGCACCCCCTGGAGCCCCCGGAGCACCTCCAGAGCCACCCCCCACTCTCCCCAGACTCTGCCCGGGGAAGGGCCACTCTGGCTGGGCATGGCCTCCGCCGAGCACCCCCTGGAACCCCTGGAGCCCCTCCAGAGCCACCCCCCACTCCTCCAGACTCACCCCGGGGAAGGGCAACTCTGGCTGGGCATGGCCCCCACTGAGCACCCCCTGGGACCCCTGGAGCCCCCGGAGCACCTCCAGAGCCACCCCCCACTCTCCCCAGATTCTGCCCGGGGAAGGGCCACTCTGGCTGGGCATGGCCTCCACTGAGCACCCCCTGGAGCCCCCGGACCACCTCCAGAGCCACCCCCCACTCTCCCCAGACTCTGCCCGGGGAAGGGCCACTCTGGCTGGGCATGGCCTCCGCCGAGCACCCCCTGGAACCCCTGGATTCCCTCCAGAGCCACCCCCCAACCCTCCAGACTCACCCCGGGGAAGGGCCACTCTGGCTGGGCATGGCCCCCACTGAGCACCCCCTGGAACCCCTGGAGCCCCCGGAGCACCTCCAGAGCCACCCCCCACTCTCCCCAGATTCTGCCCGGGGAAGGGCCACTCTGGCTGGGCATGGCCTCCACTGAGCACCCCCTGGAGCCCCCGGAGCACCTCCAGAGCCACCCCCCACTCTCCCCAGACTCTGCCCGGGGAAGGGCCACTCTGGCTGGGCATGGCCTCCGCCGAGCACCCCCTGGAACCCCTGGAGCCCCTCCAGAGCCACCCCCCACTCCTCCAGACTCACCCCGGGGAAGGGCCACTCTGGCTGGGCATGGCCCCCACTGAGCACCCCCTGGAACCCCTGGAGCCCCCGGAGCACCTCCAGAGCCACCCCCACTCTCCCCAGATTCTGCCCGGGGAAGGGCCACTCTGGCTGGGCATGGCCTCCACTGAGCACCCCCTGGAGCCCCCGGAGCACCTCCAGAGCCACCCCCCACTCTCCCCAGACTCTGCCCGGGGAAGGGCCACTCTGGCTGGGCATGGCCTCCGCCGAGCACCCCCTGGAACCCCTGGAGCCCCTCCAGAGCCACCCCCCACTCCTCCAGACTCACCCCGGGGAAGGGCCACTCTGGCTGGGCATGGCCCCCACTGAGCACCCCCTGGAACCCCTGGAGCCCCCGGAGCACCTCCAGAGCCACCCCCCACTCTCCCCAGATTCTGCCCGGGGAAGGGCCACTCTGGCTGGGCATGGCTTCCGCCGAGCACCCCCTGGAACCCCTGGAGCCCCTCCAGAGCCACCCCGCATTCCCCCAAACTCAGTCTGGGGACGGGCCACTCTGGCTGGGCATGGCCTCCACTGAACACCCCCTGGAACCCACGGAGCACCTCCAGAGCCACCCCGCATTCCCCCAAACTCAGTCTGGGGACGGGCCACTCTTCCCCGGGTTGCAGGCTCTGGGACTCCGGGGATGACCACCGGGGACCAGGCTCTCCCTTCGAACCCGGGGACCCACACTTAAGCACCCCCACACGGGCTACACACCCTTGGTTCAGCCCCCTGGAGGTCCGTGCCCTTGGTACTATACCATGGAAGTCCGTGCCCTTGGTACTCTGACTGGAGTACCAAGGGAACGGCCCAGCACTCACCACAGAGGCTCGCGCCGGCCCCGGCCCACCTTTCGTCCCCGGGTACCCACACTTAAGCACCCCCACACAAGCTACACACCCTTGGTGCAGCCCCCTGGAAGTCCGTGCCCTTGGTACTCTGAGCCACTTTAAAAGATAAAAAGAACCAGGGCCCCAAGGCCCTGGCTCCCCTGTCCCCTACACCACACTTGGAGGCAGGGCCCTTGCCCTCCACTGGCTGCCCCCGCGCCCAATGTACTCCATAACCGAAGAAGAGAGGGGGACCCGGAGGCCGGCCTACTAGGGTAACAGGTTTAATTTAGAGCCGGGGCTCTGGACCACAAATGCCTACAACCCCGCAGTGCGCAGGAGCCTTCGAAGCTGGATGAAACCAGAACGGGGCCCTACGATGGCGGTGACCAGCCAGTTGATAGCAAAGTGAGCCCTGGACAGGCGCTGCATTTGACAAACTCAGAGACGAGGAAGGGACCGGAGTCGGACCAAATATATCATCTGGCGCTGTGTCCAGCGTGAGGGTGAGCCAGCGCAAATCAGGACCACAAATGGTTACAACCCCGCAGTGCGCAGGAGCCTTCGAAGCTGGATGAAACCAGAACGGGGCCCTACGATGGCGGTGACCAGCCAGTTGATAGCAAAGTGAGCCCTGGACAGGCGCTGCATTTGACAAACTCAGAGACGAGGAAGGGACCGGAGTCGGACCAAATATATCATCTGGCGCTGTGTCCAGCGTGAGGGTGAGCCAGCGCAAATCAGGACCACAAATGCCAACAACCCCGCAGTGCGCAGGAGCCTTCGAAGCTGGATGAAACCAGAACGGGGCCCTACGATGGCGGTGACCAGCCAGTTGATAGCAAAGTGAGCCCTGGACAGGCGCTGCATTTGACAAACTCAGAGACGAGGAAGGGACCGGAGTCGGACCAAAAATATGCGCCGGCCCTGCCCCCCGCCCCGCGCAGAGCCATCGGACACGTTGAGGCTGAAGGGGACTGGCGCAGAGCCCTTGGGCCCAGGGGCTAAGCGCAGCCATCATCCTTCAAGCCGCGCCTCCTGCTGCGCGGGGGTGAGTGACAATGGGCTCGGACTGTGGTTCCGTCGGACGCGTTGAGGCTGAAGGAGACTGGCTCAGAGCCCCTGGCACAGGGGCTAAGCACAGCCATCATCCTTCAAGCCGCGCGTCCTTCTCCGCAGGGGTGAGTGACAATGGACCCGGACTGTGGTTCCGTCGGACGCGTTGAGGCTGAAGGAGACTGGCGCAGAGCCCCTGTAACAGGGGCTAAGCGCAGCCATCATCCTCCAAGCCGCGCGTCCTTCAGTGCGGGGGTGAGTGACAGTGGGCCTGGACTGTTGTTCCACCGGACGCGTTGAGGCTGAAGGGGACTGGTGCAGAGCCCCTGTGCCAGGGGCTAAGCGCAGCCATCATCCTCCAAGCCGCGCGTCCTTCTGCGCAGGGGTGAGTGACAGTGGACCCGGACTGTGTTCCCACCGGACGCGTTGAGGCTGAAGGGGACTGGCTCAGAGCCCCTGGCACAGGGGCTAAGCACAGCCATCATCCTTCAAGCCGCGCGTCCTTCAGTGCGGGGGTGAGTGACAGAGGGCCTGGACTGTTGTTCCACCGGACGCGTTGAGGCTGAAGGGGACTGGTGCAGAGCCCCTGTGCCAGGGGCTAAGCGCAGCCATCATCCTCCAAGCCGCGCGTCCTTCTGCGCAGGGGTGAGTGACAATGGACCCGGACTGTGTTTCCACGGGACGCGTTGAGGCTGAAGGGGACTGGCTCAGAGCCCCTGGCACAGGGGCTAAGTGCAGCCATCATCCTTCAAGCCGCGCGTCCTTCAGTGCGGGGGTGAGTGACGGTCCCATCTCCGGAAAAAAGGGGCCAGGCGCGGGGGAAGCCAGTCAGACTGACGCCCCGCGCCTGGTGGGACCTCTGTCTCGGCCTCGCTTCCAACGTGTCCGGCGTGAGGTTAGCCGGAGCAAACCACAGCCGCAAAATGTAAACAAACCCGCAGTGTGCAGGAGCCTTCGAAGCTGGATAAAACCAGAACGGGGCCCTACGATGGCGGGTCTTGAGTGCCAATAGACCAAGCTCCTTGTCTGGTATACATAGAACCATGATTTGTACCATTTTCATGGTTGATTCATGGATGATCCCTGCTCCGCCTCACGCGAGTTCGAGACCGGCTGGGTGCCCTTTTATCCATGAGGCACTGCACTGCCTCCGGCAGCCGAGTTCGGGGCCCGGTGAGGGCTCCAGGCTCCAGGGGCTCCGACCCGGAGCCTCCGACCCGCAGAAGGTGCTCCCTGGCCGGGCAAAGTCTGGCCGTGTGCGGGGTGGATGGCCCTGGGTCTGGGCGGCGCTAAGATCACGGAGCGGGTCACCTCCGCGTACAGCCCGTGGTCAGCGTGACATCGTGCTCTGCCCCGAGCAATCAGAGCAAACAGGAAGCTTCTGGAAGTGCCCGGGAGTCTGGTAAAATCAAGCCGAAAATAGACCCTCTCATGCCGGGTCTGAGCGGCGCTTAGAGCGCGGAGGAGGGCGGGAGCGCGGTGCTCCATTCAGAGGCTCCGTGATTCGCCTTACAACCAGCGGTCACCTCCGCGTACAGCCCGTGGTCAGCGTGACACCGTGCTCTGCCCCGAGCAATCAGAGCAAACAGGAAGCTTCTGGAAGTGCCCGGGAGTCTGGTAAAATCAAGCCGAAAATAGACCCTCTCATGCCGGGTCTGAGCGGCGCTTAGAGCGCGGAGGAGCGCGGTGCTCCATTCAGAGGCTCCGTGATTCGCCTTACAACCAGCGGTCACCTCCGCGTACAGCCCGTGGTCAGCGTGACACCGTGCTCTGCCCCGAGCAATCAGAGCAAACAGGAAGCTTCTGGAAGTGCCCGGGAGTCTGGTAAAATCAAGCCGAAAATAGACCCTCTCATGCCGGGTCTGAGCGGTGCTTAGAGCGCGGAGGAGCGCGGAGCGCGGGGCTCCATTCAGTGGCTCCGTGATCCGCCTTACAACCAGCTCTCACCTCCGCGTACAGCCCGTTCTCAGCGTGACACTGTGCTCTGCCCCGAGCAATCAGAGCAAACAGCAAGCTTCTGGAAGTGCCCGGGAGTCTGGTAAAATCAAGCCGAAAATAGACCCTCTCATGCCGGGTCTGAGCGGCGCTTAGAGCGCGGAGGAGCGCGGAGCGCGGGGCTCCATTCAGAGGCTCCGTGATCCGCCTTACAACCAGCTCTCACCTCCGCGTACAGCCCGTTCTCAGCGTGACACTGTGTTCTCCCCCGAGCAATCAGAGCAAACAGCAAGCTTCTGGAAGTGCCCGGGAGTCTGGTAAAATCAAGCCGAAAATAGACCCTCTCATGCCGGGTCTGAGCGGCGCTTAGAGCGCGGAGGAGCGCGGAGCGCGGGGCTCCATTCAGAGGCTCCGTGATCCGACGCTCACCTCCGCACCTCCGAACCATGACTTGACATTACGGCTGTGAAGGAGCCTTGGAAGCTGGATAAAACCAGAACGGGGCCCATCGGTCGCGGTTCTCGTGTGCCCGTCAAACGAGCTCCTTGCCCGGTAGCCGCACAACCAGGAAATGTACCTGTTTCGATTGCGAAAAACGTCATTCTCAAAAACCGCCCGCCCGTCCCTCCCAGCATTACCATTTTGCATATTCCGCGTGAGAGCAGCGTAAGAATTTCTCGGGAGCAGCGTGATTTAGCCCGGGATTCTTGAGCTGAACGCTTATTCCCACGAGCCCAAAAAACGACTAAGTCCAACGGTATATAGTGTACTATTGCCGAAAAACGACAGAGTCTTTTCAGGTATTGTGTACTATTGCCGAAAAACGACAGAGTCCCTCGGGTATAGTGTACTATTGGCTGGAAGCTCGGTTTTTTTTCTTAGTCCAGCAGGGGTATATGGTACTATATTCTGGTGGTCAGATCACCTCCAGGCCCCAGGGGAGTGCTTTTCTGGGGGCAAACAGTGCACTGATGATGGGGGATTATTTCATTTTGCTCATTTTGGTGTTTTTCACATTTTAACCCATTTTCACCCCTTTTGCTCACATCTTCAAACTCGGGCCCTGATTACAAGTTCTGACCAAATGATGACAAACACGGTATTTATTATGTATTTTTTTCATTTTTTTATTTTTCCAACTTATACATCCATCATTGGTGCCAGGCAGGTTGTGGAGAAAGCAGTGAAGAAAGGAGAGAGCCATCACAGAAAAGATGTCCATCCAGGGTCAAGGTACCCTGCACTTTTACATATCCAAATGACAGCATTTAAAGTTTTTTAGCGTATCTCTCGTTGCATGGAACCGCACAGAGGCCAACGCCGAGGAGCTTGGCGTTGCTGGCATGTTTGATTATGTATCACTGGTTGGCATCCCCAACCTGGTAATCCTTACCGTCCCACACAGTCCAGTTTCCAAATCTGCTAATTCATTTGCAATTACAGGCGAGGTATAGTAACTGTCCATGTAAATCTCGTGTCCTTTGCCCGTAAAGGGAGAAACCAACTCACGGACAACTGCGTGTGTTGCACTGATGTTGCTTGCATTATTTTTGTACTGTCCAGTGTGCATTGACCAGCGCAAAACATACCCTGAACAGCTTTCACTCAGGGCATACACTCTATAGCCATATTTGTCAGGTTTATTCGGAGAGTAACATTTTAGTGAAGATCTCCCCTTGAAAGCTATTGTCATTTCATCTAAAGAAAGCTCCTTGATTGGACTGTAAACTGCTGCAAATTTGGGAATAATCAAATCTATTATTGGGCGGACTTTGAACAGTTTATCGTGCCCGGGCTCGCCTGTTCTCACATAATCATTATTGTTGACAAAATGAAAGAATGATTTCAAATCTGTTTCTTGACATTACATTTCCAAATCCAGGCGTTTGTGTAGGCCAAAATGTTCCCCAGTAATCCTCGATTTCAGGTTTCTCAACAAGGCCCATGGAGAGATGCAAAGCGAAAAAAGCTTTCATTTCGGTGACTGATACATCATACCACTCAAGAAATCTTGAATGTGGCTTCAGAATCATAGGTGCCATACACTGATGTGCATATCTATTTGTCTCATCAGTAATGAAAGTCCAAAACTGATCGGTCAGAAAGAATGACAGAATATCAAATGGATTAGCATCCGTCAGATCCATCTCTCCTGTGTAGCCAACTGGGTCGTCAAAAGGTTTGATCCATGCCTCAAATACCTCGACCTCTCTCAGCATGTCCCAGCTCTCATCCACCGGGCAAGTTTTACTGCAGCCACTGGTTCCACTGGTTCCTCGCCTCCGTCTGTCCTTTGCACCTGTCCGTTGTTTCGAAGTCCCTTCATCTCCACTTGGAAATCCATCGTCACTCTCTGGGAGATAATACCCTTCAGAGTCAGAATCTGCTGTAAATTGCATGCCACGTGTACTTCCTCCAGCCATTTTTTTCCTTACCGAATCTGCCCTGGATCATACCTGGCTAATAAAGGGAAGTTGCACGGAACCGACCAATGACTGAAGTGATTCATTTTCTACTATTATTTCATTAATTTCCTTGTACGGTAAAGTTGCATTTCTGCGACTTTGGCGCTTAAAGGGTTAGAAAAAAAGATATTGCGGCTTGTCGAGTCGCAAATATTTAATTGAGCGGGCTGTTTGTCTCTGTGGCGCAATTGGCCAGCGCGCTCTGCTGTTAACCGGGAGGTTGGTGGTTCGAGCCCACCCAGGGAACATTGAAAGAGCTATCGCAGGCAAAATCTATGAGGTAACATTGGTCACTGAATATCTAGCTGAAACAGGTTAAAGTAGCATTTAAGAGGCGCTGTGGCTTAGATGGTCCAAGTGCCTGTCTAGTAAACAGGGTTCAAATCCCAGCAGTGCCTTGATGATAGCCGTTCAAGCAAATCAGTTGTTTATATGTAAAGACAAAATTATCACCCGAAAGGGCTCTTACATTTTGCAATTAGAGATTGAAAAGTATCCCTGAATAAACAGAGTAAATGCACTCTTTTCACTCCTTGTTTCTCAGTTTGATGGTAAGGATTGATTGATTGATTGATGTAGACCGTTTTCGGATGACTGTTTTGCTTTTGTGAAAAAGGGTAATCAGACAAAAGTTGCAAAGGCATTCAAAGGCTGTGAGTTCGAGACCCACCAGAGTCACTGTTGTAACCCCTGTTATCTACATTGGTAAATAGGAAAGCCTGCTTGTGTTATTAACTGATGAAAGGAACTGCTAAACTTGGTTCAATTACCACAGAATCCCAGTGTGCTATAGGCTGGCCACTGCTTGGTAGGAGTTTCCCGTACGTGAGTGACTGTTCCTTCCTTCCTTCACGCCCCGCTTAACCTCGTCTTCTTCTAAAGAGTTTGGCACTGTCCTCAGAAGCTTTGGTCTTACTCAGCACCTGAGTGGCCCCACCAAGGGCAAAGGGCACACTCTGGACCTGCTAATGACAAAGCGGGTTAATATTTCAAATTCCAGTCTGGTAAATGTTACTTTGTCTGATGGTTTCTGTATTTCTCCAGGTGCAATGAGTTTGCAGTCTTCTTTCCAAGACTCAGTTCAGAACATTAAAAATACCATTATTTGCAGATAACAAGCACGCAGCCAGCTAGACAACTGGAGTTAACCCATTTTGCATTTGTGGCTGACAAAAGTGTCCAAGAGATCACCACAAGTCTGAGTTCCACTACATGCTGTCTTTATGCATTGCCGACTAGATTTTTAAAGTCTATGGTGAGCAGTCTGTTGGCTCCAATCAATCAAAAAGTCAACATGTTGCTTGGATCTGGAATTTTCCCAAGATCCTTAAAACTGCAGTCATTAAGCCTCTCTTAAAGAAGAGCAGTCTTGATGCCACAGTGCTAAATAATTACCGGCCCATCTCAAACCTACTACTACTCAGTTGTCCATTCAAGCATGCAAATTATTTACAACGACAGAAAATGCGCTGCTGTTACAAATTGGAATAAGATGGAAAAGTATCCCTGCACACACAGATTAACTGCACTCTTTTCACTTTTTGATTCTCAGTTTGTTGGCAAGGAATGACTGATGTGGACTCATTTTGGATGAAAAACGTGTTTTGCGTTTGTGGAAATGAGCACCATGGAAGGATGCATGGACTCTGTGGCGCAATGGATAGCGCTTTGGACTTCTAAGCATAAATTGCAAGGGCATTCAAAGGTTGTGGGCTCGAGTCCCACCAGAGTCGCTAATGGTGAGAGAACATATTAGTTTTTTACAATGGAAAATCTGCTCGCTTTACTATCTGATGAAAGGCACTGCTGAACGAGGTTCAATTGCCAAGTGTGCTTGAAAAAGTAAGCAAATACATCGGCATTATGTCAAATAACATTATCTTGCAATTTTTCCTCAATATCCAGATTAACTGCAGTATATTGAGTGCGCAATAAATTGGCGAGAGTCGATTGATTGAAAGACTTCCAGTTTTTTATAGCTACATTGGTACAGGGGATTTAGCTCAAAGGTAGAAAGATTGATGCCCTCGCTCTCCATTAAACACAGTTGATTGGACAGGGGCTGAACTTTCGAATGTTGCTGGCTCGCTTTAAAAAAAAAGATATTGCGGCTTGTCGAGTCGCCAATATTTAATGGAGCGGGCTGTTTGGCTCTGTGGCGCAATTGGCCAGCGCGCTCTGCTGTTAACCGGGAGGTTGGTGGTTCGAGCCCACCCAGGGACGATTGGAAGAGGTATAGCAGGCAAAATCTATGAGGTAACATTGGTCACTGAATTTCTACCTGAAACAGGAGATCCTGGGTTCAAATCCTAACAGTGCCTTCATGATAGCCTTTCAAGCAAATCAGTTGTTTACATGTACAGAAAAACTTATCACCCGAAAGAGCTCTTTTACATTTTGCAATTAGAGATTGAAAAGTATCCCTGAATAAACAGAGTAAATGCACTCTTTTCACTCCTTGTTTCTCAGTTTGATGGTAAGGATTGATTGATTGATTGATTGATTAATGTAGACCGTTTTCGGATGACTGTTTTGCTTTTGTGAAAAAGGGGAATCAGACAAAAGTTGCAAAGGCATTCAAAGGCTGTGAGTTCGAGACCCACCAGAGTTACTGTTGTAACCCCTGTTATCTACATTGGTAAATAGGAAAGCCTGCTTGTGTTATTAACTGATGAAAGGAACTGGTAAACTTGGTTCAATTACCACAGAATCCCAGTGTGCTATAGGCTGGCCACTGCTTGGTAGGAGTTTCCCGTACATTAGTGACTGTTCCTTCCTTCCTTCACGCCCCGCTCAACCTCGTCTTCTTCTAAAGAGCTTGGCGCTGTCCTCAGAAGCTTTGGTCTTACTCAGCACCTGAGTGGCCCCACCAAGGGCAAAGGGCACACTCTGGACCTGCTAATGACAAAGCGGGTTAATATTTCAAATTACAGTGTGGTAAATGTTACTTTGTCTGATGGTTTCTGTATTTCTCCAGGTGCAATGAGTTTGCAGTCTTCTTTGCAAGACTCAGTTCAGAACATTAAAAATACCATTATTTGCAGATAACAAGCACGCAGCCAGCTAGACAACTGGAGTTAACCCATTTTGCATTTGTGGCTGACAAAAGTGTCCAAGAGATCACCACAAGTCTGAGTTCCACTACATCAAATCAAATCAAATAAATTTATTTTTGTAAGGCCCAAAATCACAACAACAGTTGCCTCTGAGGACCACAGGGAGAAATGAATCAACAATGTCTGTGGTGGCGATGAAGTCAGACAATGTCTGTGGTGGCGAGGGAGTCAGACAATGTCTGTGGTGGCGAGGGACGATGTCCCAGGGTCCTCTGTCCTTAGACTCTCCTTCTCGGCCAGGAAAAACTACAAAAAAAACCTCTTTGGAAAAAAAGCGTAGAAACTTGGAGGAGTTCCAGTGAAGGAAAGATCCGACTCTCACAGACGGACAGACGGACACGAGGGAGACAGGAGCTGGACCCACTCTTCAGGCAGATGAGGGACCGACTGAGGCAAACTGGACCCACTCTTCAGGCAGATGAGGGACCGACTGAGGCGAACTGGACCCACTCTTCAGGCAGATGAGGGACCGACTGAGGCGAACTGGACCCACTCTTCAGGCAGATGAGGGACCGACTGAGGCGAACTGGACCCACTCTTCAGGCAGCTGAGGGACCGACTGAGGCGAACTGGACCCACTCTTCAGGCAGATGAGGGACCGTCGGAGGCGAGCTGGACCCACTCGTCAGGCAGATGAGGGACCGTCGGGGGCGAGCTGGACCCACCCCTCAGGCAGATGAGGGACCGTCCACACAGGGCAGGGACCACTTCACCAGGGGAGGGGCATCTGGGTCCACAGGTCCTCAGGAGTGAGAGAAAGAAAAATAAGGCGGTTAACAGTTTGCAAGTGGAATCAAAAAATAAATATTGTTTGATAGCATAAGTAGTCAGAAGAAGAAGAGGATAGTGCTCAAGCTGTCATACTTCCCCCAGCATAGTTACTCCTAGGGCAGCGTAGCTAAAGCTGTGGGTTTATGTTTCTGTTCCTAACTAGTCTGACCATAAGCGATTTCGAAGAGGAACGTTTTAAGCCTGGACTTAAATGAAGAGACTGTGTCAGCATATTTAACATGGGTCGGGAGCTGATTCCATAACACAGGAGCTTGGTAGCTAAACGCGCTACCTCCTACAGTACTTTTAGAGACTCTTGGCACCACCAGAAGGCCGGCATTCTGAGAGCGAAGAGCTCTGTTTGGATGATATGGTTCTATAGCATCTTTGAGGTAGGATGGGGCCACGTCATTTATGGCTTTGTAGGTCAAGAGTAGAATTTTGAATTTAATTCTAAACTCGACAGGGAGCCAGTGAAGAGACTTCAGCACTGGCGTAATGTGCTCTCTTCTTTTTGTTCCTGTTAGTAATCTTGCTGCTGCATTTTGAACCAGTTGAAAGCTTTTTATGGAGCTTTTAGGACACGCTGCAAGCAGGGAGTTACAGTAGTCTAATCTAGTCGTTACAAATGCATGGATAAGTTTTTCGGCATCACTTTTAGGCAGGATTCTTCTGATTTTGGCGATGTTGCGCAAATGGAAATAGGCTGTTTTACAAGCTTGATTTATATGAGCTTTAAATGAGAGCTCCTGGTCAAATAAGACTCCAAGGTTTCTTACAGTAGAACTGGAGGCTACACTGACATTGTCCAGTGTGACTATCTGCTCAGATAGAGCATCTTGTAGATGCTTAGGGCCAAGCACAATGACCTCGGTTTTTTCAGGGTTAAGAAGCAGGTAGTTTAGTGTCATCCAGGTTTTTATCTCCTTCACACAAGTACTAAGTCTGTCTACTTGATCGCTCTGATCAGGTTTCATTGATAAATACAGCTGAGTGTCGTCTGCATAGCAGTGGAAGTTAATGTCATGCTTTCTGATAATGTTGCCTAATGGCAGCATATAAAGAGTAAACAGAATTGGACCGAGTACCGAACCCTGTGGCACACCGTAAATTACTTTAGAGCAAGGTGAGGAGCTCTGGTTTACATTAACAAATTGGAACCTATCAGATAGATAGGATTTAAACCAGCATTTAAACCAGCTGAGGGCTGTTCCTCCAACACCTACATCACATTCTAACCTCTGCAGTAGAATGTTGTGGTCAATGGTGTCAAACGCTGCGCTGAGGTCCAACAGAACCAGGACTGAGACCAGTCCATCGTCAGCGGCTAATAACAAATCATTTGTGACTTTAACTAGTGCAGTTTCAGTGCTGTGGTGGGCTCTGAACCCTGACTGGAAAACTTCAAATAAGTTATTGTCCTGCAGGTGGCGACAAAGCTGTTTTACTACGACTTTTTCAAGGATTTTAGAGACGAAGGGAAGATTTGAAATAGGTCTGTAGTTTACCAATAGGTCGGGATCTAGATTAGGCTTTTTCAGAAGAGGTTTAATGACTGCATGTTTGAAGGACTGTGGAACATAGCCACTTTCGAGTGAAGTATTTATTATATTAATAATAGGGTCTATAATTAGGGGGAGAATGTCTTTGAGGAGTCTGCTTGGAATGGGGTCTAGGACACAAGTTGAGCTTTTAGAGGACATAATGGCTGAAGTTATCTCTGCTTGATCAACAGCTGTGAACCTTTCTAAGTTTACAGCTGGATTTATATGGGACGTTAGATTTACATTTTGGGCTAGTTCAGGGCTAATAGCGGGGGTAATTTCATCTAATTTGTCTCTGATTGTTTTTATTTTATTGTTAAAAAATAGGAGGAAATCATCAGAGCTAAGTGTAGCTGGGAGTGAGGGCTCTACTGCACTGTGACAGTTTGTTAGCCTAGCTACAGTGCTGAAAAGGAATTTAGTGTTACTTTTGTTGACTTCTATTAGATTTGAATAATATCTGGTTTGGGCCTTACGCAGAGCCTGCTTATAGGACAGCAGGCAACTTTTCCATGCTTTTAGGGATTCTTCGGTGCGAGAGCGACGAAATAATCCCTCTAACTTTCTAACTCTTTGTTTATGTGAACGCAGTTCTTGGTTGTACCATGGGGAGGCGCGCTTTGGCCTAATGACCTTCTGTTTTAACGGCGCGACAACGTCAAGAGCAGACTTCAGAGAATTCATGGTCAAGTCGACAAATTGATCACTTAAACTGGGACTAAAGCTGTTCTCAGCAGGATCACATGACATGTCACTGAATATTGGCTCTATTATTTATTTGAATTTTGAGATAGATTTTTCAGATATTGTCCTTTTCATTGTAACTTTATTTTGTGGGACTGGATGATCTTTAAGAATAAACTGAAAGGTAATAAGGAAATGGTCTGACAATATAGGGTTTTGAGGGAGGACAATGAGGTCACTAATCTCTG
The DNA here is from genome assembly GCF_026437365.1 of Eucyclogobius newberryi. Taxonomy (NCBI): domain Eukaryota; kingdom Metazoa; phylum Chordata; class Actinopteri; order Gobiiformes; family Gobiidae; genus Eucyclogobius; species Eucyclogobius newberryi. The sequence goes on along the minus strand of NW_027315934.1, from coordinate 108,516 downwards.
TTCCATACGTTAGGATAAGATCCAGAGTGTTCTTGTGGGTGTGAGTCGGTTTATTTACATTCTGAGTGAAACCAATGCTGTCTAACAAGGCGCTGAAGGCATTACTGAGAGCGTCATCACTCATGTTCACGTGGATATTAAAGTCTCCAGCTATAACTATTTTATCCCAGGCTAACACTAAGTTTGATATAAAGTCAGAAAACTCTGTTAAAAACTCTGAGTAGGGACCAGGAGGTCGGTAGATAACTATGAACAAAACTCCTTTTAGGTTTTTCATATTTGGACATGTGATCGACAGCATAAGGCTTTCAAATGAGTGAAATGCATTGTTAGTTTTAGGGCTCATGAGTAGGCTTGAGTGGGAGATCACTGCCACGCCACCACCTCGGCCTGTGCTCCTGGCAGTCTGAAAGTTAACATGGGTGGGTGGGGTGGACTCATTTAGTCTGACGTAGTCGTCTTGTTGAAGCCACGTTTCAGTTAGAGCTAGAAGATCTATATTATAGTCACTAATTAATTCATTAACTAAGAGCGATTTGGAGGAAATTGCTCTAATGTTGTATATTTGTGTCATTTGTGATTGTTATTTTCCTTAAGTTATTTGGTCTGACGCCTGAAATATTTTTTCTGAGATGTGACTTTTTGGCATTATTTGTACGAGGAACACGAGGAACACACACAGTCTCTATCTGTCTTGAATCTGAACACTTCACATGTAACAGAACGGGCGAGAGTTCAGCGACAGAGGAGCGTCTTGAACTGCTGCTCTGCACCTGCACCTGGGGCTCATCCCTAGACAGTAACTTATAGGAAGTTTAAAAAACACTCTTAATAGAAGAACTCTTATAAACAGATGCCAGGGCCAGGTATACGAACTGCAACGGGTTCATGGCTTTGAATATATGAGATATGAGATAATAGATATGATATGTACACCACCAGAGTCCAATTACATCAGAGATCACATCCTCATCCTCTTCTTCGTCTGTGCACTCTTCTGTGCTGTGACTCTCGGCTCTTGGCATCAAAGCTGTAAACAAATAACAGGACATTTAAGAAATGGCTAACTATTTCACATAAAACACTCATTAACTATTTTTTTTTTTTTTAACACAATGTGAGAGTTTCAATATAAATACCTGAAGTGCTGATAACTCTTGATCTTTGGAAGCCGTCTGAAGAAGGGACTCAGATGCTTCTGCCAGTCCAAGTTCTTGACAAACACTTTGCCATCCGCCGTTCCAACAAGCTGTGGGATATTGAGGTGAGACTCAGGAGAGCTGTTTTCCGCTACCTGATGACAAGGGCGACAATGTAAAAAAATGAGAACAGAAGAAACATATCTTAAGCAGAGAGCAGCACTGAAGTTTTGCCAGGCTAATGTTTACACATTAAAGTAGTCAAATAATAAAAACTAACCTCAGCGATGTCTTCCAAAGTGTCAACCCTGGTCTTCATGTATGCTCGCTTGATAAGTCCAAAGCCGCAATCAGGGGAGAATTTGGTGTGGCCAGCAATGAGGAAGTGGATGTCCATTGTGTAGTGAAGCTTGGCCCCGTCTGCAGAGGGTAGTAGACAGAGAGAGAAAAGGAGATTAGATTAATACATATGACATTTGATTAAGACGTATATGTCTCTATAATTGCTATTCTGCATTTGCACTATCATTAGTACCTGCTGTGCAAAGTCAAAGCTGTAATGCATCCTGATGTCTTTGCTTGCTGGCGGTGAGGGTCCGAAAGACAGCACATTAGATTCTGTTGTAGAGATCTGTGCGTGGCCTGCAGCTTCTGATGTGTGGGAGAAGCTGTTTCCACAGTGATCTGAAGCTTGATGTACAAACTGCAGGCTCACCTGAAAAACAGATGTTGCTTATGGTTAATTATACTCTAATCATTAAAACACGAAAATCACCAAAATAATGTTTTACACTTACCACGCTCCTTAGCAGACTTCACGTAGAGACAGGTCATGTCAGTCAGGGTGTCTTTGCCAATTCTGAAAAGGGGGATAAAAGGATTAGGGTTAACAGTAATATGGGAATAACACGCTTCACAGATAACAGTTCACATTGTGACGTTAACGGTGTATTTAAGATGCAAAACGCGGAGATATTGGGACATCTGCCCTCGGCTAGCGATGCTAGCTAGCTCACTTGAGATAACACTGCTCGTAAAAGCAAAACACTTGCAGAACAGCACACCAGAAACATAAACTTGACTTTAAAACCGGCGCACATTAAAGTGATTAAAAGCGGGTGTTTTAGTCGCAAAGCTTCACTGGTTCAGCCGTCCTGTTGTCTCTTCCAACACAGTGCACAGAGAGACACACAGGAAGCTGATAATGGCCAGGCAAGCGCGTGATTGGTTCGAGTGACGCAGTGCGTGCGTGACGTGCAACTTACGTAAGCCACGTGACCAGAAGTGGTATCGGGAGTTGTAGTTTTTTTCTCTTCCCTCGTCGAAAAATAACCAGATAATATAGCAAAGTTTAGCTTACAACTTAGCTCCGAAAAGCTGCGTTTAGCTCCAGGCTGTGGCGCCAACAGCCGGTTTAGCACCATAAAACAGCACAAAGCACGACCCACACAACCCACGGGCCAACCCGCGCCGAAAAATAACCCGATAACATAGCAAAGTTTAGCTTACAACTTAGCTCCGAATAGCTGCGTTTAGCTCCGGGCTGTGGGGGTAACAACCGGTTTAGCACGATAAAACAGACACAAAGCACGACCCACACAACCCACGGGCTAACCCACGCCGAAAAATAACCCGATAACATGGTGATAACAGCAAGTAGTCACATTAAGCCCGTATTGCAGAGTGCACTGAAGCAACATGTTAGCTTAGCATTAGCTCCACCGGAGCAGACAAGTAAGATTCTAAAGTGATCACGAGACTGCCTTAAAACACAGCGTTAAAGCAATAATTTAGTAGTAAAGTAACAGTGTACCTGAGTAAACAGTTCCGTTGCAATGTAGTCCAGGAAATGTAAGCTCTGAAGACTGTGCTCTGCAGACGGTCTGGAGTAATGAGAGAAAAACACGGAAAGCACGCAGATCACGCAGCTGTAGCCATGCGGATCACAGCTGATTGGTGGAAAATGTAAACAACACGTTGGCTAGAAAAAGGTGACACCCCCCAGGAGAGCAGGAAAAAGACCCGAAAACTCCACATTTTTAACAGCTTAATGTATACGTTTAAGACAACCAATAGTGTTATCTGAAGCACACAGGGCTTATTCATAACTTCAACTAGCACATTCTGCAAAAAAACGAAAATCAAAAATTTGGGGGGAAAAAAGTAAAATGCTGTTTTTCTCAGTTTCACCGAGGCCGACATGGTCCGACAATTGCTGTGGCGAGTCACGTATATAAAAAAGGGGGGGGTATTTACAGACAGGGGGGGACAACACGTACAATACACATTAATATACAGATAAAATGAACAAGACAGAAGAAGCAGAGAGAAAAAGATGGGGATGTAACAGGGGGTAGAAGAGTAGGCAATGGGGTAGAGGAGGCTAGGGGTAGGGGAGGTCATAAGCTTGGGTGAAGAGGTATGTTTTTAGGCGGGATTTGAATGTTGTGAGTGAGGGAGAGTGGCGGACAGGTTGGGGGAGGGAGTTCCAGAGTCGGGGTGCTGTTCGGGAGAATGCTCTGTCGCCAAATGTTTTGAGTCGGGATGTTGGTGCAGTCAGGGTGAGAGAGGAGGAGGATCGGAGAGCTCGGGAGGGGCGGTGGGGGATGAGGAGGTCAGACAGGTAGGGGGGGGCAAGGTGGTGAAGAGCTTTGAAGGTGAGGAGGAGTATTTTAAAGTTTATGCGCTGCTTGATTGGGAGCCAATGGAGAGAGCGGAGAACGGGAGTGATGTGATCACGGGACCGGGTGTCGGTGAGGAGGCGGGCAGCGGAGTTTTGGACCATTTGGAGTCTATGGAGGGAATGGGAGGAGATGCCAGTGAGGAGGGAGTTGCAGTAGTCAAGGCGGGAGGAGATGAAGACATGGATGAGGGATTCAGCAGCGGGGAGGGTGAGGCAGTGTCGGATTTTGGCGATGCGGCGGAGGTGGAAGTATGAGGTCTTGACGATGTGGCTGACATGGGGAGTGAAGGAGAGGGTGGGGTCCATGATGACACCGAGATTGCGTACCAGGGTAGAGGGGGCGATGGTCGAGGTGTCGATGCTGAGTGAAAAGGGACCAGTTTTATTGAGAGTGGATTTGGTGCCAATGAGGAGGAGCTCTGTTTTGTCACTGTTCAGTTTGAGGAAGTTGAGAGTGAGCCATGATTTTATTGTAGAGATGCAGGTTTCGATGTGGCTGAGGGGAGGGGTTTGGGTGGATTTGGTGGTGCGGTATATCTGGGTGTCGTCAGCGTAGCAGTGAAAGTCCAGGTTGAGTTGGCGGAGGATGTGACCAAGGGGGAAGATGTAGCAGATGAAGAGGAGGGGGCCGAGGACTGAGCCCTGGGGGACCCCCTGCGTTACTGGGGAGAGGGTGGATGAGTGACCGGAGAGGGAAATGAACTCTTGCCTGTTGGTGAGGTAGGATGTAAGCCAGTCAAGTGCAGAGCCCTCAACACCCAGTTGGCGCAGCCTTTGTAGGAGGATGGAATGGTTTATAGTGTCAAAGGCTGCGCTGAGGTCTAGTAGTAACAGGATGTTGAGGGCCCCGGAGTCTGCAGAGGTGAGGAGATCGTTGAGTACTTTGACCAGGGCTGTTTCAGTGCTGTGAAGTGGGCGGAAGCCAGATTGGAGGGGTTCATAGAGGTTGTTTGACTGGAGGTGGGTGTGAAGTTGGGCGGCGACGATGCGTTCCAGCGTTTTTGAGAGGAACGGCAGGTTGGAGATGGGGCGGTAGTTGGAGAGGTTGGCGGAGTCTAGGGTGGGTTTTTTGAGGATGGGGGTGATGGAGGCCAGTTTGTAGATGGAAGGAACATGGCCAAGGGATAAAGACTGGTTGAAGAGGGTGGTGAGATGGGGGATGAGAGCAGGGAGGCAAGCCTTGGTTAGAGTCGTTGGGAGGGGGTCGAGAGAGCAGGTGGTGGTTTTGGAAGCGGTGATGAGGTCTATGATATGAGAGGAGTTAACAGAGGGGAAGGTGGTGAGGGGAGGGAAGGGTGGGTGGTCAGGGAGAGGGGGGGGGGGCAGGGGGGGGGGGGGGTGATGGAGTTAATGGAGACGGCAGTCATGGAGCTGTTGATTTTGGAAATTTTGTCATTGAAGGCAAGGAGGAAAGAGTTGCAGAGGTCAGGGGAGGAGGGTGGAGTGATGTCCGGTGGCTGGAGCAGCTTGTTGACGGTGGAGAACAGGGTGCGAGGGCTCCGGTGGGAGCTGTTGATGAGGGTGGAGAGGTGGAGAACAGGGTGCAGGGGCTCCGGTGGGAGCTGTTGATGAGGGTGGAGAGGTGGGCAGATTTGGCGGCTTGGAGAGCGTCACGGTAGGAGGAGATGTGTAATTTGAAAGCTTCGGCGTGGACGGTGAGGCGGGTTCTTTTGAGGAGTCGTTCGAGTTGGCGGCCAGTCTGCTTCATGGTGCGGAGTTCAGAGGTGTACCAGGGGGCGGGGTTGATGTATGAGACGGAGGAGGTTTTCCAGGGGGCTAGGGAGTCAAGGGAGTCGGAGAGGGTGGTGTTGAGCATGACAGCATAGTCGTCGGGGGAAGAGGGGGGGGAGTCAGGGGGGAAAGCAGAGGATATGAGCTGGGAGAGCGTGAGGGGGTTGACTGACTTGATATTGCGGTAGGTGATGGTGCGTTTTTTGGGGTTGTGGGGCGAGGGTAGGGGGGCGGAGAAAAGGATGCAGAGATGATCAGAGAGAGGGAAAGGGAGGGGGTGGGGCTTAGATATGGGTAGGAGAGAGGAACAGACTAAGTCCAGAGTGTGGCCTTTGGTATGGGTGGGGAAGTCAATGTGTTGGGTGAGATGGAAGCAGTCCAGGAGAGAGAGGAAGTCGGATGTCAGTGGGGCGTTGGGGCAGTCAATGTGGATGTTGAAGTCACCAGTGAGTAGGAGGCGGGCAGAGAGAGAGGATGCGATGGTGAGGAGTTCAGACAATTCAGTGAGGAAAGAGGGGTGGGGCTTTGGGGGACAATAGATCAGGATAGCGGTGATAGAGTTGGGGAGGGAGAAGGCGAGGTATTCAAATGATGAGATGGATGGAAGGTTGAGGTTCAGTTCAGTGATGGATGTAGATTTTTTATGAATAACAGCAAGACCTCCCCCACGCCCGGAGAGGCGGGGTTTGGCAGTGTAAGTGTAGTTGGAGGGAGTGGCTTGGTTGAGAGCATAGAAGTCCAGGGGCTGTTGCCATGTTTCACAGAGGAGAAGCAGATCAATGTTATTGTCCAGCAGCAGTTCAGATATAACAGGTGATTTGTTGGAGAGGGAGCGGCAGTTCAGCAGTGCAAGGGAGATGGATGGGGGCGCGGAGATGGATGGGGAAGCGGAGATGGATGGGGGCGCAGGGGTGGGGGGGCGGAGGTTGCTGAGGTTGGCAGTGCGGCAGGTGGGGGTGACGGGGGGGCGAAAACTAGTCCAGAGTGAGGGGATAGGTGAGCCGTCGTTGGAGTGTTGGTTATGGGAGAGACCAGAGCCCCGGTGGATGTAGCGGGGCCGGCGAAGGATCCCAGCTGAGCTAGCTGCAGAGGCAGCAGCAGCTGGGAGACGGTGGTTATGGTTGAGGAGGTGAAGGTCAGCAGCGGTGTAGGTGAGTAGGCGAGAAGTTGGTGGAGCGGTGGCCTGGAGGCACGGGAGTGATAGTCCGAGGAGGAGATGGAACGTAGCAGCAGATGAGAGTAATCCAGTTAGTATGTTGGCGGTGGCTAGAAGCTGGTTAACTAGAAGCTGGTGGGCAGAGAGTTGTGAAAAAGCAGCAGTGGACCGGGTGTTGAAGCTGGTGGAGTGAGTGGCGTTGGTTGCCCCAGACCTTGTCTGCACGGCAGGGAGGCCCCGCGATACCATGACGGACCTCAGCAGGTGTTAAGCCAGCTGTTAGCTGGCGGCTAGGGCAGTAGATAGTCCAGGAGTGAGGGAGGAGATGAGTGATGGACGGTGCAGTAATGTCCGATGAAGTTAAGGAAGAGGGATGTAGACAGAACACAACACAGAGACGCGGGAACAAAACAAAACAATGGAAACGACTAACAAAACAAAGACGTTAGGACAGAAGCGGCAGTCCACATACCAGACGCCGGCGTTGCTCTAGCCCAATCAAGACGCATTTGAGTCCAGTTTTGTGACCAGATCGCCCCGTCTGTGGAGCGGGGAAAGCAGAGAAACGGGGCTGTACCTTGGTTGTATGGGGCTGCTTTTCTCCGGGTAGAGCCGGTGCCCCGCTCTCCGTGTCTGCTCCTGTGGCGGGCTGGGGCCACACCTTCGCCCAGGTACAGACCTCCGGGGCGGCGGGTGCGGGAGCGCGGAGCCGGTGTTCGGGCTTGGAAACGCCGGTGCAGCGGAGGAGAAGCGGAGCCGCGTGCGGCTCGTGGCGGTGCTTGCCGCTCGTGGTGGAGCCGGTGATTGGACGTGGAAACGCCGGTGCAGCGGAGGAGAAGCGGTGCCGCGTGCGGCTCGTGGCGGTGCGTGCCGCACATATGTCACACATATGTGCTTGTAATTTAGGGTGTACAAATGGCTTCCTTTCCAAAGGAAATATTTTTTTTTTGTCAGGAGTGGGATTTGAACCCACGCCTCCATTCAGAGACCAGAATCCCCTGTGGCGAGGAAGGAGTTTACCTTGAGTCTGGCGGTAGAACGCTTTAGCGGCGTGTTAGCTCCTCACGCGGCCTTTACTCAGATGAGAACGTAGCGCTGATCCACGTAAACGGCGTAGATTACTTCAAAAATAGGAGAAGCGAAGTAGAAAAGAAAGTCTCTGTCCGGTTTTAGCGCTTAAGCTTAGTTCCAGGTGTTTTCAGAGTTCAGGGGGGGCAATGAGGCTGGCCTAGCTGAGTTCTACCCAAATCACGCCACAAAAGAACCGCACACTGAAGTCGGCTTACGATTTTGTAGAACTCGGTCCGGCTGGTCCTTGTCCGCGGACGAGATCCGTGGCGAGGCAGCGGCGTGGAGCGGTGTGGCGGGCGAAGGCAGTGGCGTGCCGCGATGTCCGTGACGCGGGGCGGCAGCGGTGGCGCGAGGCGGCGCGTGGCGATGTCCGGGAGTTCCTTAGCGGTAGAACGCTTTAGCGGCATGTTAGCTCCTCACGCGGCCTTTACTCAGATGAGAACGTAGCGCTGATCCACGTAAACGGCGTAGATTACTTCAAAAAAAGGAGAAGCGAAGTAGAAAAGAAATAGGCCATAGGCTGTAACTCAGAATGTGGCTAGAAAATGAATTTCGCTCCACCACATCAAGACTACTTTTCAAAAGTGGTTTTCCAATCTCAAAGATGTACTTGAGCTGGGGGAAAAAGTTCTCCGCATGATTTCTGCCAGTATTTGAGAAAATAGGTGTTGAAGTTGCCAGTTTACCCAAATATGTGACAAATTGGGCTGTACACCCATCTTCATACCTTCTTATTTTTTTCATTCTTTGATTGATTACTTCAGAAATTCAGATTCTCAGAGACATAACTACTTTCTTGAAGGATGTAAAGTGGTGAGACTCTGGGTGCTTTAGTTTATGTGAAAATGTAAGTTAAAAAAACAGTTTTAACAATTTTGCATGTTATCGTTACGCACTTAAACTCTTACTCCACATTTAGTATTCAACTGAATGCTTCAACAATTACAAATTCTCTAGTCTTGATTAATACTACACTATAAAAACATAATCTAAAAGTAGTATTTTAACCCTTTCAACACCAGTTGCCCATTTGAAGAAAGAAAACATAGGCTATTGGTAAAGGTTTTATTCTATAGAACGGATATAATTTTATGTAATGTATTTACAATATGAACAATATGAATAATTACAATCATAAAAGCAGTATTTACATCGTGATGAACAGGCTAATTAACATGTGTATCTTTCGATCTAGTATAAGGCAAACTTTCTGCAGAATAAGATATACATACAAACAGAGGAATGATATAAGTATGATTGATGTCAAAATGTGTAAGTACAACTGGTTTGATTTTTACCTTTTGAGGACAAATATATATCTTGGCAAATTGACAGTAAACAAAGATCAACCTCCTCGGATACATTTACCATGTTAGACAATGTCAATTTATCACTAGCACCTACACACCAAGCTAGTAAGTTATAAAGTTCAATTGGCACAATCTTTCTGGCAGAGGAAACATTTAGATCCTCTGATGTAGGAGGCCAATTTACATCCATACTAGGGGCACTCTTGACCGCTTGTTTCAGTGATACTAGGGGCACTCTTGACCGCTTGTTTCATCCATACTAGGGGCACTTTTGACCGCTTGTTTCATCCATACTAGGGGCACTTTTGACCGCTTGTTTCATCCATACTAGGGGCACTTTTGACCGCTTGTTTCAGTAATACACCTGCACTGTAAACTGTCCTTGAGAGCTCTCGCAGTGCTGCATCTTTACCACTTTCTGGCACCATTTCTCCATCACTACATGACATCTCAGAAACTGACATATCAGTTTCAGTTGAAAAATCCTGGTGGAGAAGTCCTGTCGTCTCTGTGGAAACCATTTCACTCAGGTTTCTTCTTGGTGGTTTGTGAAAATTCAGCTGTGGGAAGTCTCGCTGTAATCTCTTCTTCAGAAGATCGGATCTGTAAAAATTAGACAAGGAATAGAAATTCATAAGTATTGATAGATTACTATTTTATTTGTGTTTTAGTTTTAGAATTATTATTTTATTTGTGTTTTAGTATCCTATGTTTGTTGTTTATTTTGGGTTGTGTTTTAACAGGGTAACCACTTTTCTCACTGGGTTTTCCCTGTATAAATAAACAAAATGAATGGAAATATGTAGACTCTTGTAGCTAACTGGATTGGTCTGATCTTGAATGAAATTTCATGAATAAACATAGCTGTGATGTTTATCCGATCTTCTATTGTTTTCTTTCATAAACAATAAGAATAATTTAATTACCGGTAACTTCCATGACCAGGGTGTTTTTTTGATGAATTTCTGGAACAGGGACAAGAGCTTCTTCATTCTGAGGATTTCCTGATTTTCAATCAGTCGTGTCCGGATGACTGTGTCACAGAATGCTGTATATGCATCACCATACTCCCAGACTTTAGGTCACCTGTATAAAGCAAGGAAATGCAGTGATTGGTCAGTGATTGAAATATACTAGCTCACTACAAACAGAAATTTGCTTTGATTCAAACGTCTTTAAAATTATCGTGTAGTCATTACAATAATTTTCAATTAAATTATGAATTTATCTAAATATATGGAAATATATATATTTTATTTGATTACCAAAATGTTACCTTTCATCACTTGTCTTCTTTGTCAGAAAGCTTGTGAATTCTTTGTAACACCTCTTGTGATAGAGGTGCCTTCAATGGCAACACAATCTTTACCTCTGGTACACATCAGGATGGATTCATCTGCTCTTGATTCAGCTGCTTTGACCAAACTTCCTAGTAAAGGATAAGTAAAAGAATTTCAATCAAGGGTGAGCACAATCAGTAAACAATCGCAAAAGTTGTATTGCCTTTTTATTCAACTCACATCATCATACAGTCTTACGTACATTACATCTACACCTACATGTAATAAACTAGGCACATATTCCTATAGTGATCTGTTCTTTTCTTCTGTATCTACCTCTGGATCTTCCTGCGTTGCATCAATGAAATTTCCCCATGTGGGACAATAAAGGATTATCTTATCTTATCTTATCTATGTATATTTTGGCCAACTTATTTCACTGTGATTAGTCCTATTTACCACGAGCAAGAGAAAACACACATGCAAGAATCAATATATAATCTACTCACCAGCAGTTAAAGTTTCAGCTTGGACCAATTTATCTTTCTTTGTCTTGTGAGCCTCTTTGATACAGCGATCAACCTTCTGCAAATGATGCAAACTGCAGGAAGTACATCGCTTGACTTTTTAGATGATTTTGTCTTTACATCTGTGGTAGATCTCAGTGGTTTGGGAGAAGGTGGCAGAGTTGATGTGAAACGTCTATAGCATGTAGGGTGAAACGTCTATAGCATGTAGGGTGAAACGTCTATAGCATGTAGGGTGAAACGTCTATAGCATGTAGGGTGAAACGTCTATAGCATGTAGGGTGAAACGTCTATAGCATGTAGGGTGAAAGCCTGGCTTGTTACTTTCCAGAAAATTTGAAAGATTTCCGTCCGAAGAAGCCACAGAAGACGTAGGATAGTTTTGTTTGGCGAAGTCATCATTGTGTACACAAACAGCTGCCGCTAACGCGCGGTCTATTCCATCGATTTCTATCCACTTCTGAGCACAAGTCATCAGTCAGTGGCTGTGTTTGTTCTTTTTCTACCGCTGAAATGTGTGTGATGCACGTGTTATCCATATTTTCATAGTGTTTTCTATCGGCTCGAGTGACAACATGCCGGTACACGTGAGCAGCCATCTTTTATGTTGTTGTTGTAACTCTCACCTGATTGGCTGATTCAGAGGCGGAATGATTCAGGCGTAGGGATATTGCGCTATCAGGCTGAGAATATAGTTCCGCATTTAAGTTATCGCCGTAAAAAAACTGGCGCGATCCGAGTGGAGAACTTTTGGTCATGAGCTAATGGTACAATGATAATTTTATATTTGAAGTATTTTTTTAGTCTTGTGACAGGTGTAGCGAACTTGAACGATACAGGCTACAGCCTATGGCCTAAAAGTCTCTGTCCGGTTTAGCGCTTAAGCTTAGTTCCAGGTGTTTCCAGGTGTTTTCAGAGTTCAGGAGGGCGATGAGGCTGGCCAAGTCTTGTCGACCCACGTGGCGGACGCTTTGTTGAGACAAAGGAAAAGAAAACAGGCTCGTCCGTGGAGACGGCTTCAAAGAGATAGACAAAGGCTTGAACAAAAAAAAAAGAAGAAGAGAGCAAGAAGAGAAGAGAGGAGAAGAGAGCGTTCCAAGCTCGGAGCGTCTTTTTGTCACCTAGCGCAGCAGGGCACGCTGGGAGCGAAAGGGGCGGGCGCTACTGCGACGACACGTTAAACACTTTTGGCAGTTTGTGCACATTATTTCTTGAGGTAGATACATTTTACATCTTCTTTCACCTGTGATGGGCACTCGAGTTAAAGCATTGGGAATATAAAACCTTAAACAGTGGGAAAATACGTAACACAAGGTGAAACATGCGGTGTACGGAGTTGATTCGGACAAACATTCATGGCATAATCACATAAAACATAGTTTTCATCGGGGCGTCCTCCTGTAAGACTGTGGGGGAGAAGGTCTGTTATCGCCAAAGTCACAGCGGCTCCCTGCGGTGAGGGAGAGAGGGAGAAAGAAAACCCCCCAATGTTCAAAGAGAGATTTTCCGTTATCTGGCCGTGGAATGTCCATCTCCATTCCCCTACACTTGCAATGAGTTCAAATATAGGACAAACCTATTGTCAGGAGTGGGATTAGAACCCATTCCTCCACTTGGTGACCAAATTTGCTTACGCTTAGGTAGGAGTTTACCTTGACCCTGACACCTTGGACATTTCAGCGATGCTGACATTGAGCTCCCTTATCTCGAAGATAACGTTACAAAAATCAGTACAAAGTAAATGCTTTGGCAACCTTACACTAGATGAAGTCTTTCCAATTATGTACAGTCCATATAAAGAGAGGACTTTAACAGGTGATGAGAATTGAGTGAAATAGTTGAAATCTCATTGTTACAGAGGGTTTAATTATTCTTCTTTCGGTTCCAACAGAAGAAAATTTATGACCAAGATTTCACGGGTTGTAATGGCAAGCAGTCCATAAAGCTTAAAATCAACTCCCCCCAATGTGGGCCTCGAACCCACGACCCTGAGATTAAGAGTCTCATGCTCTACCGACTGAGCTTGCCAGGCTGGCTGTCCAAAAGTCAAGAAAAGGTCATCATGAAAACCCAGAATTTTTCAGTTCTAAGTCTGGTAAATTAATCTGTCACTTTAATTTCTCAGTGAGTGGTCACAATTACAGTATAAGACATATGATACAGTTCACTCTGAATGTACTCAATGCTTTGACAGTACAGCATCTACGTAGTAGATTGGCCATCACATCACAATTCATCATTGGAAGTAACACTTCATTTGAAATCTTAACCCTTTAGGCGCCAGAGATTATGGATGAAATAAATGTATAAATAAAAAACTTCCTGAGATACAGAGAACTGAAGACGGGGCACAGCTCTGGGTCGGCAGTGCCCCTGGAGGCCCGTAGAAGCTCCACACTCCAGTTGATTCTTGGATAAAAGGGCACCCAGCCGGTCTCGAACTCGCGTGAGGCGGAGCAGGGATCATCCACCCCGCACACGGCCAGACTTTGCCCGGCCAGGGAGCACCTTCTGCGGGTCGGAGGCTCCGGGTCGGAGCCCCTGGAGCCTGGAGCCCTCACCGGGCCCCGAACTCGGCTGCCGGAGGCAGTGCAGTGCCTCATGGATAAAAGGGCACTCAGCCGGTCTCGAACTCGCGTGAGGCGGAGCAGGGATCATCCACCCCGCACACGGCCAGACTTTGCCCGGCCAGGGAGCACCTTCTGCGGATCGGAGGGTCCGGGTCGGAGCCCCTGGAGCCTGGAGCCCTCACCGGGCCCCGAACTCGGCTGCCGGAGGCAGTGCAGTGCCTCATGGATAAAAGGGCACCCAGCCGGTCTCGAACTCGCGTGAGGCGGAGCAGGGATCATCCACCCCGCACAAGGCCAGACTTTGCCCGGCCAGGGAGCACCTTCTGCGGGTTGGAGGCTCCGGGTCGGAGCCCCTGGAGCCTGGAGCCCTCACCGGGCCCCGAACTCGGCTGCCGGAGGCAGTGCAGTGCCTCATGGATAAAAGGGCACCCAGCCGGTCTCGAACTCGCGTGAGGCGGAGCAGGGATCATCCACCCCGCACACGGCCAGACTTTGCCCGGCCAGGGAGCACCTTCTGCGGGTCGGAGGCTCCGGGTCGGAGCCCCTGGAGCCTGGAGCCCTCACCGGGCCCCGAACTCGGCTGCCGGAGGCAGTGCAGTGCCTCATGGATAAAAGGGCACCCAGCCGGTCTCGAACTCGCGTGAGGCGGAGCAGGGATCATCCACCCCGCACACGGCCAGACTTTGCCCGGCCAGGGAGCACCTTCTGCGGGTCGGAGGCTCCGGGTCGGAGCCCCTGGAGCCTGGAGCCCTCACCGGGCCCTGAACTCGGCTGCCGGAGGCAGTGCAGTGCCTCATGGATAAAAGGGCACCCAGCCGGTCTCGAACTCACGTGAGGCGGAGCAGGGATCATCCACCCTGCACACGGCCAGACTTTGCCCGGCCAGGGAGCACCTTCTGCGGGTCCGAGGCTCCGGGTCGGAGCCCCTGGAGCCTGGAGCCCTCACCGGTCCCCGAACTCGGCTACCGGAGGCAGTGCAGTGCCTCATGGATAAAAGGGCACCCAGCCGGTCTCGAACTCGCGTGAGGCGGAGCAGGGATCATCCACCCCGCACACGGCCAGACTTTGCCCGGCCAGGGAGTACCTTCTGCGGGTCGGAGGCTCCGGGTCGGAGCCCCTGGAGCCTGGAGCCCTCACCGGGCCCCGAACTCGGCTGCCGGAGGCAGTGCAGTGCCTCATGGATAAAAGGGCACCCAGCCGGTCTCGAACTCGCGTGAGGCGGAGCAGGGATCATCCACCCCGCACACGGCCAGACTTTGCCCGGCCAGGGAGCACCTTCTGCGGGTCGGAGGCTCCGGGTCGGAGCCCCTGGAGCCTGGAGCCCTCACCGGGCCCCGAACTCGGCTGCCGGAGGCAGTGCAGTGCCTCATGGATAAAAGGGCACCCAGCCGGTCTCGAACTCGCGTGAGGCGGAGCAGGGATCATCCACCCCGCACACGGCCAGACTTTGCCCGGGGAAGGGCCACTCTGGCTGGGCATGGCCCCCACTGAGCACCCCCTGGAACCCCTGGAGCCCCCGGAGCACCTCCAGAGCCACCCCCCACTCTCCCCAGATTCTGCCCGGGGAAGGGCCACTCTGGCTGGGCATGGCCTCCGCCGAGCACCCCCTGGAACCCCTGGAGCCCCTCCAGAGCCACCCCCCACTCCTCCAGACTCACCCCGGGGAAGGGCCACTCTGGCTGGGCATGGCCTCCGCTGAGCACCCCCTGGAACCCCTGGAGCCCTTCCAGAGCCACCCCCCACTCCTCCAGACTCACCCCGGGGAAGGGCCACTCTGGCTGGGCATGGCCCCCACTGAGCACCCCCTGGAACCCCTGGAGCCCCCGGAGCACCTCCAGAGCCACCCCCCACTCTCCCCAGATTCTGCCCGGGGAAGGGCCACTCTGGCTGGGCATGGCCTCGACTGAGCACCCCCTGGAGCCCCCGGAGCACCTCCAGAGCCACCCCCCACTCTACCCAGACTCTGCCCGGGGAAGGGCCACTCTGGCTGGGCATGGCCTCCGCCGAGCACCCCCTGGAACCCCTGGAGCCCCTCCAGAGCCACCCCCCACTCCTCCAGACTCACCCCGGGGAAGGGCCACTCTGGCTGGTCATGGCCCCCACTGAGCACCCCCTGGAACCCCTGGAACCCCTGGAGCTCCTCCAGAGCCACCCCGCATTCCCCCAAACTCAGTCTGGGGACGGGCCACTCTGGCTGGGCATGGCCTCCACTGAACACCCCCTGGAACCCCTGGAGCCCCCGGAGCACCTCCAGAGCCACCCCCCACTCTCCCCAGATTCTGCCCGGGGAAGGGCCACTCTGGCTGGGCATGGCCTCCGCCGAGCACCCCCAGGAGCCCCCGGAGCACCTCCAGAGCCACCCCCCACTCTCCCCAGACTCTGCCCGGGGAAGGGCCACTCTGGCTGGGCATGGCCTCCGCTGAGCACCCCCTGGAACCCCTGGAACCCCCGGAGCCCCTCCAGAGCCACCCCCCACTCTCCCCAGACTCACCCCGGGGAAGGGACACTCTGGCTGGGCATGGCCTCCACTGAGCACCCCCTGGAGCCCCCGGAGCACCTCCAGAGCCACCCCCCACTCTCCCCAGACTCACCACGGGGAAGGGCCACTCTGGCTGGGCATGGCCTCCGCTGAGCACCCCCTGGAACCCCTGGAGCCCCCGGAGCACCTCCAGAGCCACCCCCCACTCCTCCAGACTCTGCCCGGGGAAGGGACACTCTGGCTGGGCATGGCCTCCACTGAGCACCCCCTGGAGCCCCCGGAGCACCTCCAGAGCCACCCCCCACTCTCCCCAGACTCTGCCCGGGGAAGGGCCACTCTGGCTGGGTATGGCCTCCGCCGAGCACCCCCTGGAACCCCTGGAGCCCCTCCAGATCCACCCCCCACTCCTCCAGACTCACCCCGGGGAAGGGCCACTCTGGCTGGGCATGGCCCCCACTGAGCACCCCCTGGAACCCCTGGAGCCCCCGGAGCACCTCCAGAGCCACCCCCCACTCTCCCCAGATTCTGCCCGGGGAAGGGCTTCTCTGGCTGGGCATGGCCTCCACTGAGCACCCCCTGGAGCCCCCGGAGCACCTCCAGAGCCACCCCCCCTCTCCCCAGACTCTGCCCGGGGAAGGGCCACTCTGGCTGGGCATGGCCTCCGCCGAGCACCCCCTGGAACCCCTGGAGCCCCTCCAGAGCCACCCCCCACTCCTCCAGACTCACCCCGGGGAAGGGCCACTCTGGCTGGGCATGGCCTCCACTGAGCACCCCCTGGAGCCCCCGGAGCACCTCCAGAGCCACCCCCCACTCTCCCCAGACTCACCCCGGGGAAGGGCCACTCTGGCTGGGCATGGCCCCCACTGAGCACCCCCTGGAACCCCTGGAGCCCCCGGAGCACCTCCAGAGCCACCCCCCACTCTCCCCAGACTCTGCCCGGGGAAGGGCCACTCTGGCCGGGCATGGCCTCCGCTGAGCACCCCCTGGAACCCCTGGAACCCCCGGAGCCCCTCCAGAGCCACCCCCCACTCTCCCCAGACTCACCCCGGGGAAGGACCACTCTGGCTGGGCATGGCCCCCACTGAGCACCCCCTGGAACCCCTGGAGCCCCCAGAGCACCTCCAGAGCCACCCCCCCACTCTCCCCAGATTCTGCCCGGGGAAGGGCCACTCTGGCTGGGCATGGCCTCCGCCGAGCACCCCCTGGAACCCCTGGAGCCCCTCCAGAGCCACCCCGCATTCCCCCAAACTCAGTCTGGGGACGGGCCACTCTGGCTGGGCATGGCCTCCACTGAACACCCCCTGGAACCCCTGGAGCCCCCAGAGCACCTCCAGAGCCACCTCCCACTCTCCCCAGATTCTGCCCGGGGAAGGGCCACTCTGGCTGGACATGGCCTCCGCCGAGCACCCCCTGGAGCCCCCGGAGCACCTCCAGAGCCACCCCCCACTCTCCCCAGACTCTGCCCGGGGAAGGGCCACTCTGGCCGGGCATGGCCTCCGCTGAGCACCCCCTGGAACCCCTGGAACCCCCGGAGCCCCTCCAGAGCCACCCACCACTCTCCCCAGACTCACCCCGGGGAAGGGACACTCTGGCTGGGCATGGCCTCCACTGAGCACCCTCTGGAGCCCCCGGAGCACCTCCAGAGCCACCCCCCACTCTCCCCAGACTCACCCCGGGGAAGGGCCACTCTGGCTGGGCATGGCCTCCGCTGAGCACCCCCTGGAACCCCTGGAGCCCCCGGAGCACCTCCAGAGCCACCCCCCACTCCTACAGACTCTGCCCGGGGAAGGGACACTCTGGCTGGGCATGGCCTCCACTGAGCACCCCCTGGAGCCCCCGGAGCACCTCCAGAGCCACCCCCCACTCTCCCCAGACTCTGCCCGGGGAAGGGCCACTCTGGCTGGGCATGGCCTCCGCCGAGCACCACCTGGAACCCCTGGAGCCCCCGGAGCACCTCCAGAGCCACCCCCCACTCCTCCAGATTCTGCCCGGGGAAGGGCCACTCTTGCTGGGCATGGCCTCAACTGAGCACCCCCTGGAGCCCTCGGAGCACCTCCAGAGCCACCCCCCAATCTCCCCAGACTCTGCCCGGGGAAGGGCCACTCTGGCTGGGCATGGCCTCCGCTGAGCACCCCCTGGAACCCCTGGAGCCCCTCCAGAGCCACCCCCCACTCCTCCAGACTCACCCCGGGGAAGGGCCACTCTGGCTGGGCATGGCCCCCACTGAGCACCCCCTGGAACCCCTGGAGCCCCCGGAGCACCTCCAGAGCCACCCCCCACTCTCCCCAGATTCTGCCCGGGGAAGGGCCACTCTGGCTGGGCATGGCCTCCACTGAGCACCCCCTGGAGCCCCCGGAGCACCTCCAGAGCCACCCCCCACTCTCCCCAGACTCTGCCCGGGGAAGGGCCACTCTGGCCGGGCATGGCCTCCGCTGAGCACCCCCTGGAACCCCTGGAACCCCCGGAGCCCCTCCAGAGCCACCCCCCACTCTCCCCAGACTCACCCCGGGGAAGGGCCACTCTGGCTGGGCATGGCCCCCACTGAGCACCCCCTGGAACCCCTGGAGCCCCCGGAGCACCTCCAGAGCCACCCCCCCACTCTCCCCAGATTCTGCCCGGGGAAGGGCCACTCTGGCTGGGCATGGCCTCCGCCGAGCACCCCCTGGAACCCCTGGAGCCCCTCCAGAGCCACCCCGCATTCCCCCAAACTCAGTCTGGGGACGGGCCACTCTGGCCGGGCATGGCCTCCGCTGAGCACCCCCTGGAACCCCTGGAACCCCCGGAGCCCCTCCAGAGCCACCCCCCACTCTCCCCAGACTCACCCCGGGGAAGGGCCACTCTGGCTGGGCATGGCCTCCGCTGAGCACCCCCTGGAACCCCTGGAGCCCCCGGAGCACCTCCAGAGCCACCCCCCACTCCTCCAGACTCTGCCCGGGGAAGGGACACTCTGGCTGGGCATGGCCTCCACTGAGCACCCCCTGGAGCCCCCGGAGCACCTCCAGAGCCACCCCCCACTCTCCCCAGACTCTGCCCGGGTAAGGGCCACTCTGGCTGGGAATGGCCTCCGCCGAGCACCCCCTGGAACCCCTGGAGCCCCTCCAGAGCCACCCCCCACTCCTCCAGACTCACCCCGGGGAAGGGCCACTCTGGCTGGGCATGGCCCCCACTGAGCACCCCCTGGAACCCCTGGAGCCCCCGGAGCACCTCCAGAGCCACCCCCCACTCTCCCCAGATTCTGCCCGGGGAAGGGCCACTCTGGCTGGGCATGGCCTCCACTGAGCACCCCCTGGAGCCCCCGGAGCACCTCCAGAGCCACCCCCAACTCTCCCCAGACTCTGCCCGGGGAAGGGCCACTCTGGCTGGGCATGGCCTCCGCCGAGCACCCCCTGGAACCCCTGGAGCCCCTCCAGAGCCACCCCCCACTCCTCCAGACTCACCCCGGGGAAGGGCCACTCTGGCTGGGCATGGCCCCCACTGAGCACCCCCTGGAACCCCTGGAGCCCCCGGAGCACCTCCAGAGCCACCCCCCACTCTCCCCAGATTCTGCCCGGGGAAGGGCCACTCTGGCTGGGCATGGCCTCCACTGAGCACGCCCTGGAGCCCCCGGAGCACCTCCAGAGCCACCCCCCCACTCTCCCCAGATTCTGCCCGGGGAAGGGCCACTCTGGCTGGGCATGGCCTCCGCCGAGCACCCCCTGGAACCCCTGGAGCCCCTCCAGAGCCACCCCGCATTCCCCCAAACTCAGTCTGGGGACGGGCCACTCTGGCTGGGCATTGCCTCCACTGAACACCCCCTGGAACCCCTGGAGCCCCCGGAGCACCTCCAGAGCCACCCCCCACTCTCCCCAGATTCTGCCCGGGGAAGGGCCACTCTGGCTGGGCATGGCCTCCGCCGAGCACCCCCTGGAACCCCTGGAGCCCCTCCAGAGCCACCCCACATTCCCCCAAACTCAGTCTGGGGACGGGCCACTCTGGCTGGGCATGGCCTCCACTGAACACCCCCTGGAACCCACGGAGCACCTCCAGAGCCACCCCGCATTCCCCCAAACTCAGTCTGGGGACGGGCCACTCTTCCCCGGGTTGCAGGCTCTGGGACTCCGGGGATGACCACCGGGGACCAGGCCCTCCCTTCGAACCCGGGGACCCACACTTAAGCACCCCCACACGGGCTACACACCCTTGGTTCAGCCCCCTGGAGGTCCGTGCCCTTGGTACTATACCATGGAAGTCCGTGCCCTTGGTACTCTGACTGGAGTACCAAGGGAACGGCCCAGCACTCACCACAGAGGCTCGCGCCGGCCCACCTTTCGTCCCCGGGTACCCACACTTAAGCACCCCCACACGAGCTACACACCCTTGGTGCAGCCCCCTGGAAGTCCGTGCCCTTGGTACTCTGAGCCACTTTAAAAGATAAAAAGCACCAGGACCCCAAGGCCCTGGCTCCCCTGTCCCCTACATCACACTTGGAGGCAGATTCCTTGCCCTCCACTGGCTGCCCCCGCGCCCAATGTACTCCATAACCGAAGAAGAGAGGGGGACCCGGAGGCCGGCCTACTAGGGTAACAGGTTTAATTTAGAGCCGGGGCTCTGGACCACCAATGCCAACAACCCCGCAGTGCGCAGGAGCCTTCGAAGCTGGATGAAACCAGAACGGGGCCCTACGATGGCGGTGACCAGCCAGTTGATAGCAAAGTGAGCCCTGGACAGGCGCTGCATTTGACAAACTCAGAGACGAGGAAGGGACCGGAGTCGGACCAAATATATCATCTGGCGCTGTGTCCAGCGTGAGGGTGAGCCAGCGCAAATCAGGACCACAAATGCCAACAACCCCGCAGTGCGCAGGAGCCTTCGAAGCTGGATGAAACCAGAACGGGGCCCTACGATGGCGGTGACCAGCCAGTTGATAGCAAAGTGAGCCCTGGACAGGCGCTGCATTTGACAAACTCAGAGACGAGGAAGGGACCGGAGTCGGACCAAATATATCATCTGGCGCTGTGTCCAGCGTGAGGGTGAGCCAGCGCAAATCAGGACCACAAATGCCAACAACCCCGCAGTGCGCAGGAGCCTTCGAAGCTGGATGAAACCAGAACGGGGCCCTACGATGGCGGTGACCAGCCAGTTGATAGCAAAGTGAGCCCTGGACAGGCGCTGCATTTGACAAACTCAGAGACGAGGAAGGGACCGGAGTCGGACCAAAAATATGCGCCGGCCCTGCCCCCCGCCCCGCGCAGAGCCATCGGACACGTTGAGGCTGAAGGGGACTGGCGCAGAGCCCTTGGGCCCAGGGGCTAAGCGCAGCCATCATCCTTCAAGCCGCGCCTCCTGCTGCGCGGGGGTGAGTGACAGAGGGCCTGGACTGTTGTTCCACCGGACGCGTTGAGGCTGAAGGGGACTGGTGCAGAGCCCCTGTGCCAGGGGCTAAGCGCAGCCATCATCCTCCAAGCCGCGCGTCCTTCTGCGCAGGGGTGAGTGACAATGGACCCGGACTGTGTTCCCACCGGACGCGTTGAGGCTGAAGGGGACTGGCTCAGAGCCCCTGGCACAGGGGCTAAGCGCAGCCATCATCCTTCAAGCCGCGCGTCCTTCAGTGCGGGGGTGAGTGACGGTCCCATCTCCGGAGACGAGGGGCCAGGCGCGGGGGAAGCCAGTCAGACTGACGCCCCGCGCCTGGTGGGACCTCTGTCTCGGCCTCGCTTCCAACGTGTCCGGCGTGAGGTTAGCCGGAGCAAACCACAGCCGCAAAATGTAAACAAACCCGCAGTGCGCAGGAGCCTTCGAAGCTGGATAAAACCAGAACGGGGCCCTACGATGGCGGGTCTTGAGTGCCAATAGACCAAGCTCCTTGTCTGGTATACATAGAACCATGATTTGTACCATTTTCATGGTTGATTCATGGATCCCTGCTCCGCCTCACGCGAGTTCGAGACCGGCTGGGTGCACTTTTATCCATGAGGCACTGCACTGCCTCCGGCAGCCGAGTTCGGGGCCCGGTGAGGGCTCCAGGCTCCAGGGGCTCCGACCCGGAGCCTCCGACCCGCAGAAGGTGCTCCCTGGCCGGGCAAAGTCTGGCCGTGTGCGGGGTGGATGGCCCTGGGTCTGGGCGGCGCTAAGATCACGGAGCGGGTCACCTCCGCGTACAGCCCGTGGTCAGCGTGACACTGTGCTCTGCCCCGAGCAATCAGAGCAAACAGCAAGCTTCTGGAAGTGCCCGGGAGTCTGGTAAAATCAAGCCGAAAATAGACCCTCTCATGCCGGGTCTGAGCGGCGCTTAGAGCCCGGAGGAGCGCAGAGCGCGGGGCTCCATTCAGAGGCTCCGTGATCCGCCTTACAACCAGCTCTCACCTCCGCGTACAGCCCGTGGTCAGCGTGACACTGTGCTCTGCCCCGAGCAATCAGAGCAAACAGCAAGCTTCTGGAAGTGCCCGGGAGTCTGGTAAAATCAAGCCGAAAATAGACCCTCTCATGCCGATAACGATTTCCTGGTTTCCTTACATAATTACACACAGTGGTTACTTCTGGGATTGTATTTCTTGCTTGCTCTGGCAAGGTGAGCAGTCGTCCCTGGGTGGGCTCGAACAGCCGAAGGCGCTAGCCGATTGCGCCACAGAGACGAGAATATAGGCGTATCCATAAAAGACTTGTGCCTCTAATTGCAATAAGAAATGAAGAAAAACTCTGGATTCAGAGCGCTAACCGCTATACCGTTGAACCACACCTTTCTACAGGATGTCCTGTTTTGAAAATAAGTATGACATTTGATCATTGGGCTATATCAAAGAGAGCAGCATTGAAGTAGGCAAACTTCTGCTTCATGGTTTCATTGTGTGGTGGTCATCACATCTGCCCTACACGCAGAAGGTCTTGGGTACAACATTCAGCGAAACCAAACATGTTACCAAACATGTTCATGCTAACAATGTTCCAACGAAAGCATGCTGTTTATGTTTTATAGATCCTTTCCAGGCCATTTATGTCCTGATCTCGCAAAATATCCAATAGACCCAGCATTCCTATTCATTGTATTTTTGAGCAAAGACTAACATTCAGGTACACATGCTGAAACCCGGGATTGAACCAGGAATAACGTAGCGAGAAAATGAACTAGTTCTGTGTGTCCTTTTTTCTTTTCTTTTGATTAAACATAAAACAATACAGGACACGACCAGGGAGAAAAAATCGTAATTAAAAGAACTTAATAGTTACATAAAACATAACATAAAATAAAATAAAACAAAATCACATTTAAATGAAAATAAGAGTCCTACTTGGTCCAAGTCAATCAAATTAGTGCTTATCCAAGTTAAGCCTGAATGTCACTGTTTTCCATTCATCTAATGTCTAATGTCTGTTACTATGTCAGTCAAGTCTTTGATCGTTGGCGTGGTTGGTGTCGAGCATTTCTTTGTGATGGCCTTTTTCTCTACAGCCAAAAGTATGTTCCAAGGGTATCCATTTATTGTGTCCATGGCAGGAGTGTTGAGGCCCAAGTACATAGTTTTAAATTTGAGTGGGATGGCAAAGTCAAAAACAGTCTGCAGTGCCCTGTGAATTTCAGTCCATTATTTTTGAGCAACAGCACAGCCCCAAAACACCTGATAGTGGTTTGCCTGCTGGGTTCTCCAGCAGTTAGCATTTCCTTGTGAATAATGGGCACTTTGACATGGTGTGGTGAAAAAAACATATTTTTCCCCTTCAGGCATGTGATTTTGTGGTCTTCCTCAGGGCTGTTCCTACATTTCCACACTCTTGGTCAGACAAAACCAGGTTCACTTCTCGTTCCCATTGGTTTAGAATATACTTAGCAGAACGTTGTCCAGATCACCAATGCATTGAGATCATTTAGAAATGATTCCCCTCGCAAGTTCTGATTGATTGGTTTCAACAAAGATTACTGTCAGAGGATTATAGTGGTCATTTCTTTGTTTCATTTCTTGCTTATAATAAGTCCTATAAAAGTCCTGTCTCTCCAAGTCAAAGGATTCCTTCAACACATCAATGCTTTTCATTTGATTTTCTTTTGCAATGCGGTGAAACGTTTACGCCTTTTGTAATCCAGGCGTTGAATCATAAGCTTGGTCATAAGAAAACCAGCTCCAGATTTTAACAGCTTTGTTTAGTTTGTATGCTTTGGTTGGCTCCTTTCAGAGGGTAAGCACAGATTTTACCCAAAGATTCTTCTTGTTTCTGCACTTTTTCAAAAGAGTAGCGCTGCTCTTAGGGCACTCAAGGTTCCCCCGAGATTTGAACTCGGATCGCTGGATTCAGAGTCCAGAGTGCTAACCATTACACCATGGAACCGCAGACTCCTCATTGGAGTCTTTACATCAATCATCCCTTGCCTAAAAAATGAGAAACAAGGAGTGCAAACAGTGCAAACAATCTTGATGTGCAGCAATACTTTTCCCTCTCTTAATGCAAAGTGTAGCAGCAGTAAACTTGAGGGAGAAAGGTATGGGTTTGAGGGCTCTTCTTGTGGGCTTTACTGTCCTTGTAAATCTTTTTCATAGACAAAAAGTAGGCATTTCCTGTTAACTAAACAGGCCCTTTGACCAAGGAAGCCCCAGCGCCGTAATGATTTCCTGGTTTCCTTAGATAATTACATTCAGTGGTTACTTGTGGGATTGTATTTCTTGCTTGCTCTGGCAAGGTGAGCAGTCGTCCCTGGGTGGGCTCGAACAACCAACTTTTCGCCTACCAGCAGAACGCGCTAGCCGATTGCGCCACAGAGGCGAGAATCTTGACATACCCGTAACAGGGTTACCCCTCTAATTGCAATTAGAAATGAAGAAAAACTCTGGATTCAGAGCGCTAACCGCTATACCGTTGTCTTTACATCAATCATCCCTTGCCCAAAAAATGAGAAACAAGGAGTGCAAACAGTGCAAACAATCTTGATGTGCAGCAATACTTTTCCCTCTCTTAATGCAAAGTGTAGCAGCAGTAAACTTGAGGGAGAAAGGTATGGGTTTGAGGGCTCTTCTTGTGGGCTTTACTGTCCTTGTAAATCTTTTTCATAGACAATAGAGTAGGCATTTCCTTTTTACTAAACAGGCCCTAAACGAACCACCAACCTTTCGCCTACCAGCAGAACGCGCTAGCCGATTGCGCCACAGAGGCGAGAATCTTGACATACCCATAAAAGGGTTACCCCTCTAATTGCAATTAGAAATGAAGAAAAACTCTGGATTCAGAGCGCTAACCGCTATACCGTTGAACCACACCTTTCTACAGGATGTCCTGTTTTGAAAATAAGTATGACATTTGATCATTGGGCTATATCAAAGAGAGCAGCATTGAAGTAGGCAAACTTCTGCTTCATGGTTTCATTGTGTGGTGGTCATCACATCTGCCCTACACGCAGAAGGTCTTGGGTACAACATTCAGCGAAACCAAACATGTTCCCAAACATGTTCATGCTAACAATGTTCCAAAGAAAGCATGCTGTTTATGTTTTATAGATCCTTTCCAGGCCATTTATGTCCTGATCTCGCAAAATATCCAATAGACCCTGCATTCCTATTCATTGTATTTTTGAGCAAAGACTAACATTCAGGTACACCTGCCGAAACCCGGGATTGAACCAGGGACCTTTAGATCTGCAGTCTAACGCTCTCCCAACTGAGCTATTTTGGCTACTTTTTCACCGAATTAGGCAAGGGATCAAAACGTGTGGCATAACGTAGCGAGAAAATGAACTAGTTCTGTGTGTCCTTTTTTCTTTTCTTTCGATGAAACATAAAACAATACAGGACACGACCAGGGAGCAAAAATCGAAATAAAAAGAACATAAATAGCACTAAACATAAAATAAAAACAAAATCACATTTAAATGAAAATAGGGGTCCTACTTGGTCCAAAGTCGATCAAATTAGTGCTTATCCAAATTAAGCCTGAATGTCACTGTTTTCCATTCATCCAATGTCTAATGTCTGTTACTATGTCAGTCAAGTCTTTGATCGTTGGCGTGGTTGGTGTCGAGCATTTCTTTGTGATGGCCTTTTTCTCTACAGCCAAAAGTATGTTCCAAGGGTATCCATTTATTGTGTCCATGGCAGGAGTGTTGAGGCCCAAGTACATAGTTTTAAATTTGAGTGGGATGGCAAAGTCAAAAACAGTCTGCAGTGCCCTGTGAATTTCAGTCCATTATTTTTGAGCAACAGCACAGCCCCAAAACACCTGATAGTGGTTTGCCTGCTGGGTTCTCCAGCAGTTAGCATTTCCTTGTGAATAATGGGCACTTTGACATGGTGTGGTGAAAAAAACATATTTTTCCCCTTCAGGCATGTGATTTTGTGGTCTTCCTCAGGGCTGTTCCTACATTTCCACACTCTTGGTCAGACAAAACCAGGTTCACTTCTTGTTCCCATTGGTTTAGAATATACTTAGCAGAACGTTGTCCAGATTACCAATGCATTGAGATCATTTAGAAATGATTCCCCTCGCAAGTTCTGATTGATTGGCTTCAACGAAGATTACTGTCAGAGGATTATAGTGGTCATTTCTTTGTTTCATTTCTTGCTTATAATAAGTCCTATAAAAGTCCTGTCTCTCCAAGTCAAAGGATTCCTTCAACACATCAATGCTTTTCATTTGATTTTCTTTTGCAATGGGGTGAAACGTTTACGCCTTTTGTAATCCAGGCGTTGAATCATAAGCTTGGTCATAAGAAAACCAGCTCCAGATTTTAACAGCTTTGTTTAGTTTGTATGCTTTGGTTAGCTCCTTTCAGGGGGTAAGCACAGATTTTACCCAAAGATTCTTCATGTTTCTGCACTTTTTCAAAAGAGTAACGCTACTCTCGGGGCACTCAAGGTTCCACTGAGATTTGAACTCGGATCGCTGGATTCAAAGTGTGCTAACCATTACACCATGGAACCGCAGACTGCTCCTTGGAAGGATAACGGTGATCCAAAGCTACAAGTCTTACATCAATCATCCCTTGCCCAAAAAATGAGAAACAAGGAGTGCAAACAGTGCAAACAATCTTGATGTGCAGCAATACTTTTCCCTCTCTTAATGCAAAGTGTAGCAGCAGTAAACTTGAGGGAGAAAGGTATGGGTTTGAGGGCTCTTCTTGTGGGCTTTACTGTCCTTGTAAATCTTTTTCATAGACAAAAAGTAGGCATTTCCTGTTAACTAAACAGGCCCTTTGACCAAGGAAGCCCCAGCGCCGTAATGATTTCCTGGTTTCCTTAGATAATTACATTCAGTGGTTACTTGTGGGATTGTATTTCTTGCTTGCTCTGGCAAGGTGAGCAGTCGTCCCTGGGTGGGCTCAAACCACCAACTTTTCACCTACCAGCAGAACCCGCTAGCCGATTGCGCCACAGAGGCGAGAATCTTGACATACCCGTAAAAGGGTTACCCCTCTAATTGCAATTAGAAATGAATAAAAACTCTGGATTCAGAGCTCTAACCGCTATACCGTTGAACCACACCTTTCTACAGGATGTCCTGTTTTGAAAATAAGTATGACATTTGATCATTGGGCTATATCAAAGAGAGCAGCATTGAAGTAGGCAAACTTCTGCTTCATGGTTTCATTGTGTGGTGGTCATCACATCTGCCCTACACGCAGAAGGTCTTGGGTACAACATTCAGCAAAACCAAACATGTTACCAAACATGTTCATGCTAACAATGTTCCAACGAAAGCATGCTGTTTATGTTTTATAGATCCTTTCCAGGCCATTTATGTCCTGATCTCGCAAAATATCCAATAGACCCAGCATTCCTATTCATTGTATTTTTGAGCAAAGACTAACATTCAGGTACACCTGCCGAAACCCGGGATTGAACCAGGGACCTTTAGATCTGCAGTCTAACGCTCTCCCAACTGTGCTATTTTGGCTACTTTTTCACCGAATTAGGCAAGGGATCAAAACGTGTGGCATAACGTAGCGAGAAAATGAACTAGTTCTGTGTGTCCTTTTTTCTTTTCTTTCGATTAAACATAAAACAATACAGGACACGACCAGGGAGCAAAAATCGAAATAAAAAGAACATAAATAGCACTAAACATAAAATAAAAACAAAATCACATTTAAATGAAAATAGGGGTCCTACTTGGTCCAAAGTCGATCAAATTAGTGCTTATCCAAATTAAGCCTGAATGTCACTGTTTTCCATTCATCCAATGTCTAATGTCTGTTACTATGTCAGTCAAGTCTTTGATCGTTGGCGTGGTTGGTGTCGAGCATTTCTTTGTGATGGCCTTTTTCTCTACAGCCAAAAGTATGTTCCAAGGGTATCCATTTATTGTGTCCATGGCAGGAGTGTTGAGGCCCAAGTACATAGTTTTAAATTTGAGTGGGATGGCAAAGTCAAAAACAGTCTGCAGTGCCCTGTGAATTTCAGTCCATTATTTTTGAGCAACAGCACAGCCCCAAAACACCTGATAGTGGTTTGCCTGCTGGGTTCTCCAGCAGTTAGCATTTCCTTGTGAATAATGGGCACTTTGACATGGTGTGGTGAAAAAAACATATTTTTCCCCTTCAGGCATGTGATTTTGTGGTCTTCCTCAGGGCTGTTCCTACATTTCCACACTCTTGGTCAGACAAAACCAGGTTCACTTCTCGTTCCCATTGGTTTAGAATATACTTAGCAGAACGTTGTCCAGATTACCAATGCATTGAGATCATTTAGAAATGATTCCCCTCGCAAGTTCTGATTGATTGGCTTCAACGAAGATTACTGTCAGAGGATTATAGTGGTCATTTCTTTGTTTCATTTCTTGCTTATAATAAGTCCTATAAAAGTCCTGTCTCTCCAAGTCAAAGGATTCCTTCAACACATCAATGCTTTTCATTTGATTTTCTTTTGCAATGCGGTGAAACGTTTACGCCTTTTGTAATCCAGGCGTTGAATCATAAGCTTGGTCATAAGAAAACCAGCTCCAGATTTTAACAGCTTTGTTTAGTTTGTATGCTTTGGTTAGCTCCTTTCAGGGGGTAAGCACAGATTTTACCCAAAGATTCTTCATGTTTCTGCACTTTTTCAAAAGAGTAACGCTACTCTCGGGGCACTCAACGTTCCACTGAGATTTGAACTCGGATCGCTGGATTCAAAGTGTGCTAACCATTACACCATGGAACCGCAGACTGCTCCTTGGAAGGATAACGGTGATCCAAAGCTACAAGTCTTACATCAATCATCCCTTGCCCAAAAAATGAGAAACAAGGAGTGCAAACAGTGCAAACAATCTTGATGTGCAGCAATACTTTTCCCTCTCTTAATGCAAAGTGTAGCAGCAGTAAACTTGAGGGAGAAAGGTATGGGTTTGAGGGCTCTTCTTGTGGGCTTTACTGTCCTTGTAAATCTTTTTCATAGACAAAAAGTAGGCATTTCCTGTTAACTAAACAGGCCCTTTGACCAAGGAAGCCCCAGCACCGTAATGATTTCCTGGTTTCCTTACATAATTACATTCAGTGGTTACTTGTGGGATTGTATTTCTTGCTTGCTCTGGCAAGGTGAGCAGTCGTCCCTGGGTGGGCTTGAACCACCAACTTTTCGCCTACCAGCAGAACGCGCTAGCCGATTGCGCCACAGAGGCGAGAATCTTGACATACCCGTAACAGGGTTACCCCTCTAATTGCAATTAGAAATGAAGAAAAACTCTGGATTCAGAGCGCTAACCGCTATACCGTTGTCTTTACATCAATCATCCCTTGCCCAAAAAATGAGAAACAAGGAGTGCAAACAGTGCAAACAATCTTGATGTGCAGCAATACTTTTCCCTCTCTTAATGCAAAGTGTAGCAGCAGTAAACTTGAGGGAGAAAGGTATGGGTTTGAGGGCTCTTCTTGTGGGCTTTACTGTCCTTGTAAATCTTTTTCATAGACAATAGAGTAGGCATTTCCTTTTTACTAAACAGGCCCTAAACGAACCACCAACCTTTCGCCTACCAGCAGAACACGCTAGCCGATTGCGCCACAGAGGCGAGAATCTTGACATACCCGTAAAAGGGTTACCCCTCTAATTGCAATTAGAAATGAATAAAAACTCTGGATTCAGAGCTCTAACCGCTATACCGTTGAACCACACCTTTCTACAGGATGTCCTGTTTTGAAAATAAGTATGACATTTGATCATTGGGCTATATCAAAGAGAGCAGCATTGAAGTAGGCAAACTTCTGCTTCATGGTTTCATTGTGTGGTGGTCATCACATCTGCCCTACACGCAGAAGGTCTTGGGTACAACATTCAGCAAAACCAAACATGTTACCAAACATGTTCATGCTAACAATGTTCCAACGAAAGCATGCTGTTTATGTTTTATAGATCCTTTCCAGGCCATTTATGTCCTGATCTCGCAAAATATCCAATAGACCCAGCATTCCTATTCATTGTATTTTTGAGCAAAGACTAACATTCAGGTACACCTGCCGAAACCCGGGATTGAACCAGGGACCTTTAGATCTGCAGTCTAACGCTCTCCCAACTGTGCTATTTTGGCTACTTTTTCACCGAATTAGGCAAGGGATCAAAACGTGTGGCATAACGTAGCGAGAAAATGAACTAGTTCTGTGTGTCCTTTTTTCTTTTCTTTCGATTAAACATAAAACAATACAGGACACGACCAGGGAGCAAAAATCGAAATAAAAAGAACATAAATAGCACTAAACATAAAATAAAAACAAAATCACATTTAAATGAAAATAGGGGTCCTACTTGGTCCAAAGTCGATCAAATTAGTGCTTATCCAAATTAAGCCTGAATGTCACTGTTTTCCATTCATCCAATGTCTAATGTCTGTTACTATGTCAGTCAAGTCTTTGATCGTTGGCGTGGTTGGTGTCGAGCATTTCTTTGTGATGGCCTTTTTCTCTACAGCCAAAAGTATGTTCCAAGGGTATCCATTTATTGTGTCCATGGCAGGAGTGTTGAGGCCCAAGTACATAGTTTTAAATTTGAGTGGGATGGCAAAGTCAAAAACAGTCTGCAGTGCCCTGTGAATTTCAGTCCATTATTTTTGAGCAACAGCACAGCCTCAAAACACCTGATAGTGGTTTGCCTGCTGGGTTCTCCAGCAGTTAGCATTTCCTTGTGAATAATGGGCACTTTGACATGGTGTGGTGAAAAAAACATATTTTTCCCCTTCAGGCATGTGATTTTGTGGTCTTCCTCAGGGCTGTTCCTACATTTCCACACTCTTGGTCAGACAAAACCAGGTTCACTTCTCGTTCCCATTGGTTTAGAATATACTTAGCAGAACGTTGTCCAGATTACCAATGCATTGAGATCATTTAGAAATGATTCCCCTCGCAAGTTCTGATTGATTGGCTTCAACGAAGATTACTGTCAGAGGATTATAGTGGTCATTTCTTTGTTTCATTTCTTGCTTATAATAAGTCCTATAAAAGTCCTGTCTCTCCAAGTCAAAGGATTCCTTCAACACATCAATGCTTTTCATTTGATTTTCTTTTGCAATGCGGTGAAACGTTTACGCCT
Source organism: Eucyclogobius newberryi (assembly GCF_026437365.1). NCBI lineage: Eukaryota > Metazoa > Chordata > Actinopteri > Gobiiformes > Gobiidae > Eucyclogobius > Eucyclogobius newberryi. Next base: position 77,121 of record NW_027315934.1, on the reverse strand, counting down.
TTTGTAATCCAGGCGTTGAATCATAAGCTTGGTCATAAGAAAACCAGCTCCAGATTTTAACAGCTTTGTTTAGTTTGTATGCTTTGGTTAGCTCCTTTCAGGGGGTAAGCACAGATTTTACCCAAAGATTCTTCATGTTTCTGCACTTTTTCAAAAGAGTAACGCTACTCTCGGGGCACTCAACGTTCCACTGAGATTTGAACTCGGATCGCTGGATTCAAAGTGTGCTAACCATTACACCATGGAACCGCAGACTGCTCCTTGGAAGGATAACGGTGATCCAAAGCTACAAGTCTTACATCAATCATCCCTTGCCCAAAAAATGAGAAACAAGGAGTGCAAACAGTGCAAACAATCTTGATGTGCAGCAATACTTTTCCCTCTCTTAATGCAAAGTGTAGCAGCAGTAAACTTGAGGGAGAAAGGTATGGGTTTGAGGGCTCTTCTTGTGGGCTTTACTGTCCTTGTAAATCTTTTTCATAGACAAAAAGTAGGCATTTCCTGTTAACTAAACAGGCCCTTTGACCAAGGAAGCCCCAGCACCGTAATGATTTCCTGGTTTCCTTACATAATTACATTCAGTGGTTACTTGTGGGATTGTATTTCTTGCTTGCTCTGGCAAGGTGAGCAGTCGTCCCTGGGTGGGCTCGAACCACCAACTTTTCGCCTACCAGCAGAACGCGCTAGCCGATTGCGCCACAGAGGCGAGAATCTTGACATACCCGTAACAGGGTTACCCCTCTAATTGCAATTAGAAATGAAGAAAAACTCTGGATTCAGAGCGCTAACCGCTATACCGTTGTCTTTACATCAATCATCCCTTGCCCAAAAAATGAGAAACAAGGAGTGCAAACAGTGCAAACAATCTTGATGTGCAGCAATACTTTTCCCTCTCTTAATGCAAAGTGTAGCAGCAGTAAACTTGAGGGAGAAAGGTATGGGTTTGAGGGCTCTTCTTGTGGGCTTTACTGTCCTTGTAAATCTTTTTCATAGACAATAGAGTAGGCATTTCCTTTTTACTAAACAGGCCCTAAACGAACCACCAACCTTTCGCCTACCAGCAGAACACGCTAGCCGATTGCGCCACAGAGGCGAGAATCTTGACATACCCATAAAAGGGTTACCCCTCTAATTGCAATTACAAATGAAGAAAAACTCTGGATTCAGAGCGCTAACCGCTATACCGTTGAACCACACCTTTCTACAGGATGTCCTGTTTTGAAAATAAGTATGACATTTGATCATTGGGCTATATCAAAGAGAGCAGCATTGAAGTAGGCAAACTTCTGCTTCATGGTTTCATTGTGTGGTGGTCATCACATCTGCCCTACACGCAGAAGGTCTTGGGTACAACATTCAGCAAAACCAAACATGTTACCAAACATGTTCATGCTAACAATGTTCCAACGAAAGCATGCTGTTTATGTTTTATAGATCCTTTCCAGGCCATTTATGTCCTGATCTCGCAAAATATCAAATAGACCCAGCATTCCTATTCATTGTATTTTTGAGCAAAGACTAACAATCATGTACACCTGCCGAAACCCGGGATTGAACCAGGGACCTTTAGATCTTCAGTCTAACGCTCTCCCAACTGAGCTATTTCGGCTACTTTTTCAGCAAATTAGGCAAGGGAGCGAAACGTGTGGCATAACGTAGCGAGAAAATGAACTAGTTCTGTGTGTCCTTTTTTCTTTTCTTTTGATTAAACATAAAACAATACAGGACACGACCAGGGAGCAAAAATCGAAATAAAAAGAACATAAATAGCACTAAACATAAAATAAAAACAAAATCACATTTAAATGAAAATAGGGGTCCTACTTGGTCCAAAGTCGATCAAATTAGTGCTTATCCAAATTAAGCCTGAATGTCACTGTTTTCCATTCATCCAATGTCTAATGTCTGTTACTATGTCAGTCAAGTCTTTGATCGTTGGCGTGGTTGGTGTCGAGCATTTCTTTGTGATGGCCTTTTTCTCTACAGCCAAAAGTATGTTCCAAGGGTATCCATTTATTGTGTCCATGGCAGGAGTGTTGAGGCCCAAGTACATAGTTTTAAATTTGAGTGGGATGGCAAAGTCAAAAACAGTCTGCAGTGCCCTGTGAATTTCAGTCCATTATTTTTGAGCAACAGCACAGCCCCACAACACCTAATAGTGGTTTGCCTGCTGGGTTCTCCAGCAGTTAGCATTTCCTTGTGAATAATGGGCACTTTGACATGGTGTGGTGAAAAAAACATATTTTTCCCCTTCAGGCATGTGATTTTGTGGTCTTCCTCAGGGCTGTTCCTACATTTCCACACTCTTGGTCAGACAAAACCAGGTTCACTTCTCGTTCCCATTGGTTTAGAATATACTTAGCAGAACGTTGTCCAGATTACCAATGCATTGAGATCATTTAGAAATGATTCCCCTCGCAAGTTCTGATTGATTGGCTTCAACGAAGATTACTGTCAGAGGATTATAGTGGTCATTTCTTTGTTTCATTTCTTGCTTATAATAAGTCCCATAAAAGTCCTGTCTCTCCAAGTCAAAGGATTCCTTCAACACATCAATGCTTTTCATTTGATTTTCTTTTGCAATGCGGTGAAACGTTTACGCCTTTTGTAATCCAGGCGTTGAATCATAAGCTTGGTCATAAGAAAACCAGCTCCAGATTTTAACAGCTTTGTTTAGTTTGTATGCTTTGGTTAGCTCCTTTCAGGGGGTAAGCACAGATTTTACCCAAAGATTCTTCATGTTTCTGCACTTTTTCAAAAGAGTAACGCTACTCTCGGGGCACTCAAGGTTCCACTGAGATTTGAACTCGGATCGCTGGATTCAAAGTGTGCTAACCATTACACCATGGAACCGCAGACTGCTCCTTGGAAGGATAACAGTGATCCAAAGCTACAAGTCTTACATCAATCATCCCTTGCCCAAAAAATGAGAAACAAGGAGTGCAAACAGTGCAAATAATCTTGATGTGCAGCAATACTTTTCCCTCTCTTAATGCAAAGTGTAGCAGCAGTAAACTTGAGGGAGAAAGGTATGGGTTTGAGGGCTCTTCTTGTGGGCTTTACTGTCCTTGTAAATCTTTTTCATAGACAAAAGAGTAGGCATTTCCTGTTAACTAAACAGGCCCTTTGACCAAGGAAGCCCCAGCGCCGTAATGCTTTCCTGGTTTCCTTACATAATTACATTCAGTGGTTACTTGTGGGATTGTATTTCTTGCTTGCTCTGGCAAGGTGAGCAGTCGTCCCTGGGTGGGCTCGAACCACCAACTTTTCGCCTACCAGCAGAACGCGCTAGCCGATTGCGCCACAGAGGCGAGAATCTTGACATACTCGTAAAAGGGTTACCCCTCTAATTGCAATTAGAAATGAAGAAAAACTCTGGATTCAGAGCGCTAACCGCTATACCGTTGAACCACACCTTTCTACAGGATGTCCTGTTTTGAAAATAAGTATGACATTTGATCATTGGGCTATATCAAAGAGAGCAGCATTGAAGTAGGCAAACTTCTGCTTCATGGTTTCATTGTGTGGTGGTCATCACATCTGCCCTACACGCAGAAGGTCTTGGGTACAACATTCAGCAAAACCAAACATGTTACCAAACATGTTCATGCTAACAATGTTCCAACGAAAGCATGCTGTTTATGTTTTATAGATCCTTTCCAGGCCATTTATGTCCTGATCTCGCAAAATATCCAATAGACCCAGCATTCCTATTCATTGTATTTTTGAGCAAAGACTAACATTCAGGTACACCTGCCGAAACCCGGGATTGAACCAGGGACCTTTAGATCTTCAGTCTAACGCTCTCCCAACTGAGCTATTTCGGCTACTTTTTCACCAAATTAGGCAAGGGAGCGAAATTTGTGGCATAACGTAGCGAGAAAATGAACTAGTTCTGTGTGTCCTTTTTTCTTTTCTTTCGATTAAACATAAAACAATACAGGACACGACCAGGGAGCAAAAATCGAAATAAAAAGAACATAAATAGCACTAAACATAAAATAAAAACAAAATCACATTTAAATGAAAATAGGGGTCCTACTTGGTCCAAAGTCGATCAAATTAGTGCTTAACCAAATTAAGTCTGAATGTCACTGTTTTCCATTCATCCAATGTCTAATGTCTGTTACTATGTCAGTCAAGTCTTTGATCGTTGGCGTGGTTGGTGTCGAGCATTTCTTTGTGATGGCCTTTTTCTCTACAGCCAAAAGTATGTTCCAAGGGTATCCATTTATTGTGTCCATGGCAGGAGTGTTGAGGCCCAAGTACATAGTTTTAAATTTGAGTGGGATGGCAAAGTCAAAAACAGTCTGCAGTGCCCTGTGAATTTCAGTCCATTATTTTTGAGCAACAGCACAGCCCCAAAACACCTGATAGTGGTTTGCCTGCTGGGTTCTCCAGCAGTTAGCATTTCCTTGTGAATAATGGGCACTTTGACATGGTGTGGTGAAAAAAACATATTTTTCCCCTTCAGGCATGTGATTTTGTGGTCTTCCTCAGGGCTGTTCCTACATTTCCACACTCTTGGTCAGACTAAACCAGGTTCACTTCTCGTTCCCATTGGTTTAGAATATAATTAGCAGAACGTTGTCCAGATTACCAATGCATTGAGATCATTTAGAAATGATTCCCCTCGCAAGTTCTGATTGATTGGTTTCAACGAAGATTACTGTCAGAGGATTATAGTGGTCATTTCTTTGTTTCATTTCTTGCTCATAATAAGTCCTATAAAAGTCCTGTCTCTCCAAGTCAAAGGATTCCTTCAAAACGTCAATGCTTTTCATTTGATTTTCTTTTGCAATGCGGTGAAACGTTTACGCCTTTTGTAATCCAGGCGTTGAATCATAAGCTTGGTCATAAGAAAACCAGCTCCAGATTTTAACAGCTTTGTTTAGTTTGTATGCTTTGGTTGGCTCCTTTCAGGGGGTAAGCACAGATTTTACCCAAAGATTCTTCATGTTTCTGCACTTTTTCAAAAGAGTAACGCTACTCTCGGGGCACTCAAGGTTCCACTGAGATTTGAACTCGGATCGCTGGATTCAAAGTGTGCTAACCATTACACCATGGAACCGCAGACTGCTCCTTGGAAGGATAACGGTGATCCAAAGCTACAAGTCTTTACATCAATCATCCCTTGCCCAAAAAATGAGAAACAAGGCTGTGCAAACAGTGCAAACAATCTTGATGTGCAGCAATACTTTTCCCTCTCTTAATGCAAAGTGTAGCAGCAGTAAACTTGAGGGAGAAAGGTATGGGTTTGAGGGCTCTTCTTGTGGGCTTTACTGTCCTTGTAAATCTTTTTTCATAGACAATAGAGTAGGCATTTCCTTTTTACTAAACAGGCCCTAAACGAACCACCAACCTTTCGCCTACCAGCAGAACGCGCTAGCCGATTGCGCCACAGAGGCGAGAATCTTGACATACCTGTAAAAGGGTTACCCCTCTAATTGCAATTAGAAATGAAGAAAAACTCTGGATTCAGAGCGCTAACCGCTATACCGTTGAACCACACCTTTCTACAGGATGTCCTGTTTTGAAAATAAGTATGACATTTGATCATTGGGCTATATCAAAGAGAGCAGCATTGAAGTAGGCAAACTTCTGCTTCATGGTTTCATTGTGTGGTGGTCATCACATCTGCCCTACACGCAGAAGGTCTTGGGTACAACATTCAGCAAAACCAAACATGTTACCAAACATGTTCATGCTAACAATGTTCCAACGAAAGCATGCTGTTTATGTTTTATAGATCCTTTCCAGGCCATTTATGTCCTGATCTCGCAAAATATCCAATAGACCCAGCATTCCTATTCATTGTATTTTTGAGCAAAGACTAACAATCATGTACACCTGCCGAAACCCAGGATTGAACCAGGGACCTTTAGATCTTCAGTCTAACGCTCTCCCAACAGAGCTATTTCGGCTACTTTTTCAGCAAATTAGGCAAGGGAGGGAAACGTGTGGCATAACGTAGCGAGAAAATGAACTAGTTCTGTGTGTCCTTTTTTCTTTTCTTTTGATTAAACATAAAACAATACAGGACGCGACCAGGGAGCAAAAATCGAAATAAAAAGAACATAAATAGCACTAAACATAAAATAAAAACAAAATCACATTTAAATGAAAATAGGGGTCCTACTTGGTCCAAAGTCGATCAAATTAGTGCTTATCCAAATTAAGCCTGAATGTCACTGTTTTCCATTCATCCAATGTCTAATGTCTGTTACTATGTCAGTCAAGTCTTTGATCGTTGGCGTGGTTGGTGTCGAGCATTTCTTTGTGATGGCCTTTTTCTCTACAGCCAAAAGTATGTTCCAAGGGTATCCATTTATTGTGTCCATGGCAGGAGTGTTGAGGCCCAAGTACATAGTTTTAAATTTGAGTGGGATGGCAAAGTCAAAAACAGTCTGCAGTGCCCTGTGAATTTCAGTCCATTATTTTTGAGCAACAGCACAGCCCCAAAACACCTGATAGTGGTTTGCCTGCTGGGTTCTCCAGCAGTTAGCATTTCCTTGTGAATAATGGGCACTTTGACATGGTGTGGTGAAAAAAAACATATTTTTCCCCTTCAGGCATGTGATTTTGTGGTCTTCCTCAGGGCTGTTCCTACATTTCCACACTCTTGGTCAGACTAAACCAGGTTCACTTCTCGTTCCCATTGGTTTAGAATATAATTAGCAGAACGTCGTCCAGATTACCAATGCATTGAGATCATTTAGAAATGATTCCCCTCGCAAGTTCTGATTGATTGGTTTCAACGAAGATTACTGTCAGAGGATTATAGTGGTCATTTCTTTGTTTCATTTCTTGCTCATAATAAGTCCTATAAAAGTCCTGTCTCTCCAAGTCAAAGGATTCCTTCAAAACGTCAATGCTTTTCATTTGATTTTCTTTTGCAATGCGTTGAAACGTTTACGCCTTTTGTAATCCAGGCGTTGAATCATAAGCTTGGTCATAAGAAAACCAGCTCCAGATTTTAACAGCTTTGTTTAGTTTGTATGCTTTGGTTAGCTCCTTTCAGGGGGTAAGCACAGATTTTACCCAAAGATTCTTCATGTTTCTGCACTTTTTCAAAAGAGTAACACTACTCTCGGGGCACTCAAGGTTCCACTGAGATTTGAACTCGGATCGCTGGATTCAAAGTGTGCTAACCATTACACCATGGAACCGCAGACTGCTCCTTGGAAGGATAACGGTGATCCAAAGCTACAAGTCTTTACATCAATCATCCCTTGCCCAAAAAATGAGAAACAAGGAGTGCAAACAGTGCAAACAATCTTGATGTGCAGCAATACTTTTCCCTCTCTTAATGCAAAGTGTAGCAGCAGTAAACTTGAGGGAGAAAGGTATGGGTTTGAGGGCTCTTCTTGTGGGCTTTACTGTCCTTGTAAATCTTTTTCATAGACAATAGAGTAGGCATTTCCTTTTTACTAAACAGGCCCTAAACGAACCACCAACCTTTCGCCTACCAGCAGAACACGCTAGCCGATTGCGCCACAGAGGCGAGAATCTTGACATACCCATAAAAGGGTTACCCCTCTAATTGCAATTACAAATGAAGAAAAACTCTGGATTCAGAGCGCTAACCGCTATACCGTTGAACCACACCTTTCTACAGGATGTCCTGTTTTGAAAATAAGTATGACATTTGATCATTGGGCTATATCAAAGAGAGCAGCATTGAAGTAGGCAAACTTCTGCTTCATGGTTTCATTGTGTGGTGGTCATCACATCTGCCCTACACGCAGAAGGTCTTGGGTACAACATTCAGCAAAACCAAACATGTTACCAAACATGTTCATGCTAACAATGTTCCAACGAAAGCATGCTGTTTATGTTTTATAGATCCTTTCCAGGCCATTTATGTCCTGATCTCGCAAAATATCAAATAGACCCAGCATTCCTATTCATTGTATTTTTGAGCAAAGACTAACAATCATGTACACCTGCCGAAACCCGGGATTGAACCAGGGACCTTTAGATCTTCAGTCTAACGCTCTCCCAACTGAGCTATTTCGGCTACTTTTTCAGCAAATTAGGCAAGGGAGCGAAACGTGTGGCATAACGTAGCGAGAAAATGAACTAGTTCTGTGTGTCCTTTTTTCTTTTCTTTTGATTAAACATAAAACAATACAGGACACGACCAGGGAGCAAAAATCGAAATAAAAAGAACATAAATAGCACTAAACATAAAATAAAAACAAAATCACATTTAAATGAAAATAGGGGTCCTACTTGGTCCAAAGTCGATCAAATTAGTGCTTATCCAAATTAAGCCTGAATGTCACTGTTTTCCATTCATCCAATGTCTAATGTCTGTTACTATGTCAGTCAAGTCTTTGATCGTTGGCGTGGTTGGTGTCGAGCATTTCTTTGTGATGGCCTTTTTCTCTACAGCCAAAAGTATGTTCCAAGGGTATCCATTTATTGTGTCCATGGCAGGAGTGTTGAGGCCCAAGTACATAGTTTTAAATTTGAGTGGGATGGCAAAGTCAAAAACAGTCTGCAGTGCCCTGTGAATTTCAGTCCATTATTTTTGAGCAACAGCACAGCCCCACAACACCTAATAGTGGTTTGCCTGCTGGGTTCTCCAGCAGTTAGCATTTCCTTGTGAATAATGGGCACTTTGACATGGTGTGGTGAAAAAAACATATTTTTCCCCTTCAGGCATGTGATTTTGTGGTCTTCCTCAGGGCTGTTCCTACATTTCCACACTCTTGGTCAGACAAAACCAGGTTCACTTCTCGTTCCCATTGGTTTAGAATATACTTAGCAGAACGTTGTCCAGATTACCAATGCATTGAGATCATTTAGAAATGATTCCCCTCGCAAGTTCTGATTGATTGGCTTCAACGAAGATTACTGTCAGAGGATTATAGTGGTCATTTCTTTGTTTCATTTCTTGCTTATAATAAGTCCCATAAAAGTCCTGTCTCTCCAAGTCAAAGGATTCCTTCAACACATCAATGCTTTTCATTTGATTTTCTTTTGCAATGCGGTGAAACGTTTACGCCTTTTGTAATCCAGGCGTTGAATCATAAGCTTGGTCATAAGAAAACCAGCTCCAGATTTTAACAGCTTTGTTTAGTTTGTATGCTTTGGTTAGCTCCTTTCAGGGGGTAAGCACAGATTTTACCCAAAGATTCTTCATGTTTCTGCACTTTTTCAAAAGAGTAACGCTACTCTCGGGGCACTCAAGGTTCCACTGAGATTTGAACTCGGATCGCTGGATTCAAAGTGTGCTAACCATTACACCATGGAACCGCAGACTGCTCCTTGGAAGGATAACAGTGATCCAAAGCTACAAGTCTTACATCAATCATCCCTTGCCCAAAAAATGAGAAACAAGGAGTGCAAACAGTGCAAATAATCTTGATGTGCAGCAATACTTTTCCCTCTCTTAATGCAAAGTGTAGCAGCAGTAAACTTGAGGGAGAAAGGTATGGGTTTGAGGGCTCTTCTTGTGGGCTTTACTGTCCTTGTAAATCTTTTTCATAGACAAAAGAGTAGGCATTTCCTGTTAACTAAACAGGCCCTTTGACCAAGGAAGCCCCAGCGCCGTAATGCTTTCCTGGTTTCCTTACATAATTACATTCAGTGGTTACTTGTGGGATTGTATTTCTTGCTTGCTCTGGCAAGGTGAGCAGTCGTCCCTGGGTGGGCTCGAACCACCAACTTTTCGCCTACCAGCAGAACGCGCTAGCCGATTGCGCCACAGAGGCGAGAATCTTGACATACTCGTAAAAGGGTTACCCCTCTAATTGCAATTAGAAATGAAGAAAAACTCTGGATTCAGAGCGCTAACCGCTATACCGTTGAACCACACCTTTCTACAGGATGTCCTGTTTTGAAAATAAGTATGACATTTGATCATTGGGCTATATCAAAGAGAGCAGCATTGAAGTAGGCAAACTTCTGCTTCATGGTTTCATTGTGTGGTGGTCATCACATCTGCCCTACACGCAGAAGGTCTTGGGTACAACATTCAGCAAAACCAAACATGTTACCAAACATGTTCATGCTAACAATGTTCCAACGAAAGCATGCTGTTTATGTTTTATAGATCCTTTCCAGGCCATTTATGTCCTGATCTCGCAAAATATCCAATAGACCCAGCATTCCTATTCATTGTATTTTTGAGCAAAGACTAACATTCAGGTACACCTGCCGAAACCCGGGATTGAACCAGGGACCTTTAGATCTTCAGTCTAACGCTCTCCCAACTGAGCTATTTCGGCTACTTTTTCACCAAATTAGGCAAGGGAGCGAAATTTGTGGCATAACGTAGCGAGAAAATGAACTAGTTCTGTGTGTCCTTTTTTCTTTTCTTTCGATTAAACATAAAACAATACAGGACACGACCAGGGAGCAAAAATCGAAATAAAAAGAACATAAATAGCACTAAACATAAAATAAAAACAAAATCACATTTAAATGAAAATAGGGGTCCTACTTGGTCCAAAGTCGATCAAATTAGTGCTTAACCAAATTAAGTCTGAATGTCACTGTTTTCCATTCATCCAATGTCTAATGTCTGTTACTATGTCAGTCAAGTCTTTGATCGTTGGCGTGGTTGGTGTCGAGCATTTCTTTGTGATGGCCTTTTTCTCTACAGCCAAAAGTATGTTCCAAGGGTATCCATTTATTGTGTCCATGGCAGGAGTGTTGAGGCCCAAGTACATAGTTTTAAATTTGAGTGGGATGGCAAAGTCAAAAACAGTCTGCAGTGCCCTGTGAATTTCAGTCCATTATTTTTGAGCAACAGCACAGCCCCAAAACACCTGATAGTGGTTTGCCTGCTGGGTTCTCCAGCAGTTAGCATTTCCTTGTGAATAATGGGCACTTTGACATGGTGTGGTGAAAAAAACATATTTTTCCCCTTCAGGCATGTGATTTTGTGGTCTTCCTCAGGGCTGTTCCTACATTTCCACACTCTTGGTCAGACTAAACCAGGTTCACTTCTCGTTCCCATTGGTTTAGAATATAATTAGCAGAACGTTGTCCAGATTACCAATGCATTGAGATCATTTAGAAATGATTCCCCTCGCAAGTTCTGATTGATTGGTTTCAACGAAGATTACTGTCAGAGGATTATAGTGGTCATTTCTTTGTTTCATTTCTTGCTCATAATAAGTCCTATAAAAGTCCTGTCTCTCCAAGTCAAAGGATTCCTTCAAAACGTCAATGCTTTTCATTTGATTTTCTTTTGCAATGCGGTGAAACGTTTACGCCTTTTGTAATCCAGGCGTTGAATCATAAGCTTGGTCATAAGAAAACCAGCTCCAGATTTTAACAGCTTTGTTTAGTTTGTATGCTTTGGTTGGCTCCTTTCAGGGGGTAAGCACAGATTTTACCCAAAGATTCTTCATGTTTCTGCACTTTTTCAAAAGAGTAACGCTACTCTCGGGGCACTCAAGGTTCCACTGAGATTTGAACTCGGATCGCTGGATTCAAAGTGTGCTAACCATTACACCATGGAACCGCAGACTGCTCCTTGGAAGGATAACGGTGATCCAAAGCTACAAGTCTTTACATCAATCATCCCTTGCCCAAAAAATGAGAAACAAGGCTGTGCAAACAGTGCAAACAATCTTGATGTGCAGCAATACTTTTCCCTCTCTTAATGCAAAGTGTAGCAGCAGTAAACTTGAGGGAGAAAGGTATGGGTTTGAGGGCTCTTCTTGTGGGCTTTACTGTCCTTGTAAATCTTTTTTCATAGACAATAGAGTAGGCATTTCCTTTTTACTAAACAGGCCCTAAACGAACCACCAACCTTTCGCCTACCAGCAGAACGCGCTAGCCGATTGCGCCACAGAGGCGAGAATCTTGACATACCTGTAAAAGGGTTACCCCTCTAATTGCAATTAGAAATGAAGAAAAACTCTGGATTCAGAGCGCTAACCGCTATACCGTTGAACCACACCTTTCTACAGGATGTCCTGTTTTGAAAATAAGTATGACATTTGATCATTGGGCTATATCAAAGAGAGCAGCATTGAAGTAGGCAAACTTCTGCTTCATGGTTTCATTGTGTGGTGGTCATCACATCTGCCCTACACGCAGAAGGTCTTGGGTACAACATTCAGCAAAACCAAACATGTTACCAAACATGTTCATGCTAACAATGTTCCAACGAAAGCATGCTGTTTATGTTTTATAGATCCTTTCCAGGCCATTTATGTCCTGATCTCGCAAAATATCCAATAGACCCAGCATTCCTATTCATTGTATTTTTGAGCAAAGACTAACAATCATGTACACCTGCCGAAACCCAGGATTGAACCAGGGACCTTTAGATCTTCAGTCTAACGCTCTCCCAACAGAGCTATTTCGGCTACTTTTTCAGCAAATTAGGCAAGGGAGGGAAACGTGTGGCATAACGTAGCGAGAAAATGAACTAGTTCTGTGTGTCCTTTTTTCTTTTCTTTTGATTAAACATAAAACAATACAGGACGCGACCAGGGAGCAAAAATCGAAATAAAAAGAACATAAATAGCACTAAACATAAAATAAAAACAAAATCACATTTAAATGAAAATAGGGGTCCTACTTGGTCCAAAGTCGATCAAATTAGTGCTTATCCAAATTAAGCCTGAATGTCACTGTTTTCCATTCATCCAATGTCTAATGTCTGTTACTATGTCAGTCAAGTCTTTGATCGTTGGCGTGGTTGGTGTCGAGCATTTCTTTGTGATGGCCTTTTTCTCTACAGCCAAAAGTATGTTCCAAGGGTATCCATTTATTGTGTCCATGGCAGGAGTGTTGAGGCCCAAGTACATAGTTTTAAATTTGAGTGGGATGGCAAAGTCAAAAACAGTCTGCAGTGCCCTGTGAATTTCAGTCCATTATTTTTGAGCAACAGCACAGCCCCAAAACACCTGATAGTGGTTTGCCTGCTGGGTTCTCCAGCAGTTAGCATTTCCTTGTGAATAATGGGCACTTTGACATGGTGTGGTGAAAAAAAACATATTTTTCCCCTTCAGGCATGTGATTTTGTGGTCTTCCTCAGGGCTGTTCCTACATTTCCACACTCTTGGTCAGACTAAACCAGGTTCACTTCTCGTTCCCATTGGTTTAGAATATAATTAGCAGAACGTCGTCCAGATTACCAATGCATTGAGATCATTTAGAAATGATTCCCCTCGCAAGTTCTGATTGATTGGTTTCAACGAAGATTACTGTCAGAGGATTATAGTGGTCATTTCTTTGTTTCATTTCTTGCTCATAATAAGTCCTATAAAAGTCCTGTCTCTCCAAGTCAAAGGATTCCTTCAAAACGTCAATGCTTTTCATTTGATTTTCTTTTGCAATGCGTTGAAACGTTTACGCCTTTTGTAATCCAGGCGTTGAATCATAAGCTTGGTCATAAGAAAACCAGCTCCAGATTTTAACAGCTTTGTTTAGTTTGTATGCTTTGGTTAGCTCCTTTCAGGGGGTAAGCACAGATTTTACCCAAAGATTCTTCATGTTTCTGCACTTTTTCAAAAGAGTAACACTACTCTCGGGGCACTCAAGGTTCCACTGAGATTTGAACTCGGATCGCTGGATTCAAAGTGTGCTAACCATTACACCATGGAACCGCAGACTGCTCCTTGGAAGGATAACGGTGATCCAAAGCTACAAGTCTTTACATCAATCATCCCTTGCCCAAAAAATGAGAAACAAGGCTGTGCAAACAGTGCAAACAATCTTGATGTGCAGCAATACTTTTCCCTCTCTTAATGCAAAGTGTAGCAGCAGTAAACTTGAGGGAGAAAGGTATGGGTTTGAGGGCTCTTCTTGTGGGCTTTACTGTCCTTGTAAATCTTTTTCATAGACAATAGAGTAGGCATTTCCTTTTTACTAAACAGGCCCTAAACGAACCACCAACCTTTCGCCTACCAGCAGAACGCGCTAGCCGATTGCGCCACAGAGGCGAGAATCTTGACATACCCATAAAAGGGTTACCCCTCTAATTGCAATTAGAAATGAAGAAAAACTCTGGATTCAGAGCGCTAACCGCTATACCGTTGAACCACACCTTTCTACAGGATGTCCTGTTTTGAAAATAAGTATGACATTTGATCATTGGGCTATATCAAAGAGAGCAGCATTGAAGTAGGCAAACTTCTGCTTCATGGTTTCATTGTGTGGTGGTCATCACATCTGCCCTACACGCAGAAGGTCTTGGGTACAACATTCAGCAAAACCAAACATGTTACCAAACATGTTCATGCTAACAATGTTCCAACGAAAGCATGCTGTTTATGTTTTATAGATCCTTTCCAGGCCATTTATGTCCTGATCTCGCAAAATATCCAATAGACCCAGCATTCCTATTCATTGTATTTTTGAGCAAAGACTAACATTCAGGTACACCTGCCGAAACCCGGGATTTAACCAGGGACCTTTAGATCTTCAGTCTAACGCTCTCCCAACTGAGCTATTTCGGCTACTTTTTAGTGAATTAGGCAAGGGAGCGAAATTTGTGGCATAACGTAGCGAGAAAATGAACTAGTTCTGTGTGTCCTTTTTTCTTTTCTTTCGATTAAACATAAAACAATACAGGACACGACCAGGGAGCAAAAATCGAAATAAAAAGAACATAAATAGCACTAAACATAAAATAAAAACAAAATCACATTTAAATGAAAATAGGGGTCCTACTTGGTCCAAAGTCGATCAAATTAGTGCTTAACCAAATTAAGTCTGAATGTCACTGTTTTCCATTCATCCAATGTCTAATGTCTGTTACTATGTCAGTCAAGTCTTTGATCGTTGGCGTGGTTGGTGTCGAGCATTTCTTTGTGATGGCCTTTTTCTCTACAGCCAAAAGTATGTTCCAAGGGTATCCATTTATTGTGTCCATGGCAGGAGTGTTGAGGCCCAAGTACATAGTTTTAAATTTGAGTGGGATGGCAAAGTCAAAAACAGTCTGCAGTGCCCTGTGAATTTCAGTCCATTATTTTTGAGCAACAGCACAGCCCCAAAACACCTGATAGTGGTTTGCCTGCTGGGTTCTCCAGCAGTTAGCATTTCCTTGTGAATAATGGGCACTTTGACATGGTGTGGTGAAAAAAACATATTTTTCCCCTTCAGGCATGTGATTTTGTGGTCTTCCTCAGGGCTGTTCCTACATTTCCACACTCTTTGTCAGACTAAACCAGGTTCACTTCTCGTTCCCATTGGTTTAGAATATAATTAGCAGAACGTCGTCCAGATTACCAATGCATTGAGATCATTTAGAAATGATTCCCCTCGCAAGTTCTGATTGATTGGTTTCAACGAAGATTACTGTCAGAGGATTATAGTGGTCATTTCTTTGTTTCATTTCTTGCTCATAATAAGTCCTATAAAAGTCCTGTCTCTCCAAGTCAAAGGATTCCTTCAAAACGTCAATGCTTTTCATTTGATTTTCTTTTGCAATGCGGTGAAACGTTTACGCCTTTTGTAATCCAGGCGTTGAATCATAAGCTTGGTCATAAGAAAACCAGCTCCAGATTTTAACAGCTTTGTTTAGTTTGTATGCTTTGGTTAGCTCCTTTCAGGGGGTAAGCACAGATTTTACCCAAAGATTCTTCTTGTTTCTGCACTTTTTCAAAAGAGTAACGCTACTCTCGGGGCACTCAAGGTTCCACTGAGATTTGAACTCGGATCGCTGGATTCAAAGTGTGCTAACCATTACACCATGGAACCGCAGACTGCTCCTTGGAAGGATAACGGTGATCCAAAGCTACAAGTCTTTACATCAATCATCCCTTGCCCAAAAAATGAGAAACAAGGCTGTGCAAACAGTGCAAACAATCTTGATGTGCAGCAATACTTTTCCCTCTCTTAATGCAAAGTGTAGCAGCAGTAAACTTGAGGGAGAAAGGTATGGGTTTGAGGGCTCTTCTTGTGGGCTTTACTGTCCTTGTAAATCTTTTTCATGGACAATAGAGTAGGCATTTCCTTTTTACTAAACAGGCCCTAAACGAACCACCAACCTTTCGCCTACCAGCAGAACACGCTAGCCGATTGCGCCACAGAGGCGAGAATCTTGACACACCCATAAAAGGGTTACCCCTCTAATTGCAATTAGAAATGAAGAAAAACTCTGGATTCAGAGCGCTAACCGCTATACCGTTGAACCACACCTTTCTACAGGATGTCCTGTTTTGAAAATAAGTATGACATTTGATCATTGGGCTATATCAAAGAGAGCAGCATTGAAGTAGGCAAACTTCTGCTTCATGGTTTCATTGTGTGGTGGTCATCACATCTGCCCTACACGCAGAAGGTCTTGGGTACAACATTCAGCGAAACCAAACATGTTACCAAACATGTTCATGCTAACAATGTTCCAACGAAAGCATGCTGTTTATGTTTTATAGATCCTTTCCAGGCCATTTATGTCCTGATCTCGCAAAATATCCAATAGACCCAGCATTCCTATTCATTGTATTTTTGAGCAAAGACTAACAATCATGTACACCTGCCGAAACCTGGGATTGAACCAGGGACCTTTAGATCTTCAGTCTAACGCTCTCCCAACTGAGCTATTTCAGCTACTTTTTCAGCAAATTAGGCAAGGGAGCGAAACGTGTGGCATAACGTAGCGAGAAAATGAACTAGTTCCGTGTGTCCTTTTTTCTTTTATTTTGATTAAACATAAAACAATACAGGACGCGACCAGGGAGCAAAAATCGAAATAAAAAGAACATAAATAGCACTTAACATAAAATAAAAACAAAATCACATTTAAATGAAAATAGGGGTCCTACTTGGTCCAAAGTCGATCAAATTAGTGCTTATCCAAATTAAGCCTGAATGTCACTGTTTTCCATTCATCCAATGTCTAATGTCTGTTACTATGTCAGTCAAGTCTTTGATCGTTGGCGTGGTTGGTGTCGAGCATTTCTTTGTGATGGCCTTTTTCTCTACAGCCAAAAGTATGTTCCAAGGGTATCCATTTATTGTGTCCATGGCAGGAGTGTTGAGGCCCAAGTACATAGTTTTAAATTTGAGTGGGATGGCAAAGTCAAAAACAGTCTGCAGTGCCCTGTGAATTTCAGTCCATTATTTTTGAGCAACAGCACAGCCCCAAAACACCTGATAGTGGTTTGCCTGCTGGGTTCTCCAGCAGTTAGCATTTCCTTGTGAATAATGGGCACTTTGACATGGTGTGGTGAAAAAAACATATTTTTCCCCTTCAGGCATGTGATTTTGTGGTCTTCCTCAGGGCTGTTCCTACATTTCCACACTCTTGGTCAGACAAAACCAGGTTCACTTCTCGTTCCCATTGGTTTAGAATATACTTAGCAGAACGTCGTCCAGATTACCAATGCATTGAGATCATTTAGAAATGATTCCCCTCGCAAGTTCTGATTGATTGGTTTCAACAAAGATTACTGTCAGAGGATTATAGTGGTCATTTCTTTGTTTCATTTCTTGCTCATAATAAGTCCTATAAAAGTCCTGTCTCTCCAAGTCAAAGGATTCCTTCAAAACGTCAATGCTTTTCATTTGATTTTCTTTTGCAATGCGGTGAAACGTTTACGCCTTTTGTAATCCAGGCGTTGAATCATAAGCTTGGTCATAAGAAAACCAGCTCCAGATTTTAACAGCTTTGTTTAGTTTGTATGCTTTGGTTGGCTCCTTTCAGGGGGTAAGCACAGATTTTACCCAAAGATTCTTCATGTTTCTGCACTTTTTCAAAAGAGTAACGCTACTCTCGGGGCACTCAACGTTCCACTGAGATTTGAACTCGGATCGCTAGATTCAAAGTGTGCTAACCATTACACCATGGAACCGCAGACTGCTCCTTGGAAGGATAACGGTGATCCAAAGCTACAAGTCTTTACATCAATCATCCCTTGCCCAAAAAATGAGAAACAAGGCTGTGCAAACAGTGCAAACAATCTTGATGTGCAGCAATACTTTTCCCTCTCTTAATGCAAAGTGTAGCAGCAGTAAACTTGAGGGAGAAAGGTATGGGTTTGAGGGCTCTTCTTGTGGGCTTTACTGTCCTTGTAAATCTTTTTCATAGACAAAAAGTAGGCATTTCCTGTTAACTAAACAGGCCCTTTGACCAAGGAAGCCCCAGCGCCGTAATGATTTCCTGGTTTCCTTACATAATTACATACTGTGGTTACTTGTGGGATTGTATTTCTTGCTTGCTCTGGCAAGGTGAGCAGTCGTCCCTGGGTGGGCTTGAACCACCAACTTTTCGCCTACCAGCAGAACGCGCTAGCCGATTGTGCCACAGAGGCGAGAATCTTGACATACCCGTAAAAGGGTTACCCCTCTAATTGCAATTAGAAATGAAGAAAAACTCTGGATTCAGAGCGCTAACCGCTATACCGTTGAACCACACCTTTCTACAGGATGTCCTGTTTTGAAAATAAGTATGACATTTATCATTGGGCTATATCAAAGAGAGCAGCATTGAAGTAGGCAAACTTCTGCTTCATGGTTTCATTGTGTGGTGGTCATCACATCTGCCCTACACGCAGAAGGTCTTGGGTACAACATTCAGCAAAACCAAACATGTTACCAAACATGTTCATGCTAACAATGTTCCAACGAAAGCATGCTGTTTATGTTTTATAGATCCTTTCCAGGCCATTTATGTCCTGATCTCGCAAAATATCCAATAGACCCAGCATTCCTATTCATTGTATTTTTGAGCAAAGACTAACATTCAGGTACACCTGCCGAAACCCGGGATTGAACCAGGGACCTTTAGATCTTCAGTCTAACGCTCTCCCAACTGAGCTATTTCGGCTACTTTTTCAGCAAATTAGGCAAGGGATCGAAACGTGTGGCATAACGTAGTGAGAAAATGAACTAGTTCTGTGTGTCCTTTTTTCTTTTCTTTCGATGAAACATAAAACAATACAGGACACGACCAGGGAGCAAAAATCGAAATAAAAAGAACATAAATAGCACTAAACATAAAATAAAAACAAAATCACATTTAAATGAAAATAGGGGTCCTACTTGGTCCAAAGTCAATCAAATTAGTGCTTGTCCAAATTAAGCCTGAATGTCACTGTTTTCCATTCATCCAATGTCTAATGTCTGTTACTATGTCAGTCAAGTCTTTGATCGTTGGCGTGGTTGGTGTCGAGCATTTCTTTGTGATGGCCTTTTTCTCTACAGCCAAAAGTATGTTCCAAGGGTATCCATTTATTGTGTCCATGGCAGGAGTGTTGAGGCCCAAGTACATAGTTTTAAATTTGAGTGGGATGGCAAAGTCAAAAACAGTCTGCAGTGCCCTGTGAATTTCAGTCCATTATTTTTGAGCAACAGCACAGCCCCAAAACACCTGATAGTGGTTTCCCTGCTGGGTTCTCCAGCAGTTAGCATTTCCTTGTGAATAATGCACACTTTGACATGGTGTGGTGAAAAAAACATATTTTTCCCCTTCAGGCATGTGATTTTGTGGTCTTCCTCAGGGCTGTTCCTACATTTCCACACTCTTGGTCAGACAAAACCAGGTTCACTTCTCGTTCCCATTGGTTTAGAATATACTTAGCAGAACGTTGTCCAGATTACCAATGCATTGAGATCATTTAGAAATGATTCCCCTCGCAAGTTCTGATTGATTGGCTTCAACGAAGATTACTGTCAGAGGATTATAGTGGTCATTTCTTTGTTTCATTTCTTGCTTATAATAAGTCCTATTAAAGTCCTGTCTCTCCAAGTCAAAGGATTCCTTCAACACATCAATGCTTTTCATTTGAGTTTCTTTTGCAATGCGGTGAAACGTTTACGCCTTTTGTAATCCAGGCGTTGAATCATAAGCTTGGTCATAAGAAAACCAGCTCCAGATTTTAACAGCTTTGTTTAGTTTGTATGCTTTGGTTAGCTCCTTTCAGGGGGTAAGCACAGATTTTACCCAAAGATTCTTCATGTTTCTGCACTTTTTCAAAAGAGTAACGCTACTCTCGGGGCACTCAAGGTTCCACTGAGATTTGAACTCGGATCGCTGGATTCAAAGTGTGCTAACCATTACACCATGGAACCGCAGACTGCTCCTTGGAAGGATAACGGTGATCCAAAGCTACAAGTCTTTACATCAATCATCCCTTGCCCAAAAAATGAGAAACAAGGAGTGCAAACAGTGCAAAGAATCTTGATGTGCAGCAATACTTTTCCCTCTCTTAATGCAAAGTGTAGCAGCAGTGAACTTGAGGGAGAAAGGTATGGGTTTGAGGGCTCTTCTTGTGGGCTTTACTGTCCTTGTAAATCTTTTTCATAGACAAAAAGTAGGCATTTCCTGTTAACTAAACAGGCCCTTTGACCAAGGAAGCCCCAGCGCCGCAATGATTTCCTGGTTTCCTTACATAATTACATACTGTGGTACTTGTGGGATTGTATTTCTTGCTTGCTCTGGCAAGGTGAGCAGTCGTCCCTGAGTGGGCTCGAACCACCAACTTTTCGCCTACCAGCAGAACGCGCTAGCCGATTGCGCCACAGAGGCGAGAATCTTGACATACCCGTAAAAGGGTTACCCCTCTAATTGCAATTAGAAATGAAGAAAAACTCTGGATTCAGAGCGCTAACCGCTATACCGTTGAACCACACCTTTCTACAGGATGTCCTGTTTTGAAAATAAGTATGACATTTGATCATTGGGCTATATCAAAGAGAGCAGCATTGAAGTAGGCAAACTTCTGCTTCATGGTTTCATTGTGTGGTGGTCATCACATCTGCCCTACACGCAGAAGGTCTTGGGTACAACATTCAGCAAAACCAAACATGTTACCAAACATGTTCATGCTAACAATGTTCCAACGAAAGCATGCTGTTTATGTTTTATAGATCCTTTCCAGGCCATTTATGTCCTGATCTCGCAAAATATCCAATAGACCCAGCATTCCTATTCATTGTATTTTTGAGCAAAGACTAACATTCAGGTACACCTGCCGAAACCCGGGATTGAACCAGGGACCTTTAGATCTTCAGTCTAACGCTCTCCCTACTGAGCTATTTCGGCTGCTTTTTCAGCAAATTAGGCAAGGGAGCGAAACGTGTGGCATAACGTAGCGAGAAAATGAACTAGTTCTGTGTGTCCTTTTTTCTTTTCTTTCGATGAAACATAAAACAATACAGGACACGACCAGGGAGCAAAAATCGAAATAAAAAGAACATAAATAGCACTGAACATAAAATAAAAACAAAATCACATTTAAATGAAAATAGGGGTCCTACTTGGTCCAAAGTCGATCAAATTAGTGCTTATCCAAACTAACCCTTTAAGCGCCAAAGTCGCAGAAATGCAACTTTACCGTACAAGGGAATTAATGAAATAATAGTAGAAAATGAATCACTTCAGTCATTGGTCGGTTCGGTGCAACTTCCCTTTATTAGCCAGGTATGATCCAGGGCAGATCCGGTAAGGAAAAAAATGGCTGGAGGAAGTACACGTGGCATGCAATTTACAGCAGATTCTGACTCTGAAGGAAATTATCTCCCCGAGAGTGACTATGGATTTCCAAGTGGAGATGAAGGGACTTCGAAACAACGGACAGGTGCAAAGGACAGACGGAGGCGAGGAACCAGTGGAACCAGTGGCTGCAGTAAAACTTGCCCGGTGGATGAGAGCTGGGACATGCTGAGAGAGGTCGAGGTATTTGAGGCATGGATCAAACCTTTTGAAGACCCAGTTGGCTACACAGGAGAGATGGATCTGACGGATGCTAATCCATTTGATATTCTGTCACTCTTTCTGACCGATCAGTTTTGGACTTTCATTACTGATGAGACAAATAGATATGCACATCAGTGTATGGCACCTATGATTCTGAAGCCACATTCAAGATTTCTTGAGTGGTATGATGTATCAGTCACCGAAATGAAAGCTTTCTTCGCTTTGCATCTCTCCATGGGCCTTGTTGAGAAACCTGAAATCGAGGATTACTGGGGAACATTTTGGCTTACACAAACGCCTGGATTTGGAAATGTAATGTCAAGAAACAGATTTGAAATCATTCTTTCGTTCTTTCATTTTGTCAACAATAATGATTATGTGAGAACAGGCGAGCCCGGGCATGATAAACTGTTCAAAGTCCGCCCAATAATAGATTTGATTATTCCCAAATTTGCAGCAGTTTACAGTCCAATCAAGGAGCTTTCTTTAGATGAAATGACAATAGCTTTCAAGGGGAGATCTTCAGTAAAATGTTACTCTCCGAATAAACCTGACAAATATGGCTATAGAGTGTATGCCCTGAGTGAAAGCTGTTCAGGGTATGTTTTGCGCTGGTCAATGCACACTGGACAGTACAAAAATAATGCAAGCAACATCAGTGCAACACACGCAGTTGTCCGTGAGTTGGTTTCTCCCTTTACGGGCAAAGGACACGAGATTTACATGGACAGTTACTATACCTCGCCTGTAATTGCAAATGAATTAGCAGATTTGGAAACTGGACTGTGTGGGACGGTAAGGATTACCAGGTTGGGGATGCCAAAATGCCTTGGTAAAAGTGTCTTACAGCTGAAAAAAGGAGATGACCCAGTTTTTTGCAGAAAGGGAAAACTCCTGGCTTGTGCTTGGCACGATACTAAACGTCTCACCATGTTGTCCACAGTCCATGGAAATGATTGTGTTCAGAGGAGGATCCGATCCAAGACAGATGACACTGGCTTCCGTGACATCAAAAGACCTGTATGTGTCGACCAGTACAACGCCTACATGGGTGGAGTGGACACTGCTGACCAGAGGATGAAGACATACCTCTTTCCACACAGGTCCCGGAAATGGTATCATCGCATATTCAATGCCATTATAAGCATAAGTATTGTCAACTCACACATCATATACACCAAATCCACTCCAGGCCCACACAAACCTTTAAAGGTTTACATTCAGAACATTATGGATGCATTACTGGCTGATCACTCCAAAAAACAAGAAAGGCGCTCAAGACCGGAGGGTGAAATGCCACAGAGACTCACAGAGCGTCATTGGCTTTGTCAAGCAGAGGGACGTCCAGACTGCGCCGTGTGCTCTGACCGCTCTCGTACCAAAGGCAGGCGGCAAACAAAGTACAGGTGCCGTCAGTGTGGCGTTGGCCTCTGTGCGGTTCCATGCAAAGAGAGATACCATACGCTAAAAAACTTTAAATGCTGTCATTTGGATATGTAAAAGTGCAGGGTACCTTGACCCTGGATGGACATCTTTTCTGTGATGGCTCTCTCCTTTCTTCACTGCTTTCTCCACAACCTGCCTGGCACCAATGATGGATGTATAAGTTGGAAAAATAAAAAAAATGAAAAAAAAAATACATAATAAATACCGTGTTTGTCATCATTTGGTCAGAACTTGTAATCAGGGCCCGAGTTTGAAGATGTGAGCAAAATGGGTGAAAATGGGTTAAAATGTGAAAAAACACCAAAATGAGCAAAATGAAATAATCCCCCATCATCAGTGCACAGTTTGCCCCCAGAAAAGCACTCCCCTGGGGCCTGGAGGTGATCTGACCACCAGAATATAGTACCATATACCCCTGCTGGACTTAGAAAAAAAACCGAGCTTCCAGCCAATAGTACACTATACCCGAGGGACTCTGTCGTTTTTCGGCAATAGTACACTATACCCGAGGGACTCTGTCGTTTTTCGGCAATAGTACACTATACCCGAGGGACTCTGTCGTTTTTCGGCAATAGTACACTATACCCGAGGGACTCTGTCGTTTTTCGGCAATAGTACACTATACCCGAGGGACTCTGTCGTTTTTCGGCAATAGTACACTATACCCGAGGGACTCTGTCGTTTTTCGGCAATAGTACACTATACCCGAGGGACTCTGTCGTTTTTCCGGGCCGTAGTATGAAGTTGTGAGCAAAAGGGGTGAAAATGGGTTAAAATGTGAAAAAACACCAAAATGAGCAAAATGAAATAATCCCCCATCATCAGTGCACTGTTTGCCCCCAGAAAAGCACTCCCCTGGGGCCTGGAGGTGATCTGACCATCAGAGTATAGCACCATATGCCCCTGAGGGACTTAGAGTAAAAACCGAAATAGTACACTATGCCTGAAAAGACTCTGTCGTTTTTCGGCAATAGTACACTATACCCGAGGGACTCTGTCGTTTTTCCGGGCCGTAGTATGAAGTTGTGAGCAAAAGGGGTGAAAATGGGTTAAAATGTGAAAAAACACCAGAATGAGCAAAATGAAATAATCCCCCATCATCAGTGCACTGTTTGCCCCCAGAAAAGCACTCCCCTGGGGCCTGGAGGTGATCTGACCATCAGAGTATAGCACCATATGCCCCTGAGGGACTTAGAGTAAAAACCGAAATAGTACACTATACCCGAGGGACTCTGTCGTTTTTCGGCAATAGTACACTATACCCGAGGGACTCTGTCGTTTTTCCGGGCCGTAGTATGAAGTTGTGAGCAAAAGGGGTGAAAATGGGTTAAAATGTGAAAAAACACCAAAATGAGCAAAATGAAATAATCCCCCATCATCAGTGCACTGTTTGCCCCCAGAAAAGCACTCCCCTGGGGCCTGGAGGTGATCTGACCATCAGAGTATAGCACCATATGCCCCTGAGGGACTTAGAGTAAAAACCGAAATAGTACACTATGCCTGAAAAGACTCTGTCGTTTTTCGGCAATAGTACACTATACCCGAGGGACTCTGTCGTTTTTCCGGGCCGTAGTATGAAGTTGTGAGCAAAAGGGGTGAAAATGGGTTAAAATGTGAAAAAACACCAAAATGAGCAAAATGAAATAATCCCCCATCATCAGTGCACTGTTTGCCCCCAGAAAAGCACTCCCCTGGGGCCTGGAGGTGATCTGACCATCAGAGTATAGCACCATATGCCCCTGAGGGACTTAGAGTAAAAAACGAAATAGTACACTATGCCTGAAAAGACTCTGTCGTTTTTCGGCAATAGTACACTATACCCGAGGGACTCTGTCGTTTTTCCGGGCCGTAGTATGAAGTTGTGAGCAAAAGGGGTGAAAATGGGTTAAAATGTGAAAAAACACCAAAATGAGCAAAATGAAATAATCCCCCATCATCAGTGCACTGTTTGCCCCCAGAAAAGCACTCCCCTGGGGCCTGGAGGTGATCTGACCATCAGAGTATAGCACCATATGCCCCTGAGGGACTTAGAGTAAAAACCGAAATAGTACACTATGCCTGAAAAGACTCTGTCGTTTTTCGGCAATAGTACACTATACCCGAGGGACTCTGTCGTTTTTCCGGGCCGTAGTATGAAGTTGTGAGCAAAAGGGGTGAAAATGGGTTAAAATGTGAAAAAACACCAAAATGAGCAAAATGAAATAATCCCCCATCATCAGTGCACTGTTTGCCCCCAGAAAAGCACTCCCCTGGGGCCTGGAGGTGATCTGACCATCAGAGTATAGCACCATATGCCCCTGAGGGACTTAGAGTAAAAACCGAAATAGTACACTATGCCTGAAAAGACTCTCGTTTTTCGGCAATAGTACACTATACCCGAGGGACTCTGTCGTTTTTCCGGGCCGTAGTATGAAGTTGT
The DNA here is from genome assembly GCF_026437365.1 of Eucyclogobius newberryi. Classification (NCBI taxonomy): domain Eukaryota; kingdom Metazoa; phylum Chordata; class Actinopteri; order Gobiiformes; family Gobiidae; genus Eucyclogobius; species Eucyclogobius newberryi. Next base: position 51,640 of record NW_027315934.1, on the reverse strand, counting down.
GAGCAAAAGGGGTGAAAATGGGTTAAAATGTGAAAAAACACCAAAATGAGCAAAATGAAATAATCCCCCATCATCAGTGCACTGTTTGCCCCCAGAAAAGCACTCCCCTGGGGCCTGGAGGTGATCTGACCATCAGAGTATAGCACCATATGCCCCTGAGGGACTTAGAGTAAAAACCGAAATAGTACACTATGCCTGAAAAGACTCTGTCTTTTTTCGGCAATAGTACACTATACCCGAGCGACTCTGTCGTTTTTCGGCAATAGTACACTATATACCGTTGGACTTAGTCGTTTTTTGGGCTCGTGGGAATAAGCGTTCAGCTCAAGATTCCCGGGCTAAATCACGCTGCTCCCGAGAAATTCTTACGCTGCTCTCACGCGGAATGTGCAAAATGGTAATGCTGGGAGGGAGGGGCGGGCGGTTTTTGAGAATGACGTTTTTCGCAATCGAAACAGGTACATTTCCTGGTTGTGCGGCTACCGGGCAAGGAGCTCGTTTGACGGGCACACGAGAACCGCGATCGATGGGCCCCGTTCTGGTTTTATCCAGCTTCCAAGGCTCCTTCACAGCCGTAATGTCAAGTCATGGTTCGGAGGTGCGGAGGTGAGCGTCGGATCACGGAGCCTCTGAATATAGCCCCGCGCTCCGCGCTCCTCCGGGCTCAAAGCGCCGCTCAGACCCGGCATGAGAGGGTCTATTTTCGGCTTGATTTTACCAGACTCCCGGGCACTTCCAGAAGCTTCCTGTTTGCTCTGATTGCTCGGGGCAGAGCACGGTGTCACGCTGACCACGGGCTGTACGCGGAGGTGAGAGCTGGTTGTAAGGCGGATCACGGAGCCTCTGAATGTAGCCCCGCGCTCCGCGCTCCTTCGGGCTCTAAGCGCCGCTCAGACCCGGCATGAGAGGGTCTATTTTCGGCTTGATTTTACCAGACTCCCGGGCACTTCCAGAAGCTTCCTGTTTGCTCTGATTGCTCGGGGCAGAGCACGGTGTCACGCTGACCACGGGCTGTACGCGGAGGTGAGAGCTGGTTGTAAGGCGGATCACGGAGCCTCTGAATATAGCCCCGCGCTCCGCGCTCCTCCGGGCTCTAAGCGCCGCTCAGACCCGGCATGAGAGGGTCTATTTTCGGCTTGATTTTACCAGACTCCCGGGCACTTCCAGAAGCTTCCTGTTTGCTCTGATTGCTCGGGGCAGAGCACGGTGTCACGCTGACCACGGGCTGTACGCGGAGGTGAGAGCTGGTTGTAAGGCGGATCACGGAGCCTCTGAATGTAGCCCCGCGCTCCGCGCTCCTCCGGGCTCTAAGCGCCGCTCAGACCCGGCATGAGAGGGTCTATTTTCGGCTTGATTTTACCAGACTCCCGGGCACTTCCAGAAGCTTCCTGTTTGCTCTGATTGCTCGGGGCAGAGCACAGTGTCACGCTGACCACGGGCTGTACGCGGAGGTGACCCGCTCCGTGATCTTAGCGCCGCCCAGACCCAGGGCCATCCACCCCGCACACGGCCAGACTTTGCCCGGCCAGGGAGCACCTTCTGCGGGTCGGAGGCTCCGGGTCGGAGCCCCTGGAGCCTGGAGCCCTCACCGGGCCCCGAACTCGGCTGCCGGAGGCAGTGCAGTGCCTCATGGATAAAAGGCACCCAGCCGTCCAACTCGCGTGAGGCGGAGCAGGGATCATCCATGAATCAACCATGAAAATGGTACAAATCATGGTTCTATGTATACCAGACAAGGAGCTTGGTCTATTGGCACTCAAGACCCGCCATCGTAGGGCCCCGTTCTGGTTTTATCCAGCTTCGAAGGCTCCTGCGCACTGCGGGTTTGTTTACATTTTGCGGCTGTGGTTTGCTCCGGCTAACCTCACGCCGGACACGTTGGAAGCGAGGCCGAGACAGAGGTCCCACCAGGCGCGGGGCTTCAGTCTGACTGGCTTCCCCCGCGCCTGGCCCCTTGTCTCCGGAGATGGGACCGTCACTCACCCCCGCACTGAAGGACGCGCGGCTTGAAGGATGATGGCTGCGCTTAGCCCCTGTGCCAGGGGCTCTGAGCCAGTCCCCTTCAGCCTCAACGCGTCCGGTGGGAACACTGTCCGGGTCCATTGTCACTCACCCCTGCGCAGAAGGACGCGCGGCTTGGAGGATGATGGCTGCGCTTGGCCCCTGGCACAGGGGCTCTGCACCAGTCCCCTTCAGCCTCAACGCGTCCGGTGGAACAACAGTCCAGGCCCTCTGTCACTCACCCCCGCACTGAAGGACGCGCGGCTTGAAGGATGATGGCTGTGCTTAGCCCCTGTGCCAGGGGCTCTGAGCCAGTCCCCTTCAGCCTCAACGCGTCCGGTGGGAACACAGTCCGGGTCCACTGTCACTCACCCCTGCGCAGAAGGACGCGCGGCTTGGAGGATGATGGCTGCGCTTAGCCCCTGGCACAGGGGCTCTGCACCAGTCCCCTTCAGCCTCAACGCGTCCGGTGGAACAACAGTCCAGGCCCACTGTCACTCACCCCCGCACTGAAGGACGCGCGGCTTGGAGGATGATGGCTGCGCTTAGCCCCTGTGCCAGGGGCTCTGAGCCAGTCCCCTTCAGCCTCAACGCGTCCGGTGGGAACACAGTCCGGGTCCACTGTCACTCACCCCTGCGCAGAAGGACGCGCGGCTTGGAGGATGATGGCTGCGCTTAGCCCCTGGCACAGGGGCTCTGCACCAGTCCCCTTCAGCCTCAAAGCGTCCGGTGGAACAACAGTCCAGGCCCACTGTCACTCACCCCCGCACTGAAGGACGCGCGGCTTGGAGGATGATGGCTGCGCTTAGCCCCTGTTACAGGGGCTCTGCGCCAGTCTCCTTCAGCCTCAACGCGTCCGACGATAACCACAGTCCGAGCCCATTGTCACTCACCCCCGCGCAGCAGGAGGCGCGGCTTGAAGGATGATGGCTGCGCTTAGCCCCTGGGCCCAAGGGCTCTGCGCCAGTCCCCTTCAGCCTCAACGTGTCCGATGGCTCTGCGCGGGGCGGGGGGCAGGGCCGGCGCATATTTTTGGTCCGACTCCGGTCCCTTCCTCGTCTCTGAGTTTGTCAAATGCAGCGCCTGTCCAGGGCTCACTTTGCTATCAACTGGCTGGTCAGCGCCATCGTAGGGCCCCGTTCTGGTTTCATCCAGCTTCGAAGGCTCCTGCGCACTGCGGGGTTGTTGGCATTTGTGGTCCTGATTTGCGCTGGCTCACCCTTACGCTGGACACAGCGCCAGATGATATATTTGGTCCGACTCCGGTCCCTTCCTCGTCTCTGAGTTTGTCAAATGCAGCGCCTGTCCAGGGCTCACTTTGCTATCAACTGGCTGGTCACCGCCATCGTAGGGCCCCGTTCTGGTTTCATCCAGCTTCGAAGGCTCCTGCGCACTGCGGGGTTGTTGGCATTTGTGGTCCTGATTTGCGCTGGCTCACCCTTACGCTGGACACAGCGCCAGATGATATATTTGGTCCGACTCCGGTCCCTTCCTCGTCTCTGAGTTTGTCAAATGCAGCGCCTGTCCAGGGCTCACTTTGCTATCAACTGGCTGGTCACCGCCATCGTAGGGCCCCGTTCTGGTTTCATCCAGCTTCGAAGGCTCCTGCGCACTGCGGGGTTGTTGGCATTTGTGGTCCTGATTTGCGCTGGCTCACCCTCACGCTGGACACAGCGCCAGATGATATATTTGGTCCGACTCCGGTCCCTTCCTCGTCTCTGAGTTTGTCAAATGCAGCTCCTGTCCAGGGCTCACTTTGCTATCAACTGGCTGGTCACCGCCATCGTAGGGCCCCGTTCTGGTTTCATCCAGCTTCGAAGGCTCCTGCGCACTGCGGGGTTGTTGGCATTTGTGGTCCAGAGCCCCGGCTCTAAATTAAACCTGTTACCCTAGTAGGCGGGCCTCCGGGTCCCCCTCTCTTCTTCGGTTATGGAGTACATTGGGCGCGGGGGCAGCCAGTGGAGGGCAAGGGCCCTGCCTCAAAGTGTGGTGTAGGGGACAGGGGAGCCAGGGCCTTGGGGTCCTGGTGCTTTTTATCTTTTAAAGTGGCTCAGAGTACCAAAGGCACGGACTTCCAGGGGGCTGCACCAAGGGTGTGTAGCTCGTGTTGGGGTGCTTAAGTGTGGGTCCCCGGGTTCGAAGGGAGGGCCTGGTCCCCGGTGGTCATCCCCGGAGTCCCAGAGCCTGCAACCCGGGGAAGAGTGGCCCGTCCCCAGACTGAGTTTGGGGGAATGCGGGGTGGCTCTGGAGGGGCTCCAGGGGTTCCAGGGGGTGCTCGGCGGAGGCCATGCCCAGCCAGAGTGGCCCTTCCCCGGGCAGAATCTGGGGAGAGTGGGGGGTGGCTCTGGAGGTGCTCCGGGGGCTCCAGGGGTTCCAGGGGGTGCTCAGTGGGGGCCATGCCCAGCCAGAGTGGCCCTTCCCCGGGCAGAATCTGGGGAGAGTGGGGGGTGGCTCTGGAGGTGCTCCGGGGGCTCCAGGGGGTGCTCAGTGGAGGCCATGCCCAGCCAGTGTGGCCCTTCCCCGGGCAGAGGTCTGGAGGAGTGGGGGGTGGCTCTGGAGGTGCTCCGGGGGCTCCAGGGGTTCCAGGGGGTGCTCAGTGGGGGCCATGCCCAGCCAGAGTGGCCCTTCCCTGGGCAAAGTCTGGTCGTGTGCGGGGTGGATGATCCCTGCTCCGCCTCACGCGAGTTCGAGACCGGCTGGGTGCCCTTTTATCCATGAGGCACTGCACTGCCTCCGGCAGCCGAGTTCGGGGCCCGGTGAGGGCTCCAGGCTCCAGGGGCTCCGACCCGGAGCCTCCGACCCGCAGAAGGTGCTCCCTGGCCGGGCAAAGTCTGGCCGTGTGCGGGGTGGATGATCCCTGCTCCGCCTCACGCGAGTTCGAGACCGGCTGGGTGCCCTTTTATCCATGAGGCACTGCACTGCCTCCGGCAGCCGAGTTCGGGGCCCGGTGAGGGCTCCAGGCTCCAGGGGCTCCGACCCGGAGCCTCCGACCCGCAGAAGGTGCTCCCTGGCCGGGCAAAGTCTGGCCGTGTGCGGGGTGGATGATCCCTGCTCCGCCTCACGCGAGTTCGAGACCGGCTGGGTGCCCTTTTATCCATGAGGCACTGCACTGCCTCCGGCAGCCGAGTTCGGGGCCCGGTGAGGGCTCCAGGCTCCAGGGGCTCCGACCCGGAGCCTCCGACCCGCAGAAGGTGCTCCCTGGCCGGGCAAAGTCTGGCCGTGTGCGGGGTGGATGATCCCTGCTCCGCCTCACGCGAGTTCGAGACCGGCTGGGTGCCCTTTTATCCATGAGGCACTGCACTGCCTCCGGCAGCCGAGTTCGGGGCCCGGTGAGGGCTCCAGGCTCCAGGGGCTCCGACCCGGAGCCTCCGACACGCAGAAGGTGCTCCCTGGCCGGGCAAAGTCTGGCCGTGTGCGGGGTGGATGATCCCTGCTCCGCCTCACTCGAGTTCGAGACCGGCTGGGTGCCCTTTTATCCATGAGGCACTGCACTGCCTCCGGCAGCCGAGTTCGGGGCCCGGTGAGGGCTCCAGGCTCCAGGGGCTCCGACCCGGAGCCTCCGACCCGCAGAAGGTGCTCCCTGGCCGGGCAAAGTCTGGCCGTGTGCGGGGTGGATGATCCCTGCTCCGCCTCACGCGAGTTCGAGACCGGCTGGGTGCCCTTTTATCCAAGAATCAACTGGAGTGTGGAGCTTCTACGGGCCTCCAGGGGCACTGCCGACCCAGAGCTGTGCCCCGGCTTCAGTTCTCTGTATCTCAGGAAGTTTTTTATTTATACATTTATTTCATCCATAATCTCTGGCGCCTAAAGGGTTATCAGTCCTTGGGGCTTGGGGCTAGGCTTGGCGTTTGTCAAATATTTATTTATTTTTGTCCACCTTTATTTACAAAAAATACAGAAGATGGCAGCAGATGATAAGGTATTGAAACCAAAAACTCTGTATTCTAACCCTTTAAGCGCCAAAGTCGCAGAAATGCAACTTTACCGTACAAGGAAATTAATGAAATAATAGTAGAAAATGAATCACTTCAGTCATTGGTCGGTTCGGTGCAACTTCCCTTTATTAGCCAGGTATGATCCAGGGCAGATCCGGTAAGGAAAAAAATGGCTGGAGGAAGTACACGTGGCATGCAATTTACAGCAGATTCTGACTCTGAAGGGTATTATCTCCCCGAGAGTGACGATGGATTTCCAAGTGGAGATGAAGGGACTTCGAAACAACGGACAGGTGCAAAGGACAGACGGAGGCGAGGAACCAGTGGAACCAGTGGCTGCAGTAAAACTTGCCCGGTGGATGAGAGCTGGGACATGCTGAGAGAGGTCGAGGTATTTGAGGCATGGATCAAACCTTTTGAAGACCCAGTTGGCTACACAGGAGAGATGGATCTGACGGATGCTAATCCATTTGATATTCTGTCACTCTTTCTGACCGATCAGTTTTGGACTTTCATTACTGATGAGACAAATAGATATGCACATCAGTGTATGGCACCTATGATTCTGAAGCCACATTCAAGATTTCTTGAGTGGTATGATGTATCAGTCACCGAAATGAAAGCTTTCTTCGCTTTGCATCTCTCCATGGGCCTTGTTGAGAAACCTGAAATCGAGGATTACTGGGGAACATTTTGGCTTACACAAACGCCTGGATTTGGAAATGTAATGTCAAGAAACAGATTTGAAATCATTCTTTCGTTCTTTCATTTTGTCAACAATAATGATTATGTGAGAACAGGCGAGCCCGGGCACGATAAACTGTTCAAAGTCCGCCCAATAATAGATTTGATTATTCCCAAATTTGCAGCAGTTTACAGTCCAATCAAGGAGCTTTCTTTAGATGAAATGACAATAGCTTTCAAGGGGAGATCTTCACTAAAATGTTACTCTCCGAATAAACCTGACAAATATGGCTATAGAGTGTATGCCCTGAGTGAAAGCTGTTCAGGGTATGTTTTGCGCTGGTCAATGCACACTGGACAGTACAAAAATAATGCAAGCAACATCAGTGCAACACACGCAGTTGTCCGTGAGTTGGTTTCTCCCTTTACGGGCAAAGGACACGAGATTTACATGGACAGTTACTATACCTCGCCTGTAATTGCAAATGAATTAGCAGATTTGGAAACTGGACTGTGTGGAACGGTAAGGATTACCAGGTTGGGGATGCCAAAATGCCTTGGTAAAAGTGTCTTACAGCTGAAAAAAGGAGATGACCCAGTTTTTTGTAGAAAGGGAAAAATCCTGGCTTGTGCTTGGCACGATACTAAACGTCTCACCATGTTGTCCACAGTCCATGGAAATGATTGTGTTCAGAGGAGGATCCGATCCAAGACAGATGACACTGGCTTCCGTGACATCAAAAGACCTGTATGTGTCGACCAGTACAACGCCTACATGGGTGGAGTGGACACTGCTGACCAGAGGATGAAGACATACCTCTTTCCACACAGGTCCCGGAAATGGTATCATCGCATATTCAATGCCATTATAAGCATAAGTATTGTCAACTCACACATCATATACACCAAATCCACTCCAGGCCCACACAAACCTTTAAAGGTTTACATTCAGAACATTATTGATGCATTACTGGCTGATCACTCCAAAAAACAAGAAAGGCGCTCAAGACCGGAGGGTGAAATGCCACAGAGACTCACAGAGCGTCATTGGCTTTGTCAAGCAGAGGGACGTCCAGACTGCGCCGTGTGCTCTGACCGCTCTCGTACCAAAGGCAGGCGGCAAACAAAGTACAGGTGCCGTCAGTGTGGCGTTGGCCTCTGTGCGGTTCCATGCAACGAGAGATACCATACGCTAAAAAACTTTAAATGCTGTCATTTGGATATGTAAAAGTGCAGGGTACCTTGACCCTGGATGGACATCTTTTCTGTGATGGCTCTCTCCTTTCTTCACTGCTTTCTCCACAACCTGCCTGGCACCAATGATGGATGTATAAGTTGGAAAAATAAAAAAAATGGAAAAAAAATACATAATAAATACCGTGTTTGTCATCATTTGGTCAGAACTTGTAATCAGGGCCCGAGTTTGAAGATGTGAGCAAAAGGGGTGAAAATGGGTTAAAATGTGAAAAAACACCAAAATGAGCAAAATGAAATAATCCCCCATCATCAGTGCACAGTTTGCCCCCAGAAAAGCACTCCCCTGGGGCCTGGAGGTGATCTGACCACCAGAATATAGTACCATATACCCCTGCTGGACTTAGAAAAAAAACCGAGCTTCCAGCCAATAGTACACTATACCCGAGGGACTCTGTCGTTTTTCGGCAATAGTACACTATACCCGAGGGACTCTGTCGTTTTTCGGCAATAGTACACTATACCCGAGGGACTCTGTCGTTTTTCGGCAATAGTACACTATACCCGAGGGACTCTGTCGTTTTTCCGGGCCGTAGTATGAAGTTGTGAGCAAAAGGGGTGAAAATGGGTTAAAATGTGAAAAAACACCAAAATGAGCAAAATGAAATAATCCCCCATCATCAGTGCACTGTTTGCCCCCAGAAAAGCACTCCCCTGGGGCCTGGAGGTGATCTGACCATCAGAGTATAGCACCATATGCCCCTGAGGGACTTAGAGTAAAAACCGAAATAGTACACTATGCCTGAAAAGACTCTGTCGTTTTTCGGCAATAGTACACTATACCCGAGGGACTCTGTCGTTTTTCCGGGCCGTAGTATGAAGTTGTGAGCAAAAGGGGTGAAAATGGGTTAAAATGTGAAAAAACACCAAAATGAGCAAAATGAAATAATCCCCCATCATCAGTGCACTGTTTGCCCCCAGAAAAGCACTCCCCTGGGGCCTGGAGGTGATCTGACCATCAGAGTATAGCACCATATGCCCCTGAGGGACTTAGAGTAAAAACCGAAATAGTACACTATACCTGAAAAGACTCTGTCATTTTTCGGCAATAGTACACTATACCCGAGCGACTCTGTCGTTTTTCGGCAATAGTACACTATATACCGTTGGACTTAGTCGTTTTTTGGGCTCGTGGGAATAAGCGTTCAGCTCAAGATTCCCGGGCTAAATCACGCTGCTCCCGAGAAATTCTTACGCTGCTCTCACGCGGAATGTGCAAAATGGTAATGCTGGGAGGGAGGGGCGGGCGGTTTTTGAGAATGACGTTTTTCGCAATCGAAACAGGTACATTTCCTGGTTGTGCGGCTACCGGGCAAGGAGCTCGTTTGACGGGCACACGAGAACCGCGATCGATGGGCCCCGTTCTGGTTTTATCCAGCTTCCAAGGCTCCTTCACAGCCGTAATGTCAAGTCATGGTTCGGAGGTGCGGAGGTGAGCGTCGGATCACGGAGACTCTGAATGGAGCCCCGCGCTCCGCGCTCCTCCGGGCTCTAAGCGCCGCTCAGACCCGGCATGAGAGGGTCTATTTTCGGCTTGATTTTACCAGACTCCCGGGCACTTCCAGAAGCTTCCTGTTTGCTCTGATTGCTCGGGGCAGAGCACGGTGTCACGCTGACCACGGGCTGTACGCGGAGGTGAGAGCTGGTTGTAAGGCGGATCACGGAGGCTCTGAATGGAGCCCCGCACTCCGCGCTCCTCCGGGCTCTAAGCGCCGCTCAGACCCGGCATGAGAGGGTCTATTTTCGGCTTGATTTTACCAGACTCCCGGGCACTTCCAGAAGCTTCCTGTTTGCTCTGATTGCTCGGGGCAGAGCACGGTGTCACGCTGACCACGGGCTGTACGCGGAGGTGAGAGCTGGTTGTAAGGCGGATCACGGAGGCTCTGAATGGAGCCCCGCGCTCCGCGCTCCTCCGGGCTCTAAGCGCCGCTCAGACCCGGCATGAGAGGGTCTATTTTCGGCTTGATTTTACCAGACTCCCGGGCACTTCCAGAAGCTTCCTGTTTGCTCTGATTGCTCGGGGCAGAGCACGGTGTCACGCTGACCACGGGCTGTACGCGGAGGTGACCCGCTCCGTGATCTTAGCGCCGCCCAGACCCAGGGCCATCCACCCCGCACACGGCCAGACTTTGCCCGGCCAGGGAGCACCTTCTGCGGGTCGGAGGCTCCGGGTCGGAGCCCCTGGAGCCTGGAGCCCTCACCGGGCCCCGAACTCGGCTGCCGGAGGCAGTGCAGTGCCTCATGGATAAAAGGCACCCAGCCGTCCAACTCGCGTGAGGCGGAGCAGGGATCATCCATGAATCAACCATGAAAATGGTACAAATCATGGTTCTATGTATACCAGACAAGGAGCTTGGTCTATTGGCACTCAAGACCCGCCATCGTAGGGCCCCGTTCTGGTTTTATCCAGCTTCGAAGGCTCCTGCGCACTGCGGGTTTGTTTACATTTTGCGGCTGTGGTTTGCTCCGGCTAACCTCACGCCGGACACGTTGGAAGCGAGGCCGAGACAGAGGTCCCACCAGGCGCGGGGCTTCAGTCTGACTGGCTTCCCCCGCGCCTGGCCCCTTGTCTCCGGAGATGGGACCGTCACTCACCCCCGCACTGAAGGACGCGCGGCTTGAAGGATGATGGCTGCGCTTAGCCCCTGTGCCAGGGGCTCTGAGCCAGTCCCCTTCAGCCTCAACGCGTCCGGCGGGAACACAGTCCGGGTCCATTGTCACTCACCCCTGCGCAGAAGGACGCGCGGCTTGGAGGATGATGGCTGCGCTTAGCCCCTGGCACAGGGGCTCTGCACCAGTCCCCTTCAGCCTCAACGCGTCCGGTGGAACAACAGTCCAGGCCCTCTGTCACTCACCCCCGCACTGAAGGACGCGCGGCTTGAAGGATGATGGCTGTGCTTAGCCCCTGTGCCAGGGGCTCTGAGCCAGTCCCCTTCAGCCTCAACGCGTCCGGTGGGAACACAGTCCGGGTCCACTGTGACTCACCCCTGCGCAGAAGGACGCGCGGCTTGGAGGATGATGGCTGCGCTTAGCCCCTGGCACAGGGGCTCTGCACCAGTCCCCTTCAGCCTCAACGCGTCCGGTGGAACAACAGTCCAGGCCCACTGTCACTCACCCCCGCACTGAAGGACGCGCGGCTTGGAGGATGATGGCTGCGCTTAGCCCCTGTGCCAGGGGCTCTGAGCCAGTCCCCTTCAGCCTCAACGCGTCCGGTGGGAACACAGTCCGGGTCCATTGTCACTCACCCCTGCGCAGAAGGACGCGCGGCTTGGAGGATGATGGCTGCGCTTAGCCCCTGGCACAGGGGCTCTGCACCAGTCCCCTTCAGCCTCAACGCGTCCGGTGGAACAACAGTCCAGGCCCTCTGTCACTCACCCCCGCACTGAAGGACGCGCGGCTTGAAGGATGATGGCTGTGCTTAGCCCCTGTGCCAGGGGCTCTGAGCCAGTCCCCTTCAGCCTCAACGCGTCCGGTGGGAACACAGTCCGGGTCCACTGTCACTCACCCCTGCGCAGAAGGACGCGCGGCTTGGAGGATGAAGGCTGCGCTTAGCCCCTGGCACAGGGGCTCTGCACCAGTCCCCTTCAGCCTCAACGCGTCCGGTGGAACAACAGTCCAGGCCCTCTGTCACTCACCCCCGCACTGAAGGACGCGCGGCTTGAAGGATGATGGCTGTGCTTAGCCCCTGTGCCAGGGGCTCTGAGCCAGTCCCCTTCAGCCTCAACGCGTCCGGTGGGAACACAGTCCGGGTCCACTGTCACTCACCCCTGCGCAGAAGGACGCGCGGCTTGGAGGATGATGGCTGCGCTTAGCCCCTGGCACAGGGGCTCTGCACCAGTCCCCTTCAGCCTCAACGTGTCCGGTGGAACAACAGTCCAGGCCCACTGTCACTCACCCCCGCACTGAAGGACGCGCGGCTTGGAGGATGATGGCTGCGCTTAGCCCCTGTTACAGGGGCTCTGCGCCAGTCTCCTTCAGCCTCAACGCGTCCGACGGAACCACAGTCCGAGCCCATTGTCACTCACCCCCGCGCAGCAGGAGGCGCGGCTTGAAGGATGATGGCTGCGCTTAGCCCCTGGGCCCAAGGGCTCTGCGCCAGTCCCCTTCAGCCTCAACGTGTCCGATGGCTCTGCGCGGGGCGGGGGGCAGGGCCGGCGCATATTTTTGGTCCGACTCAGGTCCCTTCCTCGTCTCTGAGTCTGTCAAATGCAGCGCCTGTCCAGGGCTCACTTTGCTATCAACTGGCTGGTCACCGCCATCGTAGGGCCCCGTTCTGGTTTCATCCAGCTTCGAAGGCTCCTGCGCACTGCGGGGTTGTTGGCATTTGTGGTCCTGATTTGCGCTGGCTCACCCTTACGCTGGACACAGCGCCAGATGATATATTTGGTCCGACTCCGGTCCCTTCCTCGTCTCTGAGTTTGTCAAATGCAGCGGCTGTCCAGGGCTCACTTTGCTATCAACTGGCTGGTCACCGCCATCGTAGGGCCCCGTTCTGGTTTCATCCAGCTTCGAAGGCTCCTGCGCACTGCGGGGTTGTTGGCATTTGTGGTCCTGATTTGCGCTGGCTCACCCTTACGCTGGACACACCGCCAGATGATATATTTGGTCCGACTCCGGTTCCTTCCTCGTCTCTGAGTTTGTCAAATGCAGCGCCTGTCCAGGGCTCACTTTGCTATCAACTGGCTGGTCACCGCCATCGTAGGGCCCCGTTCTGGTTTCATCCAGCTTCGAAGGCTCCTGCGCACTGCGGGGTTGTTGGCATTTGTGGTCCTGATTTGCGCTGGCTCACCCTTACGCTGGACACAGCGCCAGATGATATATTTGGTCCGACTCCGGTCCCTTCCTCGTCTCTGAGTCTGTCAAATGCAGCGCCTGTCCAGGGCTCACTTTGCTATCAACTGGCTGGTCACCGCCATCGTAGGGCCCCGTTCTGGTTTCATCCAGTTTCGAAGGCTCCTGCGCACTGCGGGGTTGTTGGCATTTGTGGTCCTGATTTGCGCTGGCTCACCCTTACGCTGGACACAGCGCCAGATGATATATTTGGTCCGACTCCGGTCCCTTCCTCGTCTCTGAGTTTGTCAAATGCAGCGCCTGTCCAGGGCTCACTTTGCTATCAACTGGCTGGTCACCGCCATCGTAGGGCCCCGTTCTGGTTTCATCCAGCTTCGAAGGCTCCTGCGCACTGCGGGGTTGTTGGCATTTGTGGTCCTGATTTGCGCTGGCTCACCCTTACGCTGGACACACCGCCAGATGATATATTTGGTCCGACTCCGGTCCCTTCCTCGTCTCTGAGTTTGTCAAATGCAGCGCCTGTCCAGGGCTCACTTTGCTATCAACTGGCTGGTCACCGCCATCGTAGGGCCCCGTTCTGGTTTCATCCAGCTTCGAAGGCTCCTGCGCACTGCGGGGTTGTTGGCATTTGTGGTCCAGAGCCCCGGCTCTAAATTAAACCTGTTACCCTAGTAGGCCGGCCTCCGGGTCCCCCTCTCTTCTTCGGTTATGGAGTACATTGGGCGCGGGGGCAGCCATTGGAGGGCAAGGGCCCTGCCTCCAAGTGTGGTGTAGGGGACAGGGGAGCCAGGGCCTTGGGGTCCTGGTGCTTTTTATCTTTTAAAGTGGCTCAGAGTACCAAGGGCACGGACTTCCAGGGGGCTGCACCAAGGGTGTGTAGCTCGTGTTGGGGTGCTTAAGTGTGGGTACCCGGGGACGAAAGGTGGGCCGGGGCCGGCGCGAGCCTCTGTGGTGAGTGCTGGGCCGTTCCCTTGGTACTCCAGTCGGAGTACCAAGGGCACGGACTTCCATGGTATAGTACCAAGGGCACGGACCTCCAGGGGGCTGAAACAAGGGTGTGTAGCCCGTGTGGGGGTGCTTAAGTGTGGGTCCCCGGGTTCGAAGGGAGGGCCTGGTCCCCGGTGGTCATCCCCGGAGCCTGCAACCGGGGGAAGAGTGGCCCGTCCCCAGACTGAGTTTGGGGGAATGCGGGGTGGCTCTGGAGGGGCTCCAGGGGTTCCAGGGGGTGCTCGGCGGAGGCCATGCCCAGCCAGAGTGGCCCTTCCCCGGGCAGAATCTGGGGAGAGTGGGGGGTGGCTCTGGAGGTGCTCCGGGGGCTCCAGGGGTTCCAGGGGGTGCTCAGTGGGGGCCATGCCCAGCCAGAGTTGCCCTTCCCCGGGGTGAGTCTGGAGGAGTGGGGGGTGGCTCTGGAGGGGCTCCAGGGGTTCCAGGGGGGTGCTCGGCGGAGGCCATGCCCATCCAGAGTGGCCCTTCCCCGAGCATAGTCTGGGGAGAGTGGGGGGTGGCTCTGGAGGTGCTCCAGGGGTTCCAGGGGGTGCTCAGTGGGGGCCATGCCCAGCCAGAGTGGCCCTTCCCCGGGGTGAGTCTGGAGGAGTGGGGGGTGGCTCTGGAGGGGCTCCAGGGGTTCCAGGGGGTGCTCGGCGGAGGCCATGCCCAGCCAGAGTGGCCCTTCCCCGGGCATAGTCTGGGGAGAGTGGGGGGTGGCTCTGGAGGTGCTCTGGGGGCTCCAGGGGGTGCTCAGTGGAGGCCATGCCCAGCCAGAGTGTCCCTTCCCCGGGCAGAGTCTGGAGGAGTGGGGGGTGGCTCTGGAGGTGCTCCGGGGGCTCCAGGGGGTGCTCGGCGGAGGCCATGCCCAGCCAGAGTGGCCCTTCCCCGGGCATAGTCTGGGGAGAGTGGGGGGTGGCTCTGGAGGTGCTCCGGGGGCTCCAGGGGGTGCTCAGTGGAGGCCATGCCCAGCCAAAGTGTCCCTTCCCCGGGCAGAGTCTGGAGGAGTGGGGGGTGGCTCTGGAGGTGCTCCGGGGGCTCCAGGGGTTCCAGGGGGTGCTCAGCGGAGGCCATGCCCAGCCAGAGTGGCCCTTCCCCGGGGTGAGTCTGGAGGAGTGGGGCGTGGCTCTGGAGGTGCTCCGGGGGCTCCAGGGGTTCCAGGGGGTGCTCAGCGGAGGCCATGCCCAGCCAGAGTGGCCCTTCCCCGGGGTGAGTCTGGGGAGAGTGGGGGGTGGCTCTGGAGGTGCTCCGGGGGCTCCAGGGGTTCCAGGGGGTGCTCAGCGGAGGCCATGCCCAGCCAGAGTGGCCCTTCCCCGGGCAGAGTCTGGAGGAGTGGGGGGTGGCTCTGGAGGTGCTCCGGGGGCTCCAGGGGTTCCAGGGGGTGCTCAGTGGGGGCCATGCCCAGCCAGAGTGGCCCTTCCCCGGGGTGAGTCTGGAGGAGTGGGGGGTGGCTCTGGAGGGGTTCCAGGGGGTGCTCGGCGGAGGCCATGCCCAGCCAGAGTGGCCCTTCCCCGGGCATAGTCTGGGGAGAGTGGGGGGTGGCTCTGGAGGTGCTCCGGGGGCTCCAGGGGGTGCTCAGTGGAGGCCATGCCCAGCCAGAGTGGCCCTTCCCCGGGGTGAGTCTGGAGGAGTGGGGGGTGGCTCTGGAGGAGCTCCAGGGGTTCCAGGGGGTGCTCAGCGGAGGCCATGCCCAGCCAGAGTGGCCCTTCCCCGGGCATAGTCTGGGGAGAGTGGGGGGTGGCTCTGGAGGTGCTCCGGGGGCTCCAGGGGGTGCTCAGTGGAGGCCATGCCCAGCCAGAGTGTCCCTTCCCCGGGCAGAGTCTGGAGGAGTGGGGGGTGGCTCTGGAGGTGCTCCGGGGGCTCCAGGGGTTCCAGGGGGTGCTCAGCGGAGGCCATGCCCAGCCAGAGTGGCCCTTCCCCGGGGTGAGTCTGGAGGAGTGGGGGGTGGCTCTGGAGGTGCTCCGGGGGCTCCAGGGGTTCCAGGGGGTGCTCAGCGGAGGCCATGCCCAGCCAGAGTGGCCCTTCCCCGGGGTGAGTCTGGGGAGAGTGGGGGGTGGCTCTGGAGGTGCTCCGGGGGCTCCAGGGGTTCCAGGGGGTGCTCAGCGGAGGCCATGCCCAGCCAGAGTGGCCCTTCCCCGGGCAGAGTCTGGAGGAGTGGGGGGTGGCTCTGGAGGTGCTCCGGGGGGTGCTCGGCGGAGGCCATGCCCAGCCAGAGTGGCCCTTCCCCGGGCATAGTCTGGGGAGAGTGGGGGGTGGCTCTGGAGGTGCTCCGGGGGCTCCAGGGGGTGCTCAGTGGAGGCCATGCCCAGCCTGAGTGGCCCTTCCCCGGGCATAGTCTGGGGAGAGTGGGGGGTGGCTCTGGAGGTGCTCCGGGGGCTCCAGGGGGTGCTCAGTGGAGGCCATGCCCAGCCAGAGTGTCCCTTCCCCGGGCAGAGTCTGGAGGAGTGGGGGGTGGCTCTGGAGGTGCTCCGGGGGCTCCAGGGGTTCCAGGGGGTGCTCAGCGGAGGCCATGCCCAGCCAGAGTGGCCCTTCCCCGGGGTGAGTCTGGGGAGAGTGGGGGGTGGCTCTGGAGGTGCTCCGGGGGCTCCAGGGGGTGCTCAGTGGAGGCCATGCCCAGCCAGAGTGGCCCTTCCCCGGGCAGAATCTGGGGAGAGTGGGGGGTGGCTCTGGAGGTGCTCCGGGGGCTCCAGGGGGTGCTCAGTGGAGGCCATGCCCAGCCAGAGTGGCCCTTCCCCGGGGTGAGTCTGGAGGAGTGGGGGGTGGCTCTGGAGGTGCTCCGGGGGCTCCAGGGGGTGCTCAGTGGAGGCCATGCCCAGCCAGAGTGGCCCTTCCCCGGGCAGAGTCTGGAGGAGTGGGGGGTGGCTCTGGAGGTGCTCCGGGGGCTCCAGGGGTTCCAGGGGGTGCTCAGTGGGGGCCATGCCCAGCCAGAGTGGCCCTTCCCCGGGCAAAGTCTGGAGGAGTGGGGGGTGGCTCTGGAGGGGTTCCAGGGGGTGCTCGGCGGAGGCCATGCCCAGCCAGAGTGGCCCTTCCCCGGGGTGAGTCTGGAGGAGTGGGGGGTGGCTCTGGAGGTGCTCCGGGGCCTCCAGGGGTTCCAGGGGGTGCTCAGCGGAGGCCATGCCCAGCCAGAGTGGCCCTTCCCCGGGGTGAGTCTGGAGGAGTGGGGGGTGGCTCTGGAGGTGCTCCGGGGGCTCCAGGGGTTCCAGGGGGTGCTCAGCGGAGGCCATGCCCAGCCAGAGTGCCCCTTCCCCGGGGTGAGTCTGGGGAGAGTGGGGGGTGGCTCTGGAGGTGCTCCGAGGGCTCCAGGGGTTCCAGGGGGTGCTCAGCGGAGGCCATGCCCAGCCAGAGTGGCCCTTCCCCGGGGTGAGTCTGGAGGAGTGGGGGGTGGCTCTGGAGGTGCTCCGGGGGCTCCAGGGGTTCCAGGGGGTGCTCAGCGGAGGCCATGCCCAGCCAGAGTGGCCCTTCCCCGGGGTGAGTCTGGGGAGAGTGGGGGGTGGCTCTGGAGGTGCTCCGGGGGCTCCAGGGGTTCCAGGGGGTGCTCAGCGGAGGCCATGCCCAGCCAGAGTGGCCCTTCCCCGGGCAGAGTCTGGAGGAGTGGGGGGTGGCTCTGGAGGTGCTCCGGGGGCTCCAGGGGTTCCAGGGGGTGCTCAGTGGGGGCCATGCCCAGCCAGAGTGGCCCTTCCCCGGGGTGAGTCTGGAGGAGTGGGGGGTGGCTCTGGAGGGGTTCCAGGGGGTGCTCGGCGGAGGCCATGCCCAGCCAGAGTGGCCCTTCCCCGGGCATAGTCTGGGGAGAGTGGGGGGTGGCTCTGGAGGGGTTCCAGGGGGTGCTCGGCGGAGGCCATGCCCAGCCAGAGTGGCCCTTCCCCGGGGTGAGTCTGGAGGAGTGGGGGGTGGCTCTGGAGGTGCTCCGGGGGCTCCAGGGGTTCCAGGGGGTGCTCAGCGGAGGCCATGCCCAGCCAGAGTGGCCCTTCCCCGGGGTGAGTCTGGAGGAGTGGGGGGTGGCTCTGGAGGTGCTCCGGGGGCTCCAGGGGTTCCAGGGGGTGCTCAGCGGAGGCCATGCCCAGCCAGAGTGGCCCTTCCCCGGGGTGAGTCTGGGGAGAGTGGGGGGTGGCTCTGGAGGTGCTCCGGGGGCTCCAGGGGTTCCAGGGGGTGCTCAGCGGAGGCCATGCCCAGCCAGAGTGGCCCTTCCCCGGGCAGAGTCTGGAGGAGAGTGGGGGGTGGCTCTGGAGGTGCTCCGGGGGCTCCAGGGGTTCCAGGGGGTGCTCAGTGGGGGCCATGCCCCGCCAGAGTGGCCCTTCCCCGGGGTGAGTCTGGAGGAGTGGGGGGTGGCTCTGGAGGTGCTCCGGGGGCTCCAGGGGTTCCAGGGGGTGCTCAGCGGAGGCCATGCCCAGCCAGAGTGGCCCTTCCCCGGGGTGAGTCTGGGGAGAGTGGGGGGTGGCTCTGGAGGTGCTCCGGGGGCTCCAGGGGGTGCTCAGTGGAGGCCATGCCCAGCCAGAGTGGCCCTTCCCCGGGCAGAATCTGGGGAGAGTGGGGGGTGGCTCTGGAGGTGCTCCGGGGGCTCCAGGGGGTGCTCAGTGGAGGCCATGCCCAGCCAGAGTGGCCCTTCCCCGGGGTGAGTCTGGAGGAGTGGGGGGTGGCTCTGGAGGTGCTCCGGGGGCTCCAGGGGGTGCTCAGTGGAGGCCATGCCCAGCCAGAGTGGCCCTTCCCCGGGCAGAGTCTGGAGGAGTGGGGGGTGGCTCTGGAGGTGCTCCGGGGGCTCCAGGGGTTCCAGGGGGTGCTCAGTGGGGGCCATGCCCAGCCAGAGTGGCCCTTCCCCGGGCAAAGTCTGGAGGAGTGGGGGGTGGCTCTGGAGGGGTTCCAGGGGGTGCTCGGCGGAGGCCATGCCCAGCCAGAGTGGCCCTTCCCCGGGGTGAGTCTGGAGGAGTGGGGGGTGGCTCTGGAGGTGCTCCGGGGCCTCCAGGGGTTCCAGGGGGTGCTCAGCGGAGGCCATGCCCAGCCAGAGTGGCCCTTCCCCGGGGTGAGTCTGGAGGAGTGGGGGGTGGCTCTGGAGGTGCTCCGGGGGCTCCAGGGGTTCCAGGGGGTGCTCAGCGGAGGCCATGCCCAGCCAGAGTGCCCCTTCCCCGGGGTGAGTCTGGGGAGAGTGGGGGGTGGCTCTGGAGGTGCTCCGAGGGCTCCAGGGGTTCCAGGGGGTGCTCAGCGGAGGCCATGCCCAGCCAGAGTGGCCCTTCCCCGGGGTGAGTCTGGAGGAGTGGGGGGTGGCTCTGGAGGTGCTCCGGGGGCTCCAGGGGTTCCAGGGGGTGCTCAGCGGAGGCCATGCCCAGCCAGAGTGGCCCTTCCCCGGGGTGAGTCTGGGGAGAGTGGGGGGTGGCTCTGGAGGTGCTCCGGGGGCTCCAGGGGTTCCAGGGGGTGCTCAGCGGAGGCCATGCCCAGCCAGAGTGGCCCTTCCCCGGGCAGAGTCTGGAGGAGTGGGGGGTGGCTCTGGAGGTGCTCCGGGGGCTCCAGGGGTTCCAGGGGGTGCTCAGTGGGGGCCATGCCCAGCCAGAGTGGCCCTTCCCCGGGGTGAGTCTGGAGGAGTGGGGGGTGGCTCTGGAGGGGTTCCAGGGGGTGCTCGGCGGAGGCCATGCCCAGCCAGAGTGGCCCTTCCCCGGGCATAGTCTGGGGAGAGTGGGGGGTGGCTCTGGAGGGGTTCCAGGGGGTGCTCGGCGGAGGCCATGCCCAGCCAGAGTGGCCCTTCCCCGGGGTGAGTCTGGAGGAGTGGGGGGTGGCTCTGGAGGTGCTCCGGGGGCTCCAGGGGTTCCAGGGGGTGCTCAGCGGAGGCCATGCCCAGCCAGAGTGGCCCTTCCCCGGGGTGAGTCTGGAGGAGTGGGGGGTGGCTCTGGAGGTGCTCCGGGGGCTCCAGGGGTTCCAGGGGGTGCTCAGCGGAGGCCATGCCCAGCCAGAGTGGCCCTTCCCCGGGGTGAGTCTGGGGAGAGTGGGGGGTGGCTCTGGAGGTGCTCCGGGGGCTCCAGGGGTTCCAGGGGGTGCTCAGCGGAGGCCATGCCCAGCCAGAGTGGCCCTTCCCCGGGCAGAGTCTGGAGGAGAGTGGGGGGTGGCTCTGGAGGTGCTCCGGGGGCTCCAGGGGTTCCAGGGGGTGCTCAGTGGGGGCCATGCCCCGCCAGAGTGGCCCTTCCCCGGGGTGAGTCTGGAGGAGTGGGGGGTGGCTCTGGAGGTGCTCCGGGGGCTCCAGGGGTTCCAGGGGGTGCTCAGCGGAGGCCATGCCCAGCCAGAGTGGCCCTTCCCCGGGGTGAGTCTGGGGAGAGTGGGGGGTGGCTCTGGAGGTGCTCCGGGGGCTCCAGGGGGTGCTCAGTGGAGGCCATGCCCAGCCAGAGTGGCCCTTCCCCGGGCAGAATCTGGGGAGAGTGGGGGGTGGCTCTGGAGGTGCTCCGGGGGCTCCAGGGGGTGCTCAGTGGAGGCCATGCCCAGCCAGAGTGGCCCTTCCCCGGGGTGAGTCTGGAGGAGTGGGGGGTGGCTCTGGAGGTGCTCCGGGGGCTCCAGGGGGTGCTCAGTGGAGGCCATGCCCAGCCAGAGTGGCCCTTCCCCGGGCAGAGTCTGGAGGAGTGGGGGGTGGCTCTGGAGGTGCTCCGGGGGCTCCAGGGGTTCCAGGGGGTGCTCAGTGGGGGCCATGCCCAGCCAGAGTGGCCCTTCCCCGGGCAAAGTCTGGAGGAGTGGGGGGTGGCTCTGGAGGGGTTCCAGGGGGTGCTCGGCGGAGGCCATGCCCAGCCAGAGTGGCCCTTCCCCGGGCATAGTCTGGGGAGAGTGGGGGGTGGCTCTGGAGGTGCTCCGGGGGCTCCAGGGGGTGCTCAGTGGAGGCCATGCCCAGCCAGAGTGGCCCTTCCCCGGGCAGAGTCTGGAGGAGTGGGGGGTGGCTCTGGAGGTGCTCCGGGGGCTCCAGGGGGTGCTCAGTGGAGGCCATGCCCAGCCAGAGTGGCCCTTCCCCGGGCAGAGTCTGGAGGAGTGGGGGGTGGCTCTGGAGGTGCTCCGGGGGCTCCAGGGGTTCCAGGGGGTGCTCAGTGGGGGCCATGCCCAGCCAGAGTGGCCCTTCCCCGGGCATAGTCTGGGGAGAGTGGGGGGTGGCTCTGGAGGTGCTCCGGGGGCTCCAGGGGGTGCTCAGTGGAGGCCATGCCCAGCCAGAGTGGCCCTTCCCCGGGGTGAGTCTGGAGGAGTGGGGGGTGGCTCTGGAGGAGCTCCAGGGGTTCCAGGGGGTGCTCGGCGGAGGCCATGCCCAGCCAGAGTGGCCCTTCCCCGGGCATAGTCTGGGGAGAGTGGGGGGTGGCTCTGGAGGTGCTCCGGGGGCTCCAGGGGGTGCTCAGTGGAGGCCATGCCCAGCCAGAGTGGCCCTTCCCCGGGCAGAGTCTGGAGGAGTGGGGGGTGGCTCTGGAGGTGCTCCGGGGGCTCCAGGGGTTCCAGGGGGTGCTCAGCGGAGGCCATGCCCAGCCAGAGTGGCCCTTCCCCGGGGTGAGTCTGGGGAGAGTGGGGGGTGGCTCTGGAGGTGCTCCGGGGGCTCCAGGGGGTGCTCAGCGGAGGCCATGCCCAGCCAGAGTGGCCCTTCCCCGGGCAGAATCTGGGGAGAGTGGGGGGTGGCTCTGGAGGTGCTCCCGGGGCTCCAGGGGGTGCTCAGTGGAGGCCATGCCCAGCCAGAGTGGCCCTTCCCCGGGCAGAGTCTGGAGGAGTGGGGGGTGGCTCTGGAGGTGCTCCGGGGGCTCCAGGGGTTCCAGGGGGTGCTCAGTGGGGGCCATGCCCAGCCAGAGTTGCCCTTCCCCGGGCAAAGTCTGGTCGTGTGCGGGGTGGATGATCCCTGCTCCGCCTCACGCGAGTTCGAGACCGGCTGGGTGCCCTTTTATCCATGAGGCACTGCACTGCCTCCGGCAGCCGAGTTCGGGGCCCGGTGAGGGCTCCAGGCTCCAGGGGCTCCGACCCGGAGCCTCCGACCCGCAGAAGGTGCTCCCTGGCCGGGCAAAGTCTGGCCGTGTGCGGGGTGGATGATCCCTGCTCCGCCTCACGCGAGTTCGAGACCGGCTGGGTGCCCTTTTATCCATGAGGCACTGCACTGCCTCCGGCAGCCGAGTTCGGGGCCCGGTGAGGGCTCCAGGCTCCAGGGGCTCCGACCCGGAGCCTCCGACCCGCAGAAGGTGCTCCCTGGCCGGGCAAAGTCTGGCCGTGTGCGGGGTGGATGATCCCTGCTCCGCCTCACGCGAGTTCGAGACCGGCTGGGTGCCCTTTTATCCATGAGGCACTGCACTGCCTCCGGCAGCCGAGTTCGGGGCCCGGTGAGGGCTCCAGGCTCCAGGGGCTCCGACCCGGAGCCTCCGACCCGCAGAAGGTGCTCCCTGGCCGGGCAAAGTCTGGCCGTGTGCGGGGTGGATGATCCCTGCTCCGCCTCACGCGAGTTCGAGACCGGCTGGGTGCCCTTTTATCCATGAGGCACTGCACTGCCTCCGGCAGCCGAGTTCGGGGCCCGGTGAGGGCTCCAGGCTCCAGGGGCTCCGACCCGGAGCCTCCGACCCGCAGAAGGTGCTCCCTGGCCGGGCAAAGTCTGGCCGTGTGCGGGGTGGATGATCCCTGCTCCGCCTCACGCGAGTTCGAGACCGGCTGGGTGCCCTTTTATCCAAGAATCAACTGGAGTGTGGAGCTTCTACGGGCCTCCAGGGGCACTGCCGACCCAGAGCTGTGCCCCGGCTTCAGTTCTCTGTATCTCAGGAAGTTTTTTATTTATACATTTATTTCATCCATAATCTCTGGCGCCTAAAGGGTTATCAGTCCTTGGGGCTTGGGGCTAGGCTTGGCGTTTGTCAAATATTTGATTATTTTTGTCCACCTTTATTTACAAAAAATACAGAAGATGGCAGCAGATGATAAGGTATTGAAACCAAAAACTCTGTATTTCCTTTAAGCGCCAAAGTCGCAGAAATGCAACTTTACCGTACAAGGAAATTAATGAAATAATAGTAGAAAATGAATCACTTCAGTCATTGGTCGGTTCGGTGCAACTTCCCTTTATTAGCCAGGTATGATCCAGGGCAGATCCGGTAAGGAAAAAATGGCTGGAGGAAGTACACGTGGCATGCAATTTACAGCAGATTCTGACTCTGAAGGGTATTATCTCCCCGAGAGTGACGATGGATTTCCAAGTGGAGATGAAGGGACTTCGAAACAACGGACAGGTGCAAAGGACAGACGGAGGCGAGGAACCAGTGGAACCAGTGGCTGCAGTAAAACTTGCCCGGTGGATGAGAGCTGGGACATGCTGAGAGAGGTCGAGGTATTTGAGGCATGGATCAAACCTTTTGAAGACCCAGTTGGCTACACAGGAGAGATGGATCTGACGGATGCTAATCCATTTGATATTCTGTCACTCTTTCTGACCGATCAGTTTTGGACTTTCATTACTGATGAGACAAATAGATATGCACATCAGTGTATGGCACCTATGATTCTGAAGCCACATTCAAGATTTCTTGAGTGGTATGATGTATCAGTCACCGAAATGAAAGCTTTCTTCGCTTTGCATCTCTCCATGGGCCTTGTTGAGAAACCTGAAATCGAGGATTACTGGGGAACATTTTGGCTTACACAAACGCCTGGATTTGGAAATGTAATGTCAAGAAACAGATTTGAAATCATTCTTTCGTTCTTTCATTTTGTCAACAATAATGATTATGTGAGAACAGGCGAGCCCGGGCACGATAAACTGTTCAAAGTCCGCCCAATAACAGATTTGATTATTCCCAAATTTGCAGCAGTTTACAGTCCAATCAAGGAGCTTTCTTTAGATGAAATGACAATAGCTTTCAAGGGGAGATCTTCACTAAAATGTTACTCTCCGAATAAACCTGACAAATATGGCTATAGAGTGTATGCCCTGAGTGAAAGCTGTTCAGGGTATGTTTTGCGCTGGTCAATGCACACTGGACAGTACAAAAATAATGCAAGCAACATCAGTGCAACACACGCAGTTGTCCGTGAGTTGGTTTCTCCCTTTACGGGCAAAGGACACGAGATTTACATGGACAGTTACTATACCTCGCCTGTAATTGCAAATGAATTAGCAGATTTGGAAACTGGACTGTGTGGGACGGTAAGGATTACCAGGTTGGGGATGCCAAAATGCCTTGGTAAAAGTGTCTTACAGCTGAAAAAAGGAGATGACCCAGTTTTTTGCAGAAAGGGAAAACTCCTGGCTTGTGCTTGGCACGATACTAAACGTCTCACCATGTTGTCCACAGTCCATGGAAATGATTGTGTTCAGAGGAGGATCCGATCCAAGACAGATGACACTGGCTTCCGTGACATCAAAAGACCTGTATGTGTCGACCAGTACAACGCCTACATGGGTGGAGTGGACACTGCTGACCAGAGGATGAAGACATACCTCTTTCCACACAGGTCCCGGAAATGGTATCATCGCATATTCAATGCCATTATAAGCATAAGTATTGTCAACTCACACATCATATACACCAAATCCACTCCAGGCCCACACAAACCTTTAAAGGTTTACATTCAGAACATTATTGATGCATTACTGGCTGATCACTCCAAAAAACAAGAAAGGCGCTCAAGACCGGAGGGTGAAATGCCACAGAGACTCACAGAGCGTCATTGGCTTTGTCAAGCAGAGGGACGTCCAGACTGCGCCGTGTGCTCTGACCGCTCTCGTACCAAAGGCAGGCGGCAAACAAAGTACAGGTGCCGTCAGTGTGGCGTTGGCCTCTGTGCGGTTCCATGCAACGAGAGATACCATACGCTAAAAAACTTTAAATGCTGTCATTTGGATATGTAAAAGTGCAGGGTACCTTGACCCTGGATGGACATCTTTTCTGTGATGGCTCTCTCCTTTCTTCACTGCTTTCTCCACAACCTGCCTGGCACCAATGATGGATGTATAAGTTGGAAAAATAAAAAAAATGAAAAAAATACATAATAAATACCGTGTTTGTCATCATTTGGTCAGAACTTGTAATCAGGGCCCGAGTTTGAAGATGTGAGCAAAAGGGGTGAAAATGGGTTAAAATGTGAAAAAACACCAAAATGAGCAAAATGAAATAATCCCCCATCATCAGTGCACAGTTTGCCCCCTGAAAAGCACTCCCCTGGGGCCTGGAGGTGATCTGACCACCAGAATATAGTACCATATACCCCTGCTGGACTTAGAAAAAAAACCGAGCTTCCAGCCAATAGTACACTATACCCGAGGGACTCTGTCGTTTTTCGGCAATAGTACACTATACCCGAGGGACTCTGTCGTTTTTCGGCAATAGTACACTATACCCGAGGGACTCTGTCGTTTTTCTGCAATAGTACACTATACCCGAGGGACTCTGTCGTTTTTCGGCAATAGTACACTATACCCGAGGGACTCTGTCGTTTTTCGGCAATAGTACACTATACTCGAGGGACTCTGTCGTTTTTCGGCAATAGTACACTATACCCGAGGGACTCTGTCGTTTTTCCGGGCCGTAGTATGAAGTTGTGAGCAAAAGGGGTGAAAATGGGTTAAAATGTGAAAAAACACCAAAATGAGCAAAATGAAATAATCCCCCATCATCAGTGCACTGTTTGCCCCCAGAAAAGCACTCCCCTGGGGCCTGGAGGTGATCTGACCATCAGAGTATAGCACCATATGCCCCTGAGGGACTTAGAGTAAAAACTGAAATAGTACACTATACCTGAAAAGACTCTGTCATTTTTCGGCAATAGTACACTATACCCGAGCGACTCTGTCGTTTTTCCGGGCCGTAGAATGAAGTTGTGAGCAAAAGGGGTGAAAATGGGTTAAAATGTGAAAAAACACCAAAATGAGCAAAATGAAATAATCCCCCATCATCAGTGCACTGTTTGCCCCCAGAAAAGCACTCCCCTGGGGCCTGGAGGTGATCTGACCATCATAGTATAGCACCATATGCCCCTGAGGGACTTAGAGTAAAAACCGAAATAGTACACTATACCTGAAAAGACTCTGTCATTTTTCGGCAATAGTACACTATACCCGAGCGACTCTGTCGTTTTTCGGCAATAGTACACTATATACCGTTGGACTTAGTCGTTTTTTGGGCTCGTGGGAATAAGCGTTCAGCTCAAGATTCCCGGGCTAAATCACGCTGCTCCCGAGAAATTCTTACGCTGCTCTCACGCGGAATGTGCAAAATGGTAATGCTGGGAGGGAGGGGCGGGCGGTTTTTGAGAATGACGTTTTTCGCAATCGAAACAGGTACATTTCCTGTTTGTGCGGCTACCGGGCAAGGAGCTCGTTTGACGGGCACACGAGAACCGCGATCGATGGGCCCCGTTCTGGTTTTATCCAGCTTCCAAGGCTCCTTCACAGCCGTAATGTCAAGTCATGGTTCGGAGGTGCGGAGGTGAGCGTCGGATCACGGAGGCTCTGAATGGAGCCCCGCGCTCCGCGCTCCTCCGGGCTCTAAGCGCCGCTCAGACCCGGCATGAGAGGGTCTATTTTCGGCTTGATTTTACCAGACTCCTGGGCACTTCCAGAAGCTTCCTGTTTGCTCTGATTGCTCGGGGCAGAGCACGGTGTCACGCTGACCACGGGCTGTACGCGGAGGTGAGAGCTGGTTGTAAGGCGGATCACGGAGGCTCTGAATGGAGCCCCGCGCTCCGCGCTCCTCCGGGCTCTAAGCGCCGCTCAGACCCGGCATGAGAGGGTCTATTTTCGGCTTGATTTTACCAGACTCCCGGGCACTTCCAGAAGCTTCCTGTTTGCTCTGATTGCTCGGGGCAGAGCACGGTGTCACGCTGACCACGGGCTGTACGCGGAGGTGACCCGCTCCGTGATCTTAGCGCCGCCCAGACCCAGGGCCATCCACCCCGCACACGGCCAGACTTTGCCCGGCCAGGGAGCACCTTCTGCGGGTCGGAGGCTCCGGGTCGGAGCCCCTGGAGCCTGGAGCCCTCACCGGGCCCCGAACTCGGCTGCCGGAGGCAGTGCAGTGCCTCATGGATAAAAGGCACCCAGCCGTCCAACTCGCGTGAGGCGGAGCAGGGATCATCCATGAATCAACCATGAAAATGGTACAAATCATGGTTCTATGTATACCAGACAAGGAGCTTGGTCTATTGGCACTCAAGACCCGCCATCGTAGGGCCCCGTTCTGGTTTTATCCAGCTTCGAAGGCTCCTGCGCACTGCGGGTTTGTTTACATTTTGCGGCTGTGGTTTGCTCCGGCTAACCTCACGCCGGACACGTTGGAAGCGAGGCCGAGACAGAGGTCCCACCAGGCGCGGGGCTTCAGTCTGACTGGCTTCCCCCGCGCCTGGCCCCTTGTCTCCGGAGATGGGACCGTCACTCACCCCCGCACTGAAGGACGCGCGGCTTGAAGGATGATGGCTGCGCTTAGCCCCTGTGCCAGGGGCTCTGCACCAGTCCCCTTCAGCCTCAACGCGTCCGGTGGAACAACAGTCCAGGCCCTCTGTCACTCACCCCCGCACTGAAGGACGCGCGGCTTGAAGGATGATGGCTGCGCTTAGCCCCTGGCACAGGGGCTCTGCACCAGTCCCCTTCAGCCTCAACGCGTCCGTTGGAACAACAGTCCAGGCCCTCTGTCACTCACCCCTGCGCAGAAGGACGCGCGGCTTGGAGGATGATGGCTGCGCTTAGCCCCTGGCACAGGGGCTCTGCACCAGTCCCCTTCAGCCTCAACGCGTCCGGTGGAACAACAGTCCAGGCCCACTGTCACTCACCCCCGCACTGAAGGACGCGCGGCTTGGAGGATGATGGCTGCGCTTAGCCCCTGTGCCAGGGGCTCTGAGCCAGTCCCCTTCAGCCTCAACGCGTCCGGTGGGAACACAGTCCGGGTCCATTGTCACTCACCCCTGCGCAGAAGGACGCGCGGCTTGGAGGATGATGGCTGCGCTTAGCCCCTGGCACAGGGGCTCTGCACCAGTCCCCTTCAGCCTCAACGCGTCCGGTGGAACAACAGTCCAGGCCCTCTGTCACTCACCCCCGCACTGAAGGACGCGCGGCTTGAAGGATGATGGCTGTGCTTAGCCCCTGTGCCAGGGGCTCTGAGCCAGTCCCCTTCAGACTCAACGCGTCCGGTGGGAACACAGTCCGGGTCCACTGTCACTCACCCCTGCGCAGAAGGACGCGCGGCTTGGAGGATGATGGCTGCGCTTAGCCCCTGTTACAGGGGCTCTGCGCCAGTCTCCTTCAGCCTCAACGTGTCCGATGGCTCTGCGCGGGGCGGGGGGCAGGGCCGGCGCATATTTTTGGTCCGACTCCGGTCCCTTCCTCGTCTCTGAGTTTGTCAAATGCAGCGCCTGTCCAGGGCTCACTTTGCTATCAACTGGCTGGTCACCGCCATCGTAGGGCCCCGTTCTGGTTTCATCCAGCTTCGAAGGCTCCTGCGCACTGCGGGGTTGTTGGCATTTGTGGTCCTGATTTACGCTGGCTCACCCTTACGCTGGACACAGCGCCAGATGATATATTTGGTCCGACTCCGGTCCCTTCCTCGTCTCTGAGTTTGTCAAATGCAGCACCTGTCCAGGGCTCACTTTGCTATCAACTGGCTGGTCACCGCCATCGTAGGGCCCCGTTCTGGTTTCATCCAGCTTCGAAGGCTCCTGCGCACTGCGGGGTTGTTGGCATTTGTGGTCCTGATTTGCGCTGGCTCACCCTCACGCTGGACACAGCGCCAGATGATATATTTGGTCCGACTCCGGTCCCTTCCTCGTCTCTGAGTTTGTCAAATGCAGCTCCTGTCCAGGGCTCACTTTGCTATCAACTGGCTGGTCACCGCCATCGTAGGGCCCCGTTCTGGTTTCATCCAGCTTCGAAGGCTCCTGCGCACTGCGGGGTTGTTGGCATTTGTGGTCCAGAGCCCCGGCTCTAAATTAAACCTGTTACCCTAGTAGGCCGGCCTCCGGGTCCCCCTCTCTTCTTCGGTTATGGAGTACATTGGGCGCGGGGGCAGCCAGTGGAGGGCAAGGGCCCTGCCTCCAAGTGTGTTGTAGGGGACAGGGGAGCCAGGGCCTTGGGGTCCTGGTGCTTTTTATCTTTTAAAGTGGCTCAGAGTACTAAGGGCACGGACTTCCAGGGGGCTGCACCAAGGGTGTGTAGCTCGTGTTGGGGTGCTTAAGTGTGGGTACCCGGGGACGAAAGGTGGGCCGGGGCCGGCGCGAGCCTCTGTGGTGAGTGCTGGGCAGTTCCCTTGGTACTCCAGTCGGAGTACCAAGGGCACGGACTTCCATGGTATAGTACCAAGGGCACGGACCTCCAGGGGGCTGAAACAAGGGTGTGTAGCCCGTGTGGGGGTGCTTAAGTGTGGGTCCCCGGGTTCGAAGGGAGGGCCTGGTCCCCGGTGGTCATCCCCGGAGTCCCAGAGCCTGCAACCCGGGGAAGAGTGGCCCGTCCCCAGACTGAGTTTGGGGGAATGCGGGGTGGCTCTGGAGGGGCTCCAGGGGTTCCAGGGGGTGCTCGGCGGAGGCCATGCCCAGCCAGAGTGGCCCTTCCCCGGGCAGAATCTGGGGAGAGTGGGGGGTGGCTCTGGAGGTGCTCCGGGGGCTCCAGGGGTTCCAGGGGGTGCTCAGTGGGGGCCATGCCCAGCCAGAGTTGCCCTTCCCCGGGCAGAGTCTGGGGAGAGTGGGGGGTGGCTCTGGAGGTGCTCCGGGGGCTCCAGGGGGTGCTCAGTGGAGGCCATGCCCAGCCAGAGTGGCCCTTCCCCGGGGTGAGTCTGGAGGAGTGGGGGGTGGCTCTGGAGGTGCTCCGGGGGCTCCAGGGGGTGCTCGGCGGAGGCCATGCCCAGCCAGAGTGTCCCTTCCCCGGGCATAGTCTGGGGAGAGTGGGGGGTGGCTCTGGAGGTGCTCCGGGGGCTCCAGGGGGTGCTCAGTGGAGGCCATGCCCAGCCAGAGTGGCCCTTCCCCGGGGTGAGTCTGGAGGAGTGGGGGGTGGCTCTGGAGGTGCTCCGGGGGCTCCAGGGGGTGCTCGGCGGAGGCCATGCCCAGCCAGAGTGGCCCTTCCCCGGGCATAGTCTGGGGAGAGTGGGGGGTGGCTCTGGAGGTGCTCCGGGGGCTCCAGGGGGTGCTCAGTGGAGGCCATGCCCAGCCAGAGTGTCCCTTCCCCGGGCAGAGTCTGGAGGAGTGGGGGGTGGCTCTGGAGGTGCTCCGGGGGCTCCAGGGGTTCCAGGGGGTGCTCAGCGGAGGCCATGCCCAGCCAGAGTGGCCCTTCCCCGGGTTGAGTCTGGAGGAGTGGGGGGTGGCTCTGGAGGTGCTCCGGGGGCTCCAGGGGTTCCAGGGGGTGCTCAGCGGAGGCCATGCCCAGCCAGAGTGGCCTTTCCCCGGGCAGAGTCTGGAGGAGTGGGGGGTGGCTCTGGAGGTGCTCCGGGGGCTCCAGGGGTTCCAGGGGGTGCTCAGTGGGGGCCATGCCCAGCCAGAGTGGCCCTTCCCCGGGCAAAGTCTGGAGGAGTGGGGGGTGGCTCTGGAGGGGTTCCAGGGGGTGCTCGGCGGAGGCCATGCCCAGCCAGAGTGGCCCTTCCCCGGGCATAGTCTGGGGAGAGTGGGGGGTGGCTCTGGAGGTGCTCCGGGGGCTCCAGGGGGTGCTCAGTGGAGGCCATGCCCAGCCAGAGTGGCCCTTCCCCGGGGTGAGTCTGGAGGAGTAGGGGGTGGCTCTGGAGGAGCTCCAGGGGTTCCAGGGGGTGCTCGGCGGAGGCCATGCCCAGCCAGAGTGGCCCTTCCCCGGGCATAGTCTGGGGAGAGTGGGGGGTGGCTCTGGAGGTGCTCCGGGGGCTCCAGGGGGTGCTCAGTGGAGGCCATGCCCAGCCAGAGTGTCCCTTCCCCGGGCAGAGTCTGGAGGAGTGGGGGGTGGCTCTGGAGGTGCTCCGGGGGCTCCAGGGGGTGCTCGGCGGAGGCCATGCCCAGCCAGAGTGGCCCTTCCCCGGGCATAGTCTGGGGAGAGTGGGGGGTGGCTCTGGAGGTGCTCCGGGGGCTCAAGGGGGTGCTCAGTGGAAGCCATGCCCAGCCAGAGTGTCCCTTCCCCGGGCAGAGTCTGGAGGAGTGGGGGGTGGCTCTGGAGGTGCTCCGGGGGCTCCAGGGGTTCCAGGGGGTGCTCAGCGGAGGCCATGCCCAGCCAGAGTGGCCCTTCCCCGGGGTGAGTCTGGGGAGAGTGGGGGGTGGCTCTGGAGGTGCTCCGGGGGCTCCAGGGGGTGCTCAGTGGAGGCCATGCCCAGCCAGAGTGGCCCTTCCCCGGGCAGAATCTGGGGAGAGTGGGGGGTGGCTCTGGAGGTGCTCCGGGGGCTCCAGGGGTTCCAGGGGGTGCTCAGCGGAGGCCATGCCCAGCCAGAGTGGCCCTTCCCCGGGCAGAGTCTGGAGGAGTGGGGGGTGGCTCTGGAGGTGCTCCGGGGGCTCCAGGGGTTCCAGGGGGTGCTCAGTGGGGGCCATGCCCAGCCAGAGTGGCCCTTCCCCGGGCAAAGTCTGGAGGAGTGGGGGGTGGCTCTGGAAGGGTTCCAGGGGGTGCTCGGCGGAGGCCATGCCCAGCCAGAGTGGCCCTTCCCCGGGCATAGTCTGGGGAGAGTGGGGGGTGGCTCTGGAGGTGCTCCGGGGGCTCCAGGGGGTGCTCAGTGGAGGCCATGCCCAGCCAGAGTGGCCCTTCCCCGGGGTGAGTCTGGAGGAGTGGGGGGTGGCTCTGGAGGAGCTCCAGGGGTTCCAGGGGGTGCTCGGCGGAGGCCATGCCCAGCCAGAGTGGCCCTTCCCCGGGCATAGTCTGGGGAGAGTGGGGGGTGGCTCTGGAGGTGCTCCGGGGGCTCCAGGGGGTGCTCAGTGGAGGCCATGCCCAGCCAGAGTGGCCCTTCCCCGTGCAGAGTCTGGAGGAGTGGGGGGTGGCTCTGGAAGTGCTCCGGGGGCTCCAGGGGTTCCAGGGGGTGCTCAGCGGAGGCCATGCCCAGCCAGAGTGGCCCTTCCCCGGGGTGAGTCTGGGGAGAGTGGGGGGTGGCTCTGGAGGTGCTCCGGGGGCTCCAGGGGGTGCTCAGCGGAGGCCATGCCCAGCCAGAGTGGCCCTTCCCCGGGCAGAATCTGGGGAGAGTGGGGGGTGGCTCTGGAGGTGCTCCGGGGGCTCCAGGGGGTGCTCAGTGGAGGCCATGCCCAGCCAGAGTGGCCCTTCCCCGGGCAGAGTCTGGAGGAGTGGGGGGTGGCTCTGGAGGTGCTCCGGGGGCTCCAGGGGTTCCAGGGGGTGCTCAGTGGGGGCCATGCCCAGCCAGAGTGGCCCTTCCCCGGGCAAAGTCTGGTCGTGTGCGGGGTGGATGATCCCTGCTCCGCCTCACGCGAGTTCGAGACCGGCTGGGTGCCCTTTTATCCATGAGGCACTGCACTGCCTCCGGCAGCCGAGTTCGGGGCCCGGTGAGGGCTCCAGGCTCCAGGGGCTCCGACCCGGAGCCTCCGACCCGCAGAAGGTGCTCCCTGGCCGGGCAAAGTCTGGCCGTGTGCGGGGTGGATGATCCCTGCTCCGCCTCACGCGAGTTCGAGACCGGCTGGGTGCCCTTTTATCCATGAGGCACTGCACTGCCTCCGGCAGCCGAGTTCGGGGCCCGGTGAGGGCTCCAGGCTCCAGGGGCTCCGACCCGGAGCCTCCGACCCGCAGAAGGTGCTCCCTGGCCGGGCAAAGTCTGGCCGTGTGCGGGGTGGATGATCCCTGCTCCGCCTCACGCGAGTTCGAGACCGGCTGGGTGCCCTTTTATCCATGAGGCACTGCACTGCCTCCGGCAGCCGAGTTCGGGGCCCGGTGAGGGCTCCAGGCTCCAGGGGCTCCGACCCGGAGCCTCCGACCCGCAGAAGGTGCTCCCTGGCCGGGCAAAGTCTGGCCGTGTGCGGGGTGGATGATCCCTGCTCCGCCTCACGCGAGTTCGAGACCGGCTGGGTGCCCTTTTATCCAAGAATCAACTGGAGTGTGGAGCTTCTACGGGCCTCCAGGGGCACTGCCGACCCAGAGCTGTGCCCCGGCTTCAGTTCTCTGTAACTCAGGAAGTTTTTTATTTATACATTTATTTCATCCATAATCTCTGGCGCCTAAAGGGTTATCAGTCCTTGGGGCTTGGGGCTAGGCTTGGCGTTTGTCAAATATTTATTTATTTTTGTCCACCTTTATTTACAAAAAATACAGAAGATGGCAGCAGATGATAAGGTATTGAAACCAAAAACTCTGTATTTTAAGCGCCAAAGTCGCAGAAATGCAACTTTACCGTACAAGGAAATTAATGAAATAATAGTAGAAAATGAATCACTTCAGTCATTGGTCGGTTCGGTGCAACTTCCCTTTATTAGCCAGGTATGATCCAGGGCAGATCCGGTAAGGAAAAAAATGGCTGGAGGAAGTACACGTGGCATGCAATTTACAGCAGATTCTGACTCTGAAGGGTATTATCTCCCCGAGAGTGACGATGGATTTCCAAGTGGAGATGAAGGGACTTCGAAACAACGGACAGGTGCAAAGGACAGATGGAGGCGAGGAACCAGTGGAACCAGTGGCTGCAGTAAAACTTGCCCGGTGGATGAGAGCTGGGACATGCTGAGAGAGGTCGAGGTATTTGAGGCATGGATCAAACCTTTTGAAGACCCAGTTGGCTACACAGGAGAGATGGATCTGACGGATGCTAATCCATTTGATATTCTGTCACTCTTTCTGACCGATCAGTTTTGGACTTTCATTACTGATGAGACAAATAGATATGCACATCAGTGTATGGCACCTATGATTCTGAAGCCACATTCAAGATTTCTTGAGTGGTATGATGTATCAGTCACCGAAATGAAAGCTTTCTTCGCTTTGCATCTCTCCATGGGCCTTGTTGAGAAACCTGAAATCGAGGATTACTGGGGAACATTTTGGCTTACACAAACGCCTGGATTTGGAAATGTAATGTCAAGAAACAGATTTGAAATCATTCTTTCGTTCTTTCATTTTGTCAACAATAATGATTATGTGAGAACAGGCGAGCCCGGGCACGATAAACTTTTCAAAGTCCGCCCAATAATAGATTTGATTATTCCCAAATTTGCAGCAGTTTACAGTCCAATCAAGGAGCTTTCTTTAGATGAAATGACAATAGCTTTCAAGGGGAGATCTTCACTAAAATGTTACTCTCCGAATAAACCTGACAAATATGGCTATAGAGTGTATGCCCTGAGTGAAAGCTGTTCAGGGTATGTTTTGCGCTGGTCAATGCACACTGGACAGTACAAAAATAATGCAAGCAACATCAGTGCAACACACGCAGTTGTCCGTGAGTTGGTTTCTCCCTTTACGGGCAAAGGACACGAGATTTACATGGACAGTTACTATACCTCGCCTGTAATTGCAAATGAATTAGCAGATTTGGTAACTGGACTGTGTGGGACGGTAAGGATTACCAGGTTGGGGATGCCAAAATGCCTTGGTAAAAGTGTCTTACAGCTGAAAAAAGGAGATGACCCAGTTTTTTGCAGAAAGGGAAAACTCCTGGCTTGTGCTTGGCACGATACTAAACGTCTCACCATGTTGTCCACAGTCCATGGAAATGATTGTGTTCAGAGGAGGATCCGATCCAAGACAGATGACACTGGCTTCCGTGACATCAAAAGACCTGTATGTGTCGACCAGTACAACGCCTACATGGGTGGAGTGGACACTGCTGACCAGAGGATGAAGACATACCTCTTTCCACACAGGTCCCGGAAATGGTATCATCGCATATTCAATGCCATTATAAGCATAAGTATTGTCAACTCACACATCATATACACCAAATCCACTCCAGGCCCACACAAACCTTTAAAGGTTTACATTCAGAACATTATTGATGCATTACTGGCTGATCACTCCAAAAAACAAGAAAGGCGCTCAAGACCGGAGGGTGAAATGCCACAGAGACTCACAGAGCGTCATTGGCTTTGTCAAGCAGAGGGACGTCCAGACTGCGCCGTGTGCTCTGACCGCTCTCGTACCAAAGGCAGGCGGCAAACAAAGTACAGGTGCCGTCAGTGTGGCGTTGGCCTCTGTGCGGTTCCATGCAACGAGAGATACCATACGCTAAAAAACTTTAAATGCTGTCATTTGGATATGTAAAAGTGCAGGGTACCTTGACCCTGGATGGACATCTTTTCTGTGATGGCTCTCTCCTTTCTTCACTGCTTTCTCCACAACCTGCCTGGCACCAATGATGGATGTATAAGTTGGAAAAATAAAAAAAATGAAAAAAATACATAATAAATACCGTGTTTGTCATCATTTGGTCAGAACTTGTAATCAGGGCCCGAGTTTGAAGATGTGAGCAAAAGGGGTGAAAATGGGTTAAAATGTGAAAAAACACCAAAATGAGCAAAATGAAATAATCCCCCATCATCAGTGCACAGTTTGCCCCCAGAAAAGCACTCCCCTGGGGCCTGGAGGTGATCTGACCACCAGAATATAGTACCATATACCCCTGCTGGACTTAGAAAAAAAACCGAGCTTCCAGCCAATAGTACACTATACCCGAGGGACTCTGTCGTTTTTCGGTAATAGTACACTATACCCGAGGGACTCTGTCGTTTTTCTGCAATAGTACACTATACCCGAGGGACTCTGTCGTTTTTCGGCAATAGTACACTATACCCGAGGGACTCTGTCGTTTTTCGGCAATAGTACACTATACCCGAGGGACTCTGTCGTTTTTCGGCAATAGTACACTATACCCGAGGGACTCTGTCGTTTTTCCGGGCCGTAGTATGAAGTTGTGAGCAAAAGGGGTGAAAATGGGTTAAAATGTGAAAAAACACCAAAATGAGCTAAATGAAATAATCCCCCATCATCAGTGCACTGTTAGCCCCCAGAAAAGCACTCCCCTGGGGCCTGGAGGTGATCTGACCATCAGAGTATAGCACCATATGCCCCTGAGGGACTTAGAGTAAAAACCGAAATAGTACACTATACCTGAAAAGACTCTGTCATTTTTCGGCAATAGTACACTATACCCGACCGACTCTGTCGTTTTTCGGCAATAGTACACTATATACCGTTGGACTTAGTCGTTTTTTGGGCTCGTGGGAATAAGCGTTCAGCTCAAGATTCCCGGGCTAAATCACGCTGCTCCCGAGAAATTCTTACGCTGCTCTCACGCGGAATGTGCAAAATGGTAATGCTGGGAGGGAGGGGCGGGCGGTTTTTGAGAATGACGTTTTTCGCAATCGAAACAGGTACATTTCCTGGTTGTGCGGCTACCGGGCAAGGAGCTCGTTTGACGGGCACACGAGAACCGCGATCGATGGGCCCCGTTCTGGTTTTATCCAGCTTCCAAGGCTCCTTCACAGCCGTAATGTCAAGTCATGGTTCGGAGGTGCGGAGGTGAGCGTCGGATCACGGAGGCTCTGAATGGAGCCCCGCGCTCCGCGCTCCTCCGGGCTCTAAGCGCCGCTCAGACCCGGCATGAGAGGGTCTATTTTCGGCTTGATTTTACCAGACTCCCGGGAAATTCCAGAAGCTTCCTGTTTGCTCTGATTGCTCGGGGCAGAGCACGGTGTCACGCTGACCACGGGCTGTACGCGGAGGTGACCCGCTCCGTGATCTTAGCGCCGCCCAGACCCAGGGCCATCCACCCCGCACACGGCCAGACTTTGCCCGGCCAGGGAGCACCTTCTGCGGGTCGGAGGCTCCGGGTCGGAGCCCCTGGAGCCTGGAGCCCTCACCGGGCCCCGAACTCGGCTGCCGGAGGCAGTGCAGTGCCTCATGGATAAAAGGCACCCAGCCGTCCAACTCGCGTGAGGCGGAGCAGGGATCATCCATGAATCAACCATGAAAATGGTACAAATCATGGTTCTATGTATACCAGACAAGGAGCTTGGTCTATTGGCACTCAAGACCCGCCATCGTAGGGCCCCGTTCTGGTTTTATCCAGCTTCGAAGGCTCCTGCGCACTGCGGGTTTGTTTACATTTTGCGGCTGTGGTTTGCTCCGGCTAACCTCACGCCGGACACGTTGGAAGCGAGGCCGAGACAGAGGTCCCACCAGGCGCGGGGCTTCAGTCTGACTGGCTTCCCCCGCGCCTGGCCCCTTGTCACCGGAGATGGGACCGTCACTCACCCCCGCACTGAAGGACGCGCGGCTTGAAGGATGATGGCTGCGCTTAGCCCCTGTGCCAGGGGCTCTGAGCCAGTCCCCTTCAGCCTCAACGCGTCCGGCGGGAACACAGTCCGGGTCCATTGTCACTCACCCCTGCGCAGAAGGACGCGCGGCTTGGAGGATGATGGCTGCGCTTAGCCCCTGGCACAGGGGCTCTGCACCAGTCCCCTTCAGCCTCAACGCGTCCGGTGGAACAACAGTCCAGGCCCTCTGTCACTCACCCCCGCACTGAAGGACGCGCGGCTTGAAGGATGATGGCTGTGCTTAGCCCCTGTGCCAGGGGCTCTGAGCCAGTCCCCTTCAGCCTCAACGCGTCCGGTGGGAACACAGTCCGGGTCCACTGTCACTCACCCCTGCGCAGAAGGACGCGCGGCTTGGAGGATGATGGCTGCGCTTAGCCCCTGGCACAGGGGCTCTGCACCAGTCCCCTTCAGCCTCAACGCGTCCGGTGGAACAACAGTCCAGGCCCACTGTCACTCACCCCCGCACTGAAGGACGCGCGGCTTGGAGGATGATGGCTGCGCTTAGCCCCTGTTACAGGGGCTCTGCGCCAGTCTCCTTCAGCCTCAATGCGTCCGACGGAACCACAGTCCGAGCCCATTGTCACTCACCCCCGCGCAGCAGGAGGCGCGGCTTGAAGGATGATGGCTGCGCTTAGCCCCTGGGCCCAAGGGCTCTGTGCCAGTCCCCTTCAGCCTCAACGTGTCCGATGGCTCTGCGCGGGGCGGGGGGCAGGGCCGGCGCATATTTTTGGTCCGACTCCGGTCCCTTCCTCGTCTCTGAGTTTGTCAAATGCAGCGCCTGTCCAGGGCTCACTTTGCTATCAACTGGCTGGTCACCGCCATCGTAGGGCCCCGTTCTGGTTTCATCCAGCTTCGAAGGCTCCTGCGCACTGCGGGGTTGTTGGCATTTGTGGTCCTGATTTGCGCTGGCTCACCCTTACGCTGGACACAGCGCCAGATGATATATTTGGTCCGACTCCGGTCCCTTCCTCGTCTCTGAGTTTGTCAAATGCAGCGCCTGTCCAGGGCTCACTTTGCTATCAACTGGCTGGTCACCGCCATCGTAGGGCCCCGTTCTGGTTTCATCCAGCTTCGAAGGCTCCTGCGCACTTGCGGGGTTGTTGGCATTTGTGGTCCTGATTTGCGCTGGCTCACCCTCACGCTGGACACAGCGCCAGATGATATATTTGGTCCGACTCCGGTCCCTTCCTCGTCTCTGAGTTTGTCAAATGCAGCTCCTGTCCAGGGCTCACTTTGCTATCAACTGGCTGGTCACCGCCATCGTAGGGCCCCGTTCTGGTTTCATCCAGCTTCGAAGGCTCCTGCGCACTGCGGGGTTGTTGGCATTTGTGGTCCAGAGCCCCGGCTCTAAATTAAACCTGTTACCCTAGTAGGCCGGCCTCCGGGTCCCCCTCTCTTCTTCGGTTATGGAGTACATTGGGCGCGGGGGCAGCCAGTGGAGGGCAAGGGCCCTGCCTCCAAGTGTGGTGTAGGGGACAGGGGAGCCAGGGCCTTGGGGTCCTGGTGCTTTTTATCTTTTAAAGTGGCTCAGAGTACCAAGGGCACGGACTTCCAGGGGGCTGCACCAAGGGTGTGTAGCTCGTGTTGGGGTGCTTAAGTGTGGGTACCCGGGGACGAAAGGTGGGCCGGGGCCGGCGCGAGCCTCTGTGGTGAGTGCTGGGCCGTTCCCTTGGTACTCCAGTCGGAGTACCAAGGGCACGGACTTCCATGGTATAGTACCAAGGGCACGGACCTCCAGGGGGCTGAAACAAGGGTGTGTAGCCCGTGTGGGGGTGCTTAAGTGTGGGTCCCCGGGTTCGAAGGGAGGGCCTGGTCCCCGGTGGTCATCCCCGGAGTCCCAGAGCCTGCAACCCGGGGAAGAGTGGCCCGTCCCCAGACTGAGTTTGGGGGAATGCGGGGTGGCTCTGGAGGGGCTCCAGGGGTTCCAGGGGGTGCTCGGCGGAGGCCATGCCCAGCCAGAGTGGCCCTTCCCCGGGCAGAATCTGGGGAGAGTGGGGGGTGGCTCTGGAGGTGCTCCGGGGGCTCCAGGGGTTCCAGGGGGTGCTCAGTGGGGGCCATGCCCAGCCAGAGTGGCCCTTCCCCGGGGTGAGTCTGGAGGAGTGGGGGGTGGCTCTGGAGGGGCTCCAGGGGTTCCAGGGGGTGCTCGGCGGAGGCCATGCCCAGCCAGAGTGGCCCTTCCCCGGGCATAGTCTGGGGAGAGTGGGGGGTGGCTCTGGAGGTGCTCCGGGGGCTCCAGGGGGTGCTCAGTGGAGGCCATGCCCAGCCAGAGTGTCCCTTCCCCGGCAGAGTCTGGAGGAGGGGGGTGGTGGGGGGGGAGGGTAGGGATGTAGGGGGGGGTAGGGGGTGGCTCTGGAGGATGCAAGGGGGTCAGGGAAGAGTGGGAGGGGCTGAGGCATCGGGGTGCTCGGCGGAGGCCATGCCCAGCCAGAGTGGCCCTTCCCCGGGCATAGTCTGGGGAGAGTGGGGGGTGGCTCTGGAGGTGCTCCGGGGGCTCCAGGGGGTGCTCAGTGGAGGCCATGCCCAGCCAGAGTGTCCCTTCCCCGGGCAGAGTCTGGAGGAGTGGGGGGTGGCTCTGGAGGTGCTCCGGGGGCTCCAGGGGTTCCAGGGGGTGCTCAGCGGAGGCCATGCCCAGCCAGAGTGGCCCTTCCCCGGGGTGAGTCTGGGGAGAGTGGGGGTGGCTCTGGAGGTGCTCCGGGGGCTCCAGGGGGTGCTCAGTGGAGGACATGCCCAGCCAGAGTGGCCCTTCCCCGGGCAGAATCTGGGGAGAGTGGGGGGTGGCTCTGGAGGTGCTCCGGGGGCTCCAGGGGGTGCTCAGTGGAGGCCATGCCCAGCCAGAGTGGCCCTTCCCCGGGGTGAGTCTGGAGGAGTGGGGGGTGGCTCTGGAGGTGCTCCGGGGGCTCCAGGGGGTGCTCAGTGGAGGCCATGCCCAGCCAGAGTGGCCCTTCCCCGGGCAGAGTCTGGAGGAGTGGGGGGTGGCTCTGGAGGTGCTCCGGGGGCTCCAGGGGTTCCAGGGGGTGCTCAGTGGGGGCCATGCCCAGCCAGAGTGGCCCTTCCCCGGGCAAAGTCTGGAGGAGTGGGGGGTGGCTCTGGAGGGGTTCCAGGGGGTGCTCGGCGGAGGCCATGCCCAGCCAGAGTGGCCCTTCCCCGGGCATAGTCTGGGGAGAGTGGGGGGTGGCTCTGGAGGTGCTCCGGGGGCTCCAGGGGGTGCTCAGTGGAGGCCATGCCCAGCCAGAGTGTCCCTTCCCCGGGCAGAGTCTGGAGGAGTGGGGGGTGGCTCTGGAGGTGCTCCGGGGGCCCCAGGGGTTCCAGGGGGTGCTCAGCGGAGGCCATGCCCAGCCAGAGTGGCCCTTCCCCGGGCAGAGTCTGGAGGAGTGGGGGGTGGCTCTGGAGGTGCTCCGGGGGCTCCAGGGGTTCCAGGGGGTGCTCAGTGGGGGTCATGCCCAGCCAGAGTGGCCCTTCCCCGGGCAAAGTCTGGAGGAGTGGGGGGTGGCTCTGGAGGGGTTCCAGGGGGTGCTCGGCGGAGGCCATGCCCAGCCAGAGTGGCCCTTCCCCGGGCATAGTCTGGGGAGAGTGGGGGGTGGCTCTGGAGGTGCTCCGGGGGCTCCAGGGGGTGCTCAGTGGAGGCCATGCCCAGCCAGAGTGGCCCTTCCCCGGGGTGAGTCTGGAGGAGTGGGGGGTGGCTCTGGAGGAGCTCCAGGGGTTCCAGGGGGTGCTCGGCGGAGGCCATGCCCAGCCAGAGTGGCCCTTCCCCGGGCATAGTCTGGGGAGAGTGGGGGGTGGCTCTGGAGGTGCTCCGGGGGCTCCAGGGGGTGCTCAGTGGAGGCCATGCCCAGCCAGAGTGGCCCTTCCCCGGGCAGAGTCTGGAGGAGTGGGGGGTGGCTCTGGAGGTGCTCCGGGGGCTCCAGGGGTTCCAGGGGGTGCTCAGTGGGGGCCATGCCCAGCCAGAGTAGCCCTTCCCCGGGCAAAGTCTGGTCGTGTGCGGGGTGGATGATCCCTGCTCCGCCTCACGCGAGTTCGAGACCGGCTGGGTGCCCTTTTATCCATGAGGCACTGCACTGCCTCCGGCAGCCGAGTTCGGGGCCCGGTGAGGGCTCCAGGCTCCAGGGGCTCCGACCCGGAGCCTCCGACCCGCAGAAGGTGCTCCCTGGCCGGGCAAAGTCTGGCCGTGTGCGGGGTGGATGATCCCTGCTT
Source organism: Eucyclogobius newberryi (assembly GCF_026437365.1). Lineage (NCBI taxonomy): Eukaryota > Metazoa > Chordata > Actinopteri > Gobiiformes > Gobiidae > Eucyclogobius > Eucyclogobius newberryi. Next base: position 10,667 of record NW_027315934.1, on the reverse strand, counting down.
AGCCTCACGCGAGTTCGAGACCGGCTGGGTGCCCTTTTATCCATGAGGCACTGCACTGCCTCCGGCAGCCGAGTTCGGGGCCCGGTGAGGGCTCCAGGCTCCAGGGGCTCCGACCCGGAGCCTCCGACCCGCAGAAGGTGCTCCCTGGCCGGGCAAAGTCTGGCCGTGTGCGGGGTGGATGATCCCTGCTCCGCCTCACGCGAGTTCGAGACCGGCTGGGTGCCCTTTTATCCATGAGGCACTGCACTGCCTCCGGCAGCCGAGTTCGGGGCCCGGTGAGGGCTCCAGGCTCCAGGGGCTCCGACCCGGAGCCTCCGACCCGCAGAAGGTGCTCCCTGGCCGGGCAAAGTCTGGCCGTGTGCGGGGTGGATGATCCCTGCTCCGCCTCACGCGAGTTCGAGACCGGCTGGGTGCCCTTTTATCCATGAGGCACTGCACTGCCTCCGGCAGCCGAGTTCGGGGCCCGGTGAGGGCTCCAGGCTCCAGGGGCTCCGACCCGGAGCCTCCGACCCGCAGAAGGTGCTCCCTGGCCGGGCAAAGTCTGGCCGTGTGCGGGGTGGATGATCCCTGCTCCACCTCACGCGAGTTCGAGACCGGCTGGGTGCCCTTTTATCCATGAGGCACTGCACTGCCTCCGGCAGCCGAGTTCGGAGCCCGGTGAGGGCTCCAGGCTCCAGGGGCTCCGACCCGGAGCCTCCGACCCGCAGAAGGTGCTCCCTGGCCGGGCAAAGTCTGGCCGTGTGCGGGGTGGATGGCCCTGGGTCTGGGCGGCGCTAAGATCACGGAGCGGGTCACCTCCGCGTACAGCCCGTGGTCAGCGTGACACTGTGCTCTGCCCCGAGCAATCAGAGCAACCAGTGTGGATATTGATCAAATTATTGTCAAGTCTGTGTCCTATTTATCATGAGTCAAGACGATCTTGCTGCATATGGGTCACAATGAACTATTCTGTGTATTTTAACTATTCTGTGTATTTTCTAATCATCTGTGGACTAGTCTAAACAATCTTAAAGCGGACGTCATAGCGAAGGTCAGGCCATGTTTATCAGACCCAAGCAACAGCGATATAAAACACAGCTAATTCTTGTGACGGGTCGAATCTCAGCTGCAAGACGAACAACACGCTACTGTTTTGCCTGTTTTTCCATGTTTTCATCAAATAAAGAACTTGAGAACGATCTTCGCCTCTCGCAGTCTGTATAGACTAAACTTCGACAGAATTGGTGGAGGATGCGGGTCTCTCATCGTGCTTGGAAAGGAAACATCTGAATTTTGCTCTAAACGATTCCCTTCTGGATGTCGGCTGACGACGCAGAGCGTCCAGTAACGGTTCAGCTGGGAATGATGGGAGAACAAGGACACCGAGCCGAGAGAGAGACAAGAGGAGTCAATTGCCAGTTTATTTTTGACCTACCATTGTGACTGGGACATTCAACAAAAGTAAGGCAGAAACCTCTTGTATTTATTACGAAAATCTGCACATTGAAAATGCTAAATTGTTGAAGTTTGCCAAAACTTGATCTAAATTTTCCACATTGCACAAGTATGAATTTAGTGAATATTAGCTCATTAGTTTAGACAATCAGTTGGACTGATTTAAAGAGGAGTTGGACTCCAAAACACGTTGGACATGTAAAAGTATGTACAATCAGTTGGACTGATTTAAAAGGGAGTTGGACTCCGGAAAAAATAAATAAAAATAAAATAAAACGTGGAACTAAGAAAGCTACTACTTGGCTTAAAGCACTCTACTGACAAGATTAACTACCCTCTGTGGCTAGGTGAAATTTGTATTTATTTAATTAATTTTATTTTTTCAAGTTTGTATTCTATTTACATTTTTAAATTTAAATTAAAATTTTAATCTTGAATCTTTAATTTTAAATTTCAAAAATATATTTTTTCCCTAAACTTATTTTATTTCATTATTATTGTTATAATTATTGTTCAAATTATTTATTTGTTTTGTTTGTTTTTGAAATACCACTGACTGCCACACTTTTTTATTATCAAATAATAATAATAATCAAAAATTAAAAATTAAGATATAGATAAATTAAATAAAATGGACCTTATTCCATTCAAAATTATTACATTTTTGAAGGATCTCGAAAACACAATCCGTGCAAATGAACAAATCCCAAAGGAAGCAAAAAAGCAAACTACACAAATGAAAAACCTCTTCCAAAAATATGCAGAGAAAAGATTGATTAATCACGGTGATGAAGCAGTGGCTCCCACAGAACAACAATGGAATTGTATTCATGAATATCATCAATCTAAGGTCCTGCATTACAAAACACATCAGATTTTGACAGTGAAAGGAAAAACTGTTGACAAAAAGAAACTGAAAGAACATGAAGAAAAATTATCCTTTTCAGTGAAACTACATACAATGGCAAAAGACATTTTAATCAGAAGAGAGAGACTATTTTTGGCCAATATTCAGGTGAAACCAGAAGAGCATCAAACAATCAGAAAAAACAAAATTAAACAGAAAAACAGAGCCGATAAGCGCATCCCTTTTGGAGTGAATAACAAAGATGAAGACTCTAGAACAGAGGAAGAGAGCGAGCAGACTGGGGTACAAGGTTGATTTCACAGCTATAGTGCCCCCCCACCTCTGGCCAAAGGAGAACTGCAGTGCCCCTCCTCTGAAAACAAACATCATAGCGCATATGCACAACTGGCGAAAGAACTGAAGAAAATTATGACAGACACGGAACAAGAAAAACCAGCTCCCCACACTTCTACTCCAGCGGCTCCTCCCCTGCAGTACTCATCCATGGATTCATCTATGATAAAAGATACAATCAGCACCATACCACAGCTGCCAACGAAACATGCTGTAGTCTTGGGTACTCTGACTATGGTCCCGTCAGAACCCACTCAAGAAGAAAGACAGATGCAGGATTTGAAGGAACAGGTGTTAGCTCTGACAACATTGGTTTCCAGCCAAAATCACATCTCCAAATTCATGCTCGAGCAAACAGTGGCTCAAAAAGAACAACTTGCCACCAATGCATGGTCCCCACCTGGGTTGGCTTCAGACACAGATGAAGAAAGAAGATTACAACGACTACTGGAAGAAAAGGAACGGGAAGTGGCGGCTGATCTACGCAGGAAACAAAAAGAAAAAAAACTTGGACAAAAGGGGGAAACAGTCTTAGGAACTGGGCTAATAGAAGCTGAAAGTAAGAAGCAAGTACAGCAGAAACTCCACATTCAAAGAGGAGTGGAATAACAGAAGAAAACGGGTTCAGACCCATTTGTGTCAACACCAAATCAATATGTGGTGGGAGCATTCACAGGAATGGTGGATGAGCATGGATACGACAACGCTATCTTGAGTGGAGAACTTCACCCGCTCCCCGTCCACAAAGGTACCAAGGAAGAAGAGGATGAGGTTTCTAGCACTGAAGAGGCTCCTCCTCTCATTGCACCTCTCCGAATGACTGCAAGTAACCAAGAAGTGTACCAACCATTCACACTGAAAGATCTAGAAGGGCTGATGTTAAAACTGCCCGAACTGACACAAGGTGCGCCGGCCTTCCTCCGAGCATTGACCACGAATACTGCAGGAGAAACACTTTGCTGGGGAGATGTGTCTGCAATTCTTATAAGAGCCACAGATGAGAATACGGCGACCAGGATCCGTTCTGAAGTATCCAAACAGATTCATGCTCCAGTTAGAGCATCCACATCATTTGCCACCATAAAGCCTCAGTTAACTCAGGTACTTAAAGGAATGTATCCCACCTGCCTTCCTGACGCACTGTTGGCTCTGGAAATGAAAAATGGTGAAGACTACTTTACATATAAGCAAAGAGCTAAAGCACAGTTCGATGATGCAACTGGAGAGCCCATACAACCTGGTACTGGCAACACTATCATGTTCTTTTCTACTCTGGTGAAAGGACTACCTAAAGGGGTCCAGGATCAGTTGGCTGATGTTGTGGGTCTTTACTCCAAGACAGAAAAGGAGTTTGATGCCAATTGCCAACATCACGTTGCTAAGTACCTGAAGGGAAAAAAGGGACGAAATGAGGATATGGAAAAAATGAAAATGGCAAAGATCAAATTACAACTCAAAAAGCTCCAAGAAGAGGTGAATGATAAAAAGAAGCAAAATAAGTCTGCCAAGGTAATGGCTGTGGCAACAGAAGATAATCCAGTGTCAGACAGTGCCCAACAGATTGCTATGGCGGTTAAAATGGTCCTGGGACAAGTACAACCCACTATGACACAACCACAGGCAGTCCCATCCGCCACAGGCCCAAAGAACAACACACCTGCTTCAGAAATCATCTACAATCAAGGACGTGAACGTAACACATTCTCTCATGGAAGAGGACGTGGGGCAGGAGCTGGAAGAGGACAAAACAGGTTCAGCGTGACTCCTGATCAATGCTTAAACTGCTTTGGAACTGGACATTGGGCTCGAGACTGCCCCATAGGGCAGACACAAAGAGGTCAACACCAAATGGCCCCAAACCAACCTGGCCAATTTCAAAGACCTCAAATGATGAATATGAGCCAACACATGTCAAGCCAGAATCATCTACCACCACCCTTGCCCCTTGTGGTTATTATACCACATCTTTGGGCCTTGGGCTGGCACTGTTTCTGTTTTTCACCAATATTATTGTTATTGCCTGTGTATTGATTATGATTGGATTCTGTGCTGTCTTAGATCACGTATAGAACGCTTGATTGCATCTGCTCTTACTAGACAACCTGCTCATCTTTTGACCCTGATTACACACGCTATAACTCAAACACAAATCTAACTCTGATAGTGACAAGACTCCTAGACTTTTTCCAGAATCTGATTGCTACATCCCACCATGTGTTTACACTAACTGGGGATGCTCCTTGTCTCACACCGTTTTATGTCCATGATGGGTTATGTTTAATAAATGTTTTCTTTTATTGAGTTGCGATATTATACAATGATTTAATATGATTTTTAAACAGTTAGTATGTTTTTGGGGGCTTTACGTTCTATTATTTTGTGAGGTTGCGTCTGGCGTCTCTTGAGTGTGATCACATGTGGATGTGATCAAAAGGGGGAATTGTGGATATTGATCAAATTATTGTCAAGTCTGTGTCCTATTTATCATGAGTCAAGACGATCTTGCTGCATATGGGTCACAATGAACTATTCTGTGTATTTTAACTATTCTGTGTATTTTCTAATCATCTGTGGACTAGTCTAAACAATCTTAAAGCGGACGTCATAGCGAAGGTCAGGCCATGTTTATCAGACCCAAGCAACAGCGATATAAAACACAGCTAATTCTTGTGACGGGTCGAATCTCAGCTGCAAGACGAACAACACGCTGCTGTTTTGCCTGTTTTTCCATGTTTTCTTCAAATAAAGAACTTGAGAACGATCTTCGCCTCTCGCAGTCTGTATAGACTAAACTTCGACACCAGGAAGCTTCTGGAAGTGCCCGGGAGTCTGGTAAAATCAAGCCGAAAATAGACCCTCTCATGCCGGGTCTGAGCGGCGCTTAGAGCGCGGAGGAGCGCGGGAGCACGGGGCTCCATCAGAGGCTCCGTGATTCGCCTTACAACCAGCGGTCACCTCCGCGTACAGCCCGTGGTCAGCGTGACACTGTGCTCTGCCCCGAGCAATCAGAGCAACCAGGAAGCTTCTGGAAGTGCCCGGGAGTCTGGTAAAATCAAGCCGAAAATAGACCCTCTCATGCCGGGTCTGAGCGGCGCTTAGAGCGCAGAGGAGCGCGGGAGCACGGGGCTCCATCAGAGGCTCCGTGATTCGCCTTACAACCAGCGGTCACCTCCGCGTACAGCCCGTGGTCAGCGTGACACTGTGCTCTGCCCCGAGCAATCAGAGCAACCAGGAAGCTTCTGGAAGTGCCCGGGAGTCTGGTAAAATCAAGCCGAAAATAGACCCTCTCATGCCGGGTCTGAGCGGCGCTTAGAGCGCGGAGGAGCGCGGGAGCGCGGGGCTCCATTCAGAGGCTCCGTGATTCGCCTTACAACCAGCGGTCACCTCCGCGTACAGCCCGTGGTCAGCGTGACACTGTGCTCTGCCCCGAGCAATCAGAGCAACCAGGAAGCTTCTGGAAGTGCCCGGGAGTCTGGTAAAATCAAGCCGAAAATAGACCCTCTCATGCCGGGTCTGAGCGGCGCTTAGAGCGCGGAGGAGCGCGGGAGCGCGGGGCTCCATTCAGAGGCTCCGTGATTCGCCTTACAACCAGCGGTCACCTCCGCGTACAGCCCGTGGTCAGCGTGACACTGTGCTCTGCCCCGAGCAATCAGAGCAACCAGGAAGCTTCTGGAAGTGCCCGGGAGTCTGGTAAAATCAAGCCGAAAATAGACCCTCTCATGCCGGGTCTGAGCGGCGCTTAGAGCGCGGAGGAGCGCGGGAGCGCGGGGCTCCTTCAGAGGCTCCGTGATCCGACGCTCACCTCCGCACCTCCGAACCATGACTTGACATTACGGCTGTGAAGGAGCCTTGGAAGCTGGATAAAACCAGAACGGGGCCCATCGATCGCGGTTCTCGTGTGCCCGTCAAACGAGCTCCTTGCCCGGTAGCCGCACAACCAGGAAATGTACCTGTTTCGATTGCGAAAAACGTCATTCTCAAAAACCGCCCGCCCGTCCCTCCCAGCATTACCATTTTGCACATTCCGTGTGAGAGCAGCGTAAGAATTTCTCGGGAGCAGCGTGATTTAGCCCGGGATTCTTGAGCTGAACGCTTTTTCCCACGAGCCCAAAAAAGGACTAAGTCCAACGGTATATAGTGTACTATTGCCGAAAAACGACAGAGTTTTTAGGTATAGTGTACTATTTCGGTTTTTACTCTAAGTCCCTCAGGGGCATATGGTGCTATACTATGATGGTCAGATCACCTCCAGGCCCCAGGGGAGTGCTTTTCTGGGGGCAAACAGTGCACTGATGATGGGGGATTATTTCATTTTGCTCATTTTGGTGTTTTTTCACATTTTAACCCATTTTCACCCCTTTTGCTCACAACTTCATACTACGGCCCGGAAAAACGACAGAGTCCCTCGGGTATAGTGTACTATTGCCGAAAAACGACAGAGTCCCTTCGGGCATAGTGTACTATTTCGTTTTTTTTTCTAAGTACAGCAGGGGTATATGGTACTATACTCTGGTGGTCAGATCACCTCCAGGCCCCAGGGGAGTGCTTTTCTGGGGGCAAACAGTGCACTGATGATGGGGGATTATTTCATTTTGCTCATTTTGGTGTTTTTTCACATTTTAACCCATTTTCACCCCTTTTGCTCACATCTTCAAACTCGGGCCCTGATTACAAGTTCTGACCAAATGATGACAAACACGGTATTTATTATGTATTTTTTAATTTTTTTTAATTTTTCCAACTTATACATCCATCATTGGTGCCAGGCAGGTTGTGGAGAAAGCAGTGAAGAAAGGAGAGAGCCATCCCAGAAAAGATGTCCATCCAGGGTCAAGGTACCCTGCACTTTTACATATCCAAATGACAGCATTTAAAGTTTTTTAGCGTATGGTATCTCTCGTTGCATGGAACCGCACAGAGGCCAACGCCACACTGACGGCACCTGTACTTTGTTTGCCGCCTGCCTTTGGTACGAGAGCGGTCAGAGCACACGGCGCAGTCTGGACGTCCCTCTGCTTGACAAAGCCAATGACGCTCTGTGAGTCTCTGTGGCATTTCACCCTCCGGTCTTGAGCGCCTCTCTTGTTTTTTGGAGTGATCAGCCAGTAATGCATCAATAATGTTCTGAATGTAAACCTTTAAAGGTTTGTGTGGGCCTGGAGTGGATTTGGTGTATATGATGTGTGAGTTGACAATACTTATGCTTATAATGGCATTGAATATGCGATGATACCATTTCCGGGACCTGTGTGGAAAGAGGTATGTCTTCATCCTCTGGTCAGCAGTGTCCACTCCACCCATGTAGGCGTTGTACTGGTCGACACATACAGGTCTTTTGATGTCACGGAAGCCAGTGTCATCTGTCTTGGATCGGATCCTCCTCTGAACACAATCATTTCCATGGACTGTGGACAACATGGTGAGACGTTTAGTATCGTGCCAAGCACAAGCCAGGAGTTTTCCCTTTCTGCAAAAAACTGGGTCATCTCCTTTTTTCAGCTGTAAGACACTTTTACCAAGGCATTTTGGCATCCCCAACCTGGTAATCCTTACCGTCCCACACAGTCCAGTTTCCAAATCTGCTAATTCATTTGCAATTACAGGCGAGGTATAGTAACTGTCCATGTAAATCTCGTGTCCTTTGCCCGTAAAGGGAGAAACCAACTCACGGACAACTGCGTGTGTTGCACTGATGTTGCTTGCATTATTTTTGTACTGTCCAGTGTGCATTGACCAGCGCAAAACATACCCTGAACAGCTTTCACTCAGGGCATACACTCTATAGCCATATTTGTCAGGTTTATTCGGAGAGTAACATTTTAGTGAAGATCTCCCCTTGAAAGCTATTGTCATTTCATCTAAAGAAAGCTCCTTGATTGGACTGTAAACTGCTGCAAATTTGGGAATAATCAAATCTGTTATTGGGCGGACTTTGAACAGTTTATCGTGCCCGGGCTCGCCTGTTCTCACATAATCATTATTGTTGACAAAATGAAAGAACGAAAGAATGATTTCAAATCTGTTTCTTGACATTACATTTCCAAATCCAGGCGTTTGTGTAAGCCAAAATGTTCCCCAGTAATCCTCGATTTCAGGTTTCTCAACAAGGCCCATGGAGAGATGCAAAGCGAAGAAAGCTTTCATTTCGGTGACTGATACATCATACCACTCAAGAAATCTTGAATGTGGCTTCAGAATCATAGGTGCCATACACTGATGTGCATATCTATTTGTCTCATCAGTAATGAAAGTCCAAAACTGATCGGTCAGAAAGAGTGACAGAATATCAAATGGATTAGCATCCGTCAGATCCATCTCTCCTGTGTAGCCAACTGGGTCTTCAAAAGGTTTGATCCATGCCTCAAATACCTCGACCTCTCTCAGCATGTCCCAGCTCTCATCCACCGGGCAAGTTTTACTGCAGCCACTGGTTCCACTGGTTCCTCGCCTCCGTCTGTCCTTTGCACCTGTCCGTTGTTTCGAAGTCCCTTCATCTCCACTTGGAAATCCATTGTCACTCTCGGGGAGATAATACCCTTCAGAGTCAGAATCTGCTGTAAATTGCATGCCACGTGTACTTCCTCCAGCCATTTTTTTCCTTACCGGATCTGCCCTGGATCATACCTGGCTAATAAAGGGAAGTTGCACCGAACCGACCAATGACTGAAGTGATTCATTTTCTACTATTATTTCATTAATTTCCTTGTACGGTAAAGTTGCATTTCTGCAACTTTGGCGCTTAAAGGGTTAAGCCAATACGACAAGTTTTCAGTCCATTGTCACGCATATGTGCTTGTAATTTAGGGTGTAAAAATGGCTTCCTTTCCAAAGGAAATAATTTTTTTTGTCAGGAGTGGGATTTGAACCCACGCCTCCATTCAGAGACCAGAATCCCCTGTGGCGAGGAAGGGGTTTACCTTAAGGCTGGCACCTTAGACCACTCGGCCATCCTGACACTTTATTTGTGTGAACTGTGAGTATACAGGCTCGGATTCGTTATTACAGTAGCACAAATGACCGTACCTATACTTTGGTAAAAAAACACATCAAACTGCTGTCTCTTTTTAAAGGAGTTTGATGTGGTTGTTGTCACATCAAACTACTGCGTCCTTTAAAAGTCCACATCAAGCTAATGCTTCTTTTTAAAGTCTATTGCAATTGAGATGTCAGTCGAGAGCCGTAACAGCAGTAGTGCATCCAAGAAAGCTGTGTAGTGAATGGATATAGAACCTTTAGTGAAGCAGGAGCCAACAGGCTATTCACATCCTTTTGTAGGGTCTCAAACTACAGGTATTCAGTTTATGATTAAGGAAGATTTCTTAGCAGAAACGAGACAAGACGGGGCACCAGGGTAAAACCCAAAAAGCTAAGATACGGTCCTTAATCGCGCTCGTTAAAAGGTCTGAAGGGTGTTTCACGATTCAGGGACTTACACATAGTCTAATCAAACAAACAATAGTCAATAACTCTTTCGTGTAGTTTATTTATCAAAAGGGCAATCAAAAAGGGCACCGGAGCAGAAATGCGCACAGGTAAATCACAGGTGATGTTATATCAGATTTAACAGCAGATTTCATGCAGATAATGTTAAACCAGGGTTTTGCCTTTGATAATCAAACGTGTCTATGCTAATCTATATCAAAAAGAGGGAAAGTGAGAAGCTAAGGGAGGAGGAACAGCTGAGTTCTACCCAAATCACGCCACAAAAGAACCGCACACTGAAGTCGGCTTAAGATTTTGTAGAACTCGGTCCGGCTGGTCCTTGTCCGCGGACGAGATCCGTGGCGAGGCAGCGGCGTGGAGCGGTGTGGCGGGCGAAGGCAGTGGCGTGCCGTGATGTCCGTGACGCGGGGCGGCAGCGGTGGCGCGAGGCGGCGCGTGGCGATGTCCATCTCCATTCCCCTACACTGCACTCTTTTCACTTTTTGATTCTCAGTTTGTTGGCAAGGAATGACTGATGTGGACCCATTTTGGATGAAAACCGTGTTTTGCGTTTGTGGAAATGAGCATCATGGAAGGATGTATGGGTACT